>NC_072381.2:62062575-62365606 GCF_028885625.2 Pongo pygmaeus
AAAATGGCATTGATCTGGGCAATTATTTTTTGGCTATAAACTCAAAAGCACATGCAACAACAGCAAAAATAGACAAATGGGGTAATGTCAAACTACAAAGCTTCTGCACAGCCAAGGAAGCAATTAACAGAGTAAAGAGATAATCTACAGGATGGAAGAAAATATTTGCAAATCATACATCTGATAAAGGGTTAATATCCAAAATATATAAGGACTCAAACAACTCAACAGAAGAAAACAAATAACCCAATTTAAAAAATTGGCAAAAGACTAGAATAGATATTTCTCAAAGGAAGGCATACAAATAGCCAACAAGTATATGAAAAAATGTTCTGCATCACAGGTCATCAGAGAAATGCAAATTAAAACCACATTGAGATATCACCTCACACCTGTAAGAATGGCTATTATCAAAAAGATGAAAGGTAACAAATGTGGAAGAGGATGTTGAGAAAAGGGAGGCTTTTACGCTGTTGGTGGGAGCATAAATTAGTACAGCTATTGTGGAAAATAGTATGAAGGTTCCTGAAAAAAATTACAAATTGAAGTATCCTATGATCCAGTTATCCCACTACTGGATAAATATCCAGAGGAAATGAAATCTGTATGCTGAAGAGTTATCTGAACTCCCAGGTTCACTGCAGCATTATGCACAATAGCCAAGATATGGAATCAACCTAAGTGATTATAAACAGACAAATGGATAGAGAAAATGTGGTACGTATTAAGTAAGTCCTCACGTAATATCATTGATAGGTTCTTGGAAACAGCAACTGTAAGCAAAACAACATACAGCCAGTCTTTTAAATAATGTCATTTCATTCAATGTCATTTTGTTAAAACGTTCATGAGAAAAAACTGATTTTGATATTCGTCATTTCACTTAAAGTCACAGTTTCCAAGAACCTATCAGTGATGTTAAGTGAGGACTTACTTGTACACAGTGGAGTATTAGTCAGCCTTAGAAGGTAATTCTGTCATTTGCGACAACATGGATGAACCTGGAGGATATTATGTTAAGTGAAAAGAGCCAGGCACAGAAAGACAAATACCACACTATCTCACTTGCATGTGGAATTTTTTAAAGTTGTTACTAGGGGATGGGGGCTGTGGGCAGGGAGGGGGATTAGGAGATTTTGGAATTATTATATGTGTGTGTGTGTGTGTGTGTGTGTGTGTGTGTAATTGGAAGAGTGGCCTTGCTTTACATTTTTGCAAATCTATTCAATGCCCAGCTTAATAGAAAGCAGGTGGATTACTCATATCTGCTCCTGTATTCAGTCTGTTGCAAAATGTAATTTTGGTTGAAGTATATTTTGAAAAATTAGACTTCATCCAGTTATGTAGTTGGGAAAAAAGAAAAAGGAATTAATCATTTTTTTCAGATAATCTCTGATACTACATCAAAACTCAAGCAAGTCGTAGTTTCTTAAATGTTAGTTGCAATGTGGTATCTGAAACCATATCAATAAATTTATTGTACTTTGTTGTATTAATATTTATTAGCCATGTTAATTTCTTAGTTTTGATCAGGGTACTTTAGTGACATAACATGTTACCATAAAAGGAAGCTGGGTATACGGGAATTCTCTGAACTACTTTGCAACTCTTCTGTAAGTCTAAAGTTAATTCAAAATAAAAAGTTTAATATTTAAAAAGCAAAATAAGTTGAAAATCCATTGGTTTATTTTTCATTTTGAATGAATCTTTTACCCATGCGTAATTTTGCAACATTACTCATTGGTTCTTTGGAGAATATTGGTTCATTGAGTCAAGCAGATCTTCCAAACACTGACTTATTTTATTTTGCAACATCTGAAAAGTCACATTTGTAAATATCACCATAAATCTTACAAGAAAAGTCATTATGTATTTGGAAACTAATAAGCCCATTGTGGCAGACACAAGTTTTCCAAAAATTTTAATTTTTGCTTTAAAGCTGAATTTTTATCATTGGCATGAATTCTATCAGTTGTTTTCCTTGAAGTGACAGATTCACTTTATTTTCAAATACCCAAGTCTGAAAAAAACATATATAGCTTGTCTGTCAGTGTTCCTTCAAGTAAAAATGGTGTTCCACAAATAAAGAGGCTAGTTCAGCAAGTAATTTGAACAATCACACATGCTTTTCTCCAAACACTCATCATACATCAGTTTGCAACAGAAATGCTTCATGCATACTTCCCATTTTGTCACACAATACGAAGTTTACTGTTTCACCAAGGAATGAAACCATCATTGATTTTATTGTGAGTGTGTGATGGTGAAAAATACAATGACTACCACCAAAGATTCACTCACTATTGATTTTGCATTATTAGTACAAATGTAAAGATAAAAGAAAGTAAATAACCTCTTAGTGTTATTGTGAAAATAGTGTTGACCTTGAAGACCTCCAGGAAAAGCCTCACAGACCCCAGGAATTCATGAACAGCACTTTGAGAATCACCACCAGTGTATCAGAGCTTAATTGTCTCACAAAATCCTAAAAAAAAAAAAAAAAAAAAAAAACCAACTTGGCCAGGAACGGTGGTTCAGGCCTATAATTCCAGCATTTTGAGAGGCTAAGGCAGGAGAATTGCTCAAAGCCAGGAGTTCAAGACCAGCCTGGGTCACAAAGCAAGACCCCCTGTCTCTACTAAAAGTAAAAAAAATTAGCCAGGTGTGGCGGTATGCACCTATAGTCCCAGCTACTTGGAAGCCTGAGGCTGGAGGATGGCTTGAGTCCCAGGAGTTCAAGGCTGCAGTGAGCGATAATCATGCCATTATACCAAAGCCTGGGTGACAAAACAAGACTCTGTCTCAAAAAAAAAAAAAAAATCTAAGAATATATAAATAATTCCTATACACGAATTGAAAAATGATGAATAGCCTTACTTTAAAAAATAAAAATAAAAATAAGGTGCAGCCGGGCGCGGTGGCTCACGCCTGTAATCCCAGCACTTTGGGAGGCCGAGGTGGGCGGATCACGAGGTCAGGAGATCGAGACCATCCTGGCTAACATGGTGAAACCCCATCTCTACTAAAAATACAAAAAATTAGCCGGGTGAGGTGGCGGGCGCCTGTAGTCCCAGCTGCTCAGAAGGCTGAGGCAGAATAGCGTGAACCCAGGAGGTGGAGCTTGAAGTGAGCTGAGATCATGCCATTGCACTCCAGCCTGGTTGACAGAGCCAGATCCCGTCTCAAAAAAAAAAAAAAAAAAAAAGGTGCATTTTAAAAATACAGTACTATATAACAAGAAAATAGATTTCAACAACATAGTTACAGCTCTTTTAAAAATGCAGAACCACTCTTGGGGGGCAAAGGTGGGAGGAGCACTTGAGCCCAGGAGTTTGAGACCAGCCTAGGAACACAGTGAGACCCCATTCCTGCAAAATGTAAAAAAATTAGCCAGACGTGGTGGTGCATGCATGTAGTTCCAGCTACTCGGGAGGCTTAGGCAGGAGGATCATTTGAGCCCAGGAGGTCAAGGCTACAGTGAGCCATGATCATACCACTACACTATAGGCTGGGTGATAGAGTGAGACCCTGTCTCAAAAAAAAAAAAAAAAAATGCAGGACCACAAAATTAAATTCAGGTTATCATAGTATAATCACATAATGCCATTTATATAATGATTAAGCAACATATTGCTTATGGACAAAGTCTATATTACAGTAAGAAACAGATATAAGCACGATAAACATTGAACTTGCAATAAGGGTTGCATAAGAGATGGGGAGCAAGATTGTAGAAAGGCACCAAAGTAGGTCTCAACTGAATCTGAATTGTTTAAATAAAAACAAATAAGACACTAACGTTAACATTTGATAAATATACTATGGGCCTGTGGGTATTTATAATATTATTTTCTATTGTGCCTGTTCATTCAAATGTTTTATAATGAGAAATTTTAAAAGCATTGTAAAAAAGATATAGTGTGAATAAACTAATTTTCAATTTAAGATATTAGAAAAAGAACAATAAAATAAGATAAAAGAGAGTAGGAAGAAGGAACAAATGAAGACAAAAGTTAAGATTAGTAAAATACAAAGCGTATATAGTATAAATACAACTAAACATTTGTTCTTTGGAAAATGTAATAAAATAAGAAACTGCCTGGCATACCTAAGTAAAAATTAAATAAAACAAAAATATATACCATTAGAAATGAAAAGGCAATTTAAACAAGAAGTGATTATAAAAGAATATTATGTGCTACTCTATCTTAATAACTGAAAATATATAGATATAAGCATAAATCTTCATGCTCAGGTTAGACCTTCATGACCTCAGAAACAAGGGTTTCTTAAATATGACAGCAAAAGTACAAGCAACAAATGGTTGCACACATCTATGAACATACTAAAAACTATTAAATTGTATGCTTTCAGTGCATGACTTAAGGCTGGGTGCAGCAGCTCACACCTGTAATCCTAGCAGTTTGGAAAGCCAAGTTGGACAGATTGCTTGAGCCCAGGAGTTCAAGACCAGCCTTAACCACATAAGACCAGCCTTGACCACATGGCAAATCCCTGTCTCTACCAAAAAAAAAAAAATTAGCTGGGTATGTGGTGGTACGCACCTGTAGTCCCAGCAATTGAGAGGCTGAGGTGGGAGAATCACTTGAGCCCAGAAGATGGAGGTTGCAGTAACCCAAGACTGAACCACTGCACTCCACTGGGTGACAAAGTGAGACTCTGTCTCAATAAATAAATAAATAAATAAATGCATGATTATTATATGGCATATTAATAACATCTCAATAAAGCTGCTTTTAAAAAATTTCCTCTGGTGATTAATAGGATAAGTAGGAAAAATTAAGCTATAGAAGATCTAAACAACTTTATCAACCAACTTAACTGACATTTATGGAACACTTCACATGACAGCTGAATACTTTCTCTTTCAAGTACATACAGAACATTCACCAAGATAGATAGGATTCTCAGCTATTGAAAAAAAAAATCAACAAGCATAAAATATTTGAAATCTTGTGTGTTATGTTCTCTGACCACAGTGGAATCAATCTAGAAATCAATGACAAAAAGATACTTGAAAAAATTTCTTTCAAATATTCAGAAACTAAACAACACAATTCTAAGTAGCCCATGGATTAAAAAAAATCACAAGGTGAATTATAAAATATTTTAATTGAAGAAATATTTTAAATCACATGTAAAAATTCATGTGATATAGTTAAAGCAGGGCACTGAAAGACATTTATAGCATCAAATGCTTATATTCAGAAAAGAATGTTTCAAATCAATGGTCTAAGCTCCCACACTAAGAAACTTGAAAATAAGAACAAATTAAATCCAAAAGTAAAAGTAAGAAAGAAATAATAAAGATAATGGTAGAAACTGATAAAATGGAAAACAGAGAAACAAAAAGAAACCACAATAAAACAAATAAAAATTAGTTTTTGAAGCCATTAGCAAAATTGATAAATTTCTCAGCAGACTGATCAAGATAGTAAGAGAGAAGACACAACTTTCAGGCATGAAAGAGAGGTCATCACTAAAGGTCCTACAGACAAGGGAATTTTATGAGCAACTTTATATCAATAAGTTGATAACTTAGATAAAATAAGCAAATTATTTGAAAGATGCAAAACATACAACAGTTCACTAAAGAAACATACACCCTGAATAGCTCTATCTCCACTATAGAACTTGAATTTGTATGTTCAAATCTGCCCACAATGAAAGACATTACTGGTAAATTCCATCAAACATTTAAGGAAGAAATAATACCAAATGCATACAAACACTTCCAGAAAATGGAAGAGGAGAGAATATATTCTAACACATTTCTTCAGGTTGACATTACTCTGATATTAAACTAAACACATTTCAAGAAAAGTACAGAACAATATCTATCACACAGATTTTTTTAAATCTTAATAAAGTATTAGCAAATTAAATTCAGAAATACATAAAAAGGATAAATTATCATGACCATATATGATTTTATCAGGAATTTAAGGTTGTTTCAACATTCAAAAATCGATCAAAATAATCCTATCAGCAGACTAAAAAAGAACAAATTATGATCATCTCAATAGTTACAGAAAAACATTTGACAAATTCAATATCCATTCCTAGTAAAGATTCTCAGCAAACTAGAAATAGAAGGTAGTTCCTCACTCTGATAAATGCATCTATGAAAACCTACAGTTAACATCATACTTAATGACCAAAGATTGAATACTTGCCTCTAAGATTGGGAACAGGCAAGGTTGTTAGCTCTCTCCATATCTATTTAACATTAGACTGAAGACCCTAATCAGTACAATAAGGCAAGAAAATGAAATTAAATTGTGAATATTGAAGAGAAAACTTAATTTGTCTCCATTTGCATATGACATAATCATTTGCCTATAAAATCTCAAAGAATCTACCAAAAAAAAGATTTTCAAATTAATCAGTGATTTTTAGCAAGGTCACAAGCTATAAGGTTAATACACAAAAATCCATTGTATTTCTGTATTTTAGCAACAAATAATTAAAAGTTAAATTTTAAGGTGCCATTTACAATAGCATCAGAAAACATGAAATACTAAGAGATATTAACAAAATGTGTGATCTAATCTACAAAACATTGCTGAAAGAAATTGACGACCTAAATAAATGGAGGAATACACCTTTTTCGTGGATTGAAAAACTCAATAGTGTTAATGTGCCAACTCACCCCAAGTTGATCTACAGATTCCCAGAAAGCTTTTTATAGAAATTGACAAGCTAATTCTAAAACTTACGTGTAAAAGCAAAGGACCTAGAATAGTCAAAACAATGTTGAAAAGAACAAAGCTGAATGACTCATGCAATTTGTTTTAAGATTTACTATAAAGGTACTGTTTGAAGATTTATCATAAAGCAACAGCCAATGTGGTATTTGTGTAAGAGTAGACATACACAATCAATGAAATAGTATGGAGAGTCCAGAAATAGTCCCACATGTACATGGTCAATTGCTTTTCAACAGTGCCAAGGTAATGCAATGGAGAAAGGATTTTTTTCAACAAATAGTACTAGAAAAATTAGACATTCATGTGCAAAAAAAAAAAAAGAATTGACTCTTAATTCATACCATATATATGTCCACATTGTAGCTGTCAAGGAGTGAGAAAGGACATATATGTATATATACTCAGATTAACCTGCAAATAGAAAGGCACTTTCCACTTAACAATGCTGGAAAGCCCAAGCCATAAATGTTCATCACATTGTCTTACCTGGTTTTCCTTCACAACCCAGTTGCAAGGTCACTGCATCCAGAAATAACCTAGGGAGATTTTCCTTCTCTTACCTTCCTCCTCTGCACTAATACGGCACGAACACGCCTGTTCTTAAACCTACCTGTTCTTAAACCCACATTTTCTCCTGAAGCTTTCACGTGGGTGTGTTTAACATAGCAGAGGTAGGGTGACCAATAGTACCAATTTGCTTGGAACTGAGGGCCTTCCTCAGATGCAGGACTTTCAGTTTTAAAACTAGGAAAGCTTCAGGCCAACTAAGACAAAATGGTTCACCCTCAGCAGAGATATTAGCAATTTACCCACGACATTCAACTGAAAAGCAGCAGCAACCCCTCCTTCTCCATGACCTCAGCTTCTTTACTCACAGGTATGCACCAGAGCTAGGCCAATCAGACTCCCACTGAATGGAATTCAAACTGAGAAGCATGAAGCCTCTCAGTTTAAAGACAATAATGGATCTTGGAGATGGAAGGCCACATGGATTCAGACCCGGGACAGCATTAGGGGGCTGTGTTTGCAGATGGACAGCATTGGAACCTGGTCTGCAGAAGCAAGTGCACAGAGAGAAATGTGAACAGTAGGCGGGGAGAGAAATGTGAACAGTAGGCGGAGAGAGAAACAACTCTGGCTGCAGACAGCTTCCTGGTTCTAGACCGTACTTGCTGTTCTTGTTTTCTTGGAGATGATTTGGAAGAATCCTCCTAAAGGATGTCCTTATTGAAAAGCCTGGCCACCCAGCTAGATTGTAGGAGTCTGATGAGCAAAACCCTGGCATCTCTCATAGCGGAAGCACACTGCACACAGTAGGTCCTTGCTACATGTGAGTGGAATTAATTACATGCTGTCATGGTGAATTCTATGTCAACTTAAGTAGGCTATAGTGCCTAGTTGCTTAGGTTTTACTGTACAGTTATTTTATGGATTTTTTTTTTTTTTTTTTTTTTTTGAGACTCACCTTGTCGCCAGGCTGGAGTGCAGTGGCGCAATCTCGGCTCACTGCAACCTCCGCCTCCTGGGTTCACACCATTCTCCTGCCTCAGCCTCCCAAGTAGCTGGGACTACAGGTGCCCACCACTACGCCCAGCTAATTTTTTGTATTTTTAGTAGAGACGGGGTTTCACCGTGTTAGCCAGGATGGTCTTGATCTCCTGACCTTGTGATCCGCCCGCCTCGGCCTCCCAAAGTGCTGTGATTGCAGGCGTGAGCCACCTCGCCTGGCCATTTTATGGATGTTATTAGCATTTACAATCAATTGACTTTAGATAAAGCAGATTACCTTCCACATGTGGGTGAGCCTCACCCAATCAGTTAAAAGCCTTAAGAGCAAAAAAATGGAGATTTCCCCAAGAAGATGAAATTCTGCCTCAAGACTGTAACATAGAAATCCTGCTTGAGTTTCCAGCTTGCTGGGCTGTCCTACAGATTTCAGACTTGACAAGCTCCCACAATCACATGAACCAGTTCCTTAAAACAAACTAAAATAATTATGTAAGCACACACACACACACGTACATCCAGTTGGTTCTGTTTCTCTGGAGAACCTGAACTGACACATTTGGTAATGCTAGCTGGTTAGAAAGAGATTGAATCAGAACTTCAGAACAGTAAGCCACCAGGAGACACTATGGACCACCAGATACAGTGCAGATGTCCCCCTCTGTGCCTACAGCACCAGCTCCTAAAGGCAGGACCCATGCTGAGGATACGGCCCCTCTCAGAGAATCCTGTGAGGAAGTGGCTGCCCCAACAGCCATGTGTTCTCTTAACACAGATGCCTTTTGTTTTAAGCTGTAAACTTCAATCTTCTGGAACTTCAGTCTTCTGGAAAAGTTCTTCTAGAACTCCACTAAGCACAGGAGGAATGTGCTCTGCTAATGTTTATCAAGTACTTACAACATACTTTGCTTCACTGGGACCATCATTTCATCTTCCTTACAAATCTGGGATGCAGAACTTATTATCATCATCTCCAGTTTAGGTAAGAGGAAATTTAGGCTCAGAGAGTCATGAGTATCTTACCAAAGTCAAATTAATAAGTGGGAAACAGCCACACTTAGAAAGTGGGTAGCCAAAACTGGAACCCAGACACTCTTACTGTCATACATGCCTCTGGCATAAAGAAGGCAAAAGTCCAGCACTCTATGGGCACAAGGGCTGCTGCCAATAGTGCCAGGCTGTTTGATGTTGTATTCAGCACTGCCTTTGCTGTATATGAGCAACACAGACATGGGGCTGGTCACACTAAGCCACCACCATCACTCCCTCCAACCTTGTAACTGTGAAATGGCACCCCCTCTACCCCAGCTCAAGGACACACCTCCTATGATGCCCGGACCCTCTCTTGCTAGAACAAGAACAAACCCAAGAACAGCTCCCACCGGGGCCATAATGCCCCACGTGTAGTAGGACTTGGTGTAACTATCATTGGGAAATCCACAACGCCCCACCTCCAACCCCCACTCCCTGTCTGCGATTCGTTCAATACAGAGACACAGCAGAATCAATGTGCCAACGAGGAGGCCAGACCCTGCTGTCAGTCCTGTTCCTTAAAATCTCTGGGATCCAAATCACTTAATCTGTAAAATGAGGGAGCTGCACATGTCCTGGGGACAAGGGACAGGACATCCTAAATCTTTAGCATCTCACAGTTTTGAGGGTGAGAACCCCACCATGGTGCCCAGAAAAAAAGCACACCAGCGAAATACTAGGATAGAAATAAATGATGCCAGCTGGGCATGGTGGCTCAAACTTGTAATCCCAACACTTTGGGAGGCCATGGTGGGTGGATCACCTGAGGTCAGGAGTTCAAGACCAGCCTGGCCAACATGGTGAAACCCCGTCTCTACTAAAAAATGCAAAAAATTAGCCAGGTGTGGTGGTGGGCACCTGTAATCCCAGCTACTCGGGAGGCTGAAGCAGGAGAATCACTTGAATCTGGGAGGTGGAGGTTGCAGTGAGCCAAGATCGTGCCATTATACTCCAGCCTGGGCAGCAAGAGCAAAACTCCATCTCAAAGAAAGAGAGAGAGAGAAAGCCTAAAGCCTAGGATTATGTAATTCTAACACGACATGGGGTAAATACACATGAAAATGAACCCAAAGAATTTAGACCCCAACATCTAAGGCAAAATCTGTTTCCAAATGGGAAAACCATAGAAAGCTTTGCTGATTCTTAGGTGAGAAAAACCTGGAAAGCAGTAACGCTAGCCACTCGGAGAGATAGCAGAGGGACAGGTAGATGCCTACAACCTGCTACTTCCACCCAGCTCCTCTGAGCTGGAGTGAGAGCTGGGGTTGGGTTACAGGGAGTGCTGAGATAAGCAGCTGGTGGCCTTTCTCAGGAGCTGCCCCTGCTGTCCTCCAGGCTGGAAGTGGAAGCAGGGAGGTGCAGAGATGGGGAAGCAGGGAGGGGACAGCATTAGCATCCTGAAATGAGGGGACAGAAAAGAATCCCAGGGGAGGGAGAGGAAGCTAGGGCAGCTCAGGTCAGCATCCCCCAGCTGGAGCCCTGAAACAGTGCAGGAGAGGCACCTCCCTCCATGCAAAGTGGAGCAAAAGTCAGTCCTGTTCAAACAGTCCCTGGGCTTTGGGCAGCAGCTGGGAGAAGGGAAGGAAAGGGAAACTGCACCGAAACTCAGGCTCCTTGCTGGTCCACTGATCACTGACCAGCTGTGTGACCCTGGTCATGAGCCTCTGTTCTCCAACAATGGTCTGAAATTCTGAATGTTTGTGTACCCCTGCAATTCATACATTGAAACCCTAGTCCCAGTGTAATGGTATTAAGAGGTATGGCCTTTGGAAGGTAATTACGGCAAGAGGTAATTAGGTCAACAGAATGGAACTTTCATGAATGGGATTAGTACCTTTATAAGAAGAGGCCAGAGAGCTAGCATACTTTCTTTCCACCATGTAAGGATACAGGAGAAGTCAGCCATCAGCATCCAGGAAGAGGGCTCTCATCAGACCCCTGACCATGCTGGCTCCCTGACCTCAGACATCCAGAGTCCAGGGCTGTGAGAAATGTTTGTTGTTTAAACTACTCAGTGTGTGATAATTTCTTACAGCAACCTGGACTAAGACACCGCCATCCCATCCCCATCTGCCCAAGCTCTTCGGGAACCTACAGAAGCATTGGAAAAGGACAGGCACTCGGTCCCGCTGTGTGTCTCACCCCTTGTAGTGTGGGAGAGAATCTCTTTCCCTGGGTCCTCATTAACATGGCTACTCTTAAACTCTTCTAACTCTTGCTAACCTGATTGCTTTAATTTGAGTGGAGGTGGTTTATTAGTGAACTCGAATGTATTTTCGCATCTTCATTGTGATTTGAAATTTCCCTCCTGCAATTGCTTGTTCATTTTTTTCTTCATTTTTCTATTGGTTGTTTGTCTTTTGCTAGTTGATTTGGAGCACTTCATTATGTTTTCTGGATACTAATCCTTTGTCTGTTATACATGTTGCAAATATTTTTCTATTTAAATCCAGTTTCATTCTTTTTTTAAGTTTGGCATCTTTTATTAAGATTTTTAAAAATCAAGTCATATTGGCCAGGCGCCATAGCTCAAACCTGTAATCCCAGCACTTTGGGAGGCTGAAGCGGGCGGATCACGAGGTCAGGAGATCGAGACCATCCTGGCTAACATGGTGAAACCCCCTCTCTACTAAAAATACAAAAAATATTAGCCAGGCACGGTGGTGGGCGCGTAGTCCCAGCTACTCAGGAGGCTGAGGCAGGAGAATGGCGTGAGCCCAGGAGGCTGAGCTTGCAGTGAGCCAAAATCATGCCACTGCACTCCAGCCTGGGTGACAGAGTGAGACTCCATCTCAAAAAAAATAAAATAACATAAAATAAAAATCAAGTCATTTTTCTTTTTCTTTTTCTTTTCCTTGTTGTGCTTTATTCTAAGAAAAGCTTCACTCTCCCCCAATAGATTCTCTTATTTTCTTTTATTACTTTGATAATTTTGTTTCTCCTTTTTTTGTGTTGATCTTTAACCACCTGCAATATATCTTTTTCGTCATGGCAGAAGCAGTGTGGAGGAAGCTTCCTATGTTGTGGCCGGAAGAACAGGCCTAGGATCAGATTCTAATTCCAACTCCTACTTGTTTTTTAGAGCAGGTTGCTAAACCTCTCTGAGATTCCACTTGCTCAACTAAAATGGAGATAAAACCTTATTTCATTGATTCAAAGACACCTATTTTTACATTTCTTAAATCAGGATGTACTTACAACCATGGGTGTATCATAGTTTAATTTACAGCTTTCTTAATAGGACATAAAATAATGATGTGTCTTTTTTTTTTTTTTTTTGAGACAGACTCTGGCTCTGTTGCCCAGGCTGGAGTGCAGCGGTGCTATCTGGGCTCACTGCAAGCTCCGCCTCCCGGGTTCACGCCATTCTCCTGCCTCAGCCTCCCGAGTAGCTGGGACTATAGGCGCCTGCTACCATGCTCGGCTAATTTTTTGTACTTTTAGTAGAGACGGGGTTTCACCATGTTAGCCAGGATGGTCTCGATCTCCTGACCTTGTGATCAGCCCGCCTCAGCCTCCCAAAGTTCTGGGATTACAGGTGTGAGCCACTGTGCCCAGCCAATGGTGTGTCTTTCAATCAAGCACTCTTAGATTTTATGAAATGCATAGGGGTGCGTCTTCCAGGTCACTGAGGGGTCAGATAAGCTGAGGCCCTTAAAGGGCCTAGCACAGGCCTGACAGGCCCTCCATCTGGAGGAGTTCTCCTTCATATTATAGAATGCAGCTGCCTTTACTTCTTGCTCTGCCACCCGACCCATCCTCCTTAGCTTCCAGGGACCTCTTCCCCCCACCCCCACCCACCCCGCTCCCCACCAAAAGCCCTTAGCTGACTAAGGCTGCAAGTTCTTTCCTTGTGGACACAGATTACTCAAAGCTGACAATTAAGGGCTCCACATATTAATCTTTCTCCACAGCCACAAAAACCACCCTCACCCCTGGGGATGCCCATGCCTGCCAGGTACCAAGCACCATCGCCACTGGTGACTATGGGTGACCCCATGCCTGCTCACAGCAGCCTCTGCTCTGGCTCCTCTCACTGCCCACCTGGTAAGTCGAGGTTTTGCAGCTTCAGAAAGCACTGGTGCTAAAGACGGGGAGCAGTGGGCCCTGGTGGCCTTTGCAGGTGGAGCTGCCTCACTAAGAACCTCACTGCTGGGCCTGAGGAAGGCAGGAAGGAAACAAGAGCGAGGTGGCAGACTGCAAAGGAAGCAGAAGCCCTCGGCAGGTGCTGTGCACACCAGGTGGACTTCAGGCACTTTGCACATGGCTCACTTAATCCCCACAACCTCCCCTGGAGGGAGGTGGTTTCAGTAAAGACCGTGCCCATTACAGATGAAGGGTCTGAGCTCCAGGGGGGATGCTGAGACTACACCCCTGAGGAGCTCACTCATCTGCGCAGCTGTCTCACCTTTCTGGCTGCTGTATGGAGGCAGAACAGGAGGCTGGGAGTCAGAAAGTGAGGCTTCATCAATGTCAAGGCCACAAACCCGGGTGGAGCACCCACTGCACGGCAGGGCCATACCAGATCTCACAGTCCAGGCAGATGGAACAGAGAGGTCTGGCCCCAGCTCTCTCTCCATGCCCCAAATGCCAGCAGAACACATGCCAAACTCACACACACACACACACACACACACACACACACACATACACATCAAGTCCCATCACAGCTCTCGGAGATCCCTAGCCTTTGTTCCACTGCCTGGCTCAGGAGGGAGCCCTACGTTTAGCCACACAATCACAATCAGGGAGTCCCAGGCCACAGGCTGTGCGGACAGTTACAAGCAAATCACAGCAATTCTCTGTGTGCTCTTCCTGCACCCACCATGATGCTTCATCTTTACATCATTCATCTGAAAAGCTTATCAGCATCCCAAGAATCAAGAGTGACCCTTCATTGGAAAAACTAAATTTCCTCCAATATATCCTAAAAAGTAAAAGTAAAGGTGTAAACTACACAAGGGTTGATGATCTGAGACACACAGGAAAGCCCTGACTCCCTAAGTCACCCCCCATTGCTGAGACTCCAAAAAAACTGAGGTTGGCTAGGCAGTGATGTGGCTGGTCCCATAGACTAGGGCTAGTGATGGAGCACTCAGGAAGAGGCCCAGACTAATTCCAAGGGGATCTGCCAGCAGAACCAAGAAAGGAAGGAGACAAGCATGACCTGGCTCTTAGGTACCTGCATGGTGGCAGAAGCTGTCCCCCTTGTTGAAGAAGCATTTTTAATTCTCCCAAAAACTGTTGGGAAAGAGCTGTTATTCTCATTGCATGGGTGACTTTCCAAAGCCACCCCAGTGGGATCAGGATGAAATTGAGTTGGCCTGGATCCATCCACCATGCTATAGGCATTTTGAAAATAGCATCAAGCCCACCCAAGGGTGGAAAAATGAGGCCGGAATCAGTGGCTCACACCTGTAATCCCAGCACTTTGGAAGGCCGAGGTGGGCGGATTATGTGAGGTCAGGAGTTTGAGACCAGCCTGGGCAACATAGTGAAACCCCGTCTCTGCTAAAAATACAAATATTAGCTGGGCATGGTGGCGTGCACCTTAATCCCAGCTACTCAGGAGGCTGAGGCAGGAGAATTGCTTGAAACTGGGAGGCGGAGGTTGCAGTGAGCTGAGATCACATCAGTGCACTCCAGCCTGGGCGACAGAGCGAGACTCTGTCTAAGAAAAAAGAAAAATGATCTATGACACTATTTCCCACTTTAGAAGCCCTCAGAAAATGAGCTAAGGGAGCATCCCTTGGGTGGGAAGTCTGGAAGATTGTCAGGGTCTGCTTGCCTTCCAAATACCCGCCAGAGCTTCAAGGGGTAACTACCTACGGGTGACGTGATAGGACATCTCTCTGGGGTCAGGTGGACAGCCTTGTATCACCATAAATCCACTTCTAATGATTTTCTTCTTGTTTGATTTTGGGTCTCCCCTTCAGAAGCTGGCAATATCTCATTCATCATCAGCTGCCTTAACTGGTCCCTCAGACCCACACTCAGCCCCCAACTTCCCAACTCTCATGGCACAAGAAGCTTCTTACTTCTTGTCTTCCTGGAAATAACTAGTGTCCTCCATAGGGCTCTGGACACTGTCCCTCACCCCTAGACACCTCATTTTCTCTCCTTATACACGTGATCAAGTATTTCCTCCAGATAATTGTTCCTTGAATATTTACATGGTGACAGGAAGTGTTTTCTTAACAAAATGAATGGGGCACTAATGGTAAATAAACATCACTAAAAGACACCAGGGAGGAGATTCTGTCAGTCACCTCCCTAACCCCTCCCTCCCCCTCCCAGCACTGTCCTAGAATCACTGTCCCCAGTGTCCAGGAAAGGGGTTGTGAACAACAGCTACAAAGAGCTATGGTCCAGATATCTGGGGCATCTGCTCCCCTGACTTCCCAGTGTTCCTGTGCAGCATGGCTCCCTAGATAGTCCAAGGGAATCAACCAAAAAGCTGTTGGAACTAACAAAAAACACTGAAGAAGGAGGTTGAGGAAAATCAGCATGCCAAAATCAATGGTGTCCCAAGAACATATTATGACAGCAAGAATAGGGATGGGGCGCAAGGCAGCTTTAAGCAAGAATTTCCCATGGTGTTAGTGACTTCAGTGTAATGTGCTAAGAATCCCAACAGTGAGGGGTGCGCTGCTTGATTGGACAAATCACTTGTACAGTGGGGGAAAGGGGAAATAAAGCATTTATCACTCCTCCTCAGAGGGAAAACATGCAGGGAGCAATGAAACCAGACAAAGTGGAGTTAACATCCAAGTAACTATTGTTATTGGGATTTCATTATAAAACCTCTACCATGAGCATAAAAAATAAATCTTGAGAGATGAAATACATAATGTAAAAAAAATCAACTAAAATCTGATGTTACCATCCTTGATTACACCAACAAAATCATGAGGAAAAATATAAAAATAGGCTTATGTTTCTCATCTTCAGTCGATCATGTTTCTTTCCTGATAAAGATAATCAGCTTGAATACATTTATGAAAGTAAGTTTTAAAATACCGTATGCTGGCCGAGCACAGTGGTTCACGCCTGTAATCCCAGCACTTTGGGAGGCTGAGGCGGACGGATCACGAGGTCAGGAGATCGAGACCATCCTGGCTAACACGGTGAAACCCCGTCTCTACTAAAAATACAAAAAAAATTAGCTGGGCGCGGTGGCGGGCGCCTGTAGGTCCAGCTACTCGGGAGGCTGAGGCAGGAGAATGGTGTGAACCCAGGAGGCGGAGCTTGCAGTAAGCCAAGATAGAGCCACTGCAGTCCGGCCTGGGCGAAAGAGCGAGACTCCATATCAAAAAAAAAAAAAAAGAAAAAAAAAAACGTATGCTATTTAATATACATTTTCCAAGAGAGTCTCCTAAAACAAAATGGCATCAAAAGGCTGTGGTGGGAGATGTAGGCAAATATACACCAAGTAAATGCAAAGAAAAAAAGTAGCATTGGTCAGGCTAAAACCCAAGTTCAAATCCTAAAACAAGAAATGTAAATTGAATGAGTGGCCAGCGCGGTGGCTCACACCTATAATCCCAGCACTTTAGGAGGCCAAGGCTGGTGGATTGCTTGAGCCCAGAAGTTTGAGAGCAGTCTAGGCAACATGCTGAGACCCTAGCTCTACAAAAAACACAAAAATTAGCTGTGCATGGTGGCACACGCCTGTAGTACCAGCTACTCGGGAGGCTGAGGTGCGAGGATCACTTGAACCTGGGAGGCAGAGGCAGAGGTTGCAGTGAGCTGAGATTGCACCACTGCACTGCAGCCTGGACGACAGAGCAAGACCTTGTCTAAAAAAAAAAAAAGAAAGAAAGAAAAAAGAAAAAGAGAGAAAATAAAAAGAAAATGGAATGAGTTACAAGTGAAAAGGTGACAGATTTGTCATTACTTATACATATATTATTGTATATCAGCCTCTACAACAAATCCCAAAGCACACATATATTCTGATTTCTATACTTTTAGTGAGGATTTTTGATGTGTGGTGGGGTGGAGGGGTCACATTGTGCAGCACACAGCCTTTCACTCAAAAAAGCAATCCTTTAGCATCTGTGTCCCCAGTCAAACCCCTCTGTCACAGCACACATGTAAGCACCTTAGCCACTACTCACCCATGCACACCCCAACTCTGCCCCAGACCTTGTTCTCGATGCTGGGATAGAAACTGTAACAATGCAAGCAACATCCATGGACTCATGGCACTTTTAGGATAATGGAGGAGATGGACCGTAAACAAGCAAACAGATACATGGAGCAAGAGGAGAGGAAGAAGAAGAAAGGGGAGAAAAGGAGGAGAAAAGAAAGGAGGAGAGGAAGAAGAAGAAGAAAAGGGAGAAGAGAGGGAGGAGAAAAAGGAGAAGAAGAAAAGGGAGAGGAGGAGAGAAAGGAGAAGAAAGAGGACAGAAAGTAAGAGAAAGAGGAGAGGAGTAGGAGAAGCAAAAGAAGGAGAAGGAGGAGAAAAGGAAGAAGAGGAAGAGAGAGAAAGAGAAGAAAGAGGAGGAAGAGGCAAATTCTCGGAGACAGAAAGCAGATCAGTGGTGGCCAGGTCTTGAGCAGAGGAGCGGATAGGGAGTGACCATTCATGGCTACCAGGTTTGTTTTTGAAGTGACAGAAATGTTCTGGAACTAGACAGTGGTGATAGTTGGACAACATTTTGAATGTACTAAATGTCACTGAATTACACACTTTAAATGGCTAAAATGGTAAAATTTCATGTTATGTGTATTTTACCATAATTTTTAAAAATATACTTGCAGACATGCTAAGTGCTAGGAAGAAAAGTAGGCAGGTGTTGAAAGACAGAGATTGGGATGGGGCTCATTGCGAGTGGGTGGCCAGTGAAGAACTCTGCATTCAACCGAGAGATGAATAATGACCCAGAAGAGCCTCATGAGGATCTGGGGAAAGGGCATTCCACGCAGAGGGATGCACATGGTGGAAATTAGCTTGAAGAGGTGGGCAGGTGCCAGCAAAGGCCTGTGCCTTTCATGAGTGCCATGAAAGCCATCGAGGCAGGGGGATATGTGAGCTAACTCATGTGTCCAAAGGTCTGCAGCTGCTGTGGGAAGGAATTGTAGAGATGAGCTTGAGGCAGGGCGGGCAGGGACTGCACTGAGATCAGGACCACCATGGAAATGTCTGCGGGCAGGTGCAGGGCTCAGTGCAGGGGTCCAGGCAGCGCTGGCATGCAAGGTCCAGACTTCCATGCCTGCAAAGAGGACACACGGAGACCAAGAGGGCCCAAGCCCAGCAGGCAAGGTTGCTGTGGTTACCAGATGGGCCCAGGAAACAGGGAAGCCAGATGCCTAGTGAAAAGGATGGTGTCATACAGCTCCCATGAGGGCAGTGGGAGTGACTTTTGTGTCCGGAATTGGTGGGTTCTTGGTCTCACTGACTTCAAGAATGAAGCCGCAGACCCTCGCAGTGAGTGTTACAGTTCTTAAAGGCGGCATGTCCGGAGTTTGTTCCTTCTGATGTTTGGATGTGTTCGGAGTTTGTTCCTTCTGGTGGGTTCGTGGTCTCGCTGGCTCAGGAGTGAAGCTGAGGACCTTCCTGGTGAGTGTTATAGCTCCTAAGGCAGCGCATCTGGAGTTGTTCGTTCCTCCCGGTGGGCTCGTGGTCTCACTGGCTTCAGGAGTGAAGCTGCAGACCTTCGCGGTCAGTGTTACAGCTCATAAAGGCAGTGTGGACCCAAAAAGTGAGCAGTAGCAAGATTTATTGCAAAGAGCAAAAGAACAAAGCTTCCACAGTGTGGAAGGGGACCCGAGCGGGTTGCCACTGCTGGCTGGGGCAGCCTGCTTTTATTCTCTTATCTGGCCCCACCCACATCCTGCTGATTGGTAGAGCCGAGTGGTCTGTTTTGACAGGGCGCTGACTGGTGCCTTTACAAGCCCTGAGCTAGACACAAAGGTTCTCCACATCCCCACCAGATTAGCTAGATACAGAGTGTCCACACAAAGGTTCTCCAAGTCCCCATTAGAGTAGCTAGATACAGAGTGTCAATTGGTGCATTTACAAACCCTGAGCTAGACACAGGGTGCTGATTGGTGTGTTTACAAACCTTGAGCTAGATACAGAGTGCCGATTGGTTATTTACAATCCCTTAGCTAGACATAAAGGTTCTCCACGTCCCCACCAGACTCAGGAGCCTAGCTGGCTTCACCCAGTGGATCCCGCACTGGGGCTGCAGGTGGAGCTGCCTGCCAGTCCCGTGCCGTGCGCCCACACTCCTCAGCCCTTGGGTGGTCGATGGGACTGGGCGCCCTGGAGCAGGGGGCGGTTCTCCTCAGGGAGGCTCCCGCCACACAGGAGCCCACAGAGGCGCGGGGAGGCTCAGGCATGGTGGGCTGCAGGTCCCCAGCCCTGCCCCACGGGAAGGCAGCTAAGGCCCCACGAGAAATTGAGCACAGCAGCTGCTGGCCCAGGTGCTAAGCCCCTCACTGCCCCGGCCGGTGGGGCCGACCGGCCGCTCGGAGTGCGGCGTCCGCCGAGCCCACGCCCAACCGGAACTTGCGTTGGCCCGCAAGCGCCGCCCGCAACCCCGGTTCCCGCTGGCACCTCTCCCTCCACACCTCCCCACAAGCTGAGGGAGCCGGCTCCGGCCTTGGCCAGCCCAGAAAGGGGCTCCCACAGTGCAGCGGCGGGCTGAAGGGCTCCTCAAGTGCCGCCAAAGTGGGAGCCCAGGCAGAGGAGGCGCAGAGAGCGAGCGAGGGCTGTGAGGACTGCTAGCACGCTGTCACCTCTCAACTTGATGCTGAGAAATAAAGAAGATGCTAAAGAGGGTGAGTCCCTTAGGCCCCAGGTCAGGGCTGCATCTGGGAGCACATTCTGAGCCCAGCTGTGGAGAATGGAGGCAGTGGAGGCTGGAACCCCACTGGGCTCAGAGCACTCTGCTGGCTGAAATGAGGGCAGGACAGTGAGCAGGCATAGGAAGGCTGGCTGCCTGGTAGGAAACCTAAAGGAAAGAAGCAGCTTCCTGAGTTTGCAGGCTTGATTCACGAACAGGAGAGTGGGAAGAGCGGGAGGGAAAGACGTCTGGCTCCCAGGCAAAAGCATCCAGAAGGATGAGAGGCGGCCACAGAGGAACCAATTTAACAGTAGCAGAAATTGTCAATCAAGATAAAACTGACAGGGCCAGGCACAGTGACTCGTGCCTGTAATCCCGGCATTTTGGGAGGCCGAGGCGGGCAGATCACCTGAGATCAAGAGTTCAAGACCAGCCTGGCCAACATGATGAAACCATGTCTCTATTAAATACAAAAATTAGCTGGTTGTGGTGGTGCTCGCCTGTAATCCCAGCTACTTGGGAGGCTGAGACAGGAGAATCGCTTGAACCCAGGAGGCAGAAGTAGCAGTGAGCCGAGATCACACCACTGCACTTGAGCCTGAGCAATAGAGTGAGATTCCGTCTGAAAAAAAAAAAAAAAAAAAAAAAAAAGAACTGACAGGTCCAAACAGGAGAGCTTCCTGGGTCAGTAGTGTGGACATGTGTCCTCAGTCCTGTGTCCACAGGTCACACCCAGCTCTGGCCCCGAGAACCTGGGATGACTGAGTAAGCAGAGAGGAGTCCACAGGGTTGTGAAGTTCATAATTCCTAACACAGGGTGTGCATTCCTGTGGTGGCCAAGGAAAATGAGGAGAGAACGAGCTTGCACAGGTTGTGGCCATGCTAGAGGGGTTTGACTTAAGTCTTGCTGGGACATAATGTGATAACATGCCTTCTCTGAGTCTCAATATACTCAACATACTGGACAATGAACTTTGGCAGAAACGTGATAGAACAATAAACATGATGTTAGATAAAAAATAAAAAACCTACCAAGCTGAGGGGTCCACACCATCCACAACAGCATAGAACATCAGAGAGTTCTTGCCAAAGCATAAAGTGAAAACAGAAAAGAAATGCCATGTGCTCAGAGGAGTGATGTGTCCAGCCGTGCCCTCATCTCCTCTCCTTCCTACCTTTCACAGTCCACTTCTAAGCTTTCACCCCTGCTTACTTCTGTGGGTTCCAAATGTGGATCTCAGAATCAAGAAAACCTCCTAGGTTCTGTAAACAAGAATGATTCACATCACCAGTGTTTGCTCGCGCCCTCACCAGGCACAACTCTGGGGCTGTGAGGTTCTCAGGCACAAGGCACACCTTGTCCTTCCTGCCTGTCTGTAGGGCCATGGGGAGTGTTACTTGAGCCCAAGGGATGGCAAAGCCAGGCTTGCCAGGAGTGAGGAATGTTCCCAGAAAAGAGGGGAGAGGGGAGGCTTTAGAGCACTGGGGACGATGGCCCAGAGGAGGCCCAGTGTCACTCTAGCTGACCAGGACTGAGCCACATCGTGCTCAGGGATCCCAAGGGTCCAGCAAACAGTTCAGCAAGGCTACAGCAGGTGCTTCCTTCAGAACAAATGTGTGGCGAGGGGACCAGGAAAAAGGATGCCTGTCAATGAGATAAGAATAGCACTGGGTGGTCACAGGAGCATGGAAAAACCCAAACAGCAGCTAAAACAAGAACAAGACAAACAACAAGATAACAGAAAACCCAAAGGAAGAGAGCAAAAACAGCTGAAATCCCACTCAGGGTGACTTGTCCATGGCTCTTCTGGGCAAACCCAAAGAAGGGAGAAAGGAGACAGTAACCCAGGGGGTTCCCTGAAATCTCCTCCTCTTCCAGAATACCTAATAATTGTTCCATCCCCTAATTAAAGAAACACCCATAAAATTAGAAACCCAGACTCTGCTGGGTGTGACACGTTCTCATGAGCACGCCCGCACTTCTCTCTCAAGTGTGTACTTTCGCTTCTCACTAACAGTTTCTTGCCTTTCCTATCATTCTGACTCATTCCCGAGTTCTTTCTCAAGACAGTGTCAAGAGCCTGGACATCAGCTGGGGCTAGGGTCTCACCAGCATCTGGAGAGCCTCCTGAGTCCTCTGGCAACATCAAGGGAAGGAAGAGAAGATTCCTCCATGGAGCCCGTCCCCACACACTTCCCGCCCTGTGACACAGCACGGCTGCTTTGCACCAAGCCTCACCCTTGGCACTCGAGTCGGCTGTGTTCCCTATGATCCATCTACCCACCGTCTCCAGGACAAGCACTGTCCCATTCACCGAAATCAGCACATAGTAATGCTGGATAAATGAATGAATTGGTGAATGAATGAACAAGTGAATGTGTGCACAGCTCACTTGTTTAATTGGAGTCCTGAGTTTGGAAGTGAATGAATGGAAAAAAAATCAGTCACCAGACCCCAGGTCCAAGTCATGAGATGTAGCAGCTGGGTGACCTTGGATGTAGCGCATCACTTCTCTGAGCCTCGCCTTCCTTATCAGAAATGAAATCAGGGAGCTTGCCCTGCCTCCCCACAGGGATATGGGAGCAGCAAGGGCTGGGTAGGCACCCAGTCAACGTAAAGCTCACAGGTTGTTGCCACCCTTCATCACGACCCCAGGACATGAAGCAGATCCTGTATATCCTGGACCCTCCAGCCAAAAGCTCTTTGGGCTCCTAGGTAGGGCCAGCCCCCAGGCTCCCCAGTGGCATGCCCAGATAGTTCCAAAAGGCAGGACCGAAGCAAAGAGCCAGGATCCAAGCTGGATCCTGACCTGGGATACACACATTCCTCGGCGTGCTTTCCTGCTTTTCCATTCTTTAGAAATCAGAAAATTAATTACCAGAAAAAAGGATCTTCTGCACCAGAAACTCAAATGAGTTTAATGTATAATTTATACATGAAAATGTAGATGTCAGTGTGTGACAAATCTCTGTATAAATATTTTTGCAGTTAAATTTTTAGGCATCTGTCTCCCTCCCAGAAGAGTCATCACGCAGGCATCGCGAGTCCCCAGGGCTCAGGCCAGGTGGGGCTGGCAAGGTGGCTTGTCATTTCACCAGTTAGTGATGCAGCTGCCAGCGCAGCCCAGCCCAGAAGGCCCGAGCTTTGGCACCAGACACCTGCAGCCAAGTCACAGCTCTGCCCCAACCTCCCCGGCAGGGTCCTGCTGTGTCTTGTTCAAAACAAGGATTTAACACCATGTGCCAGCTCTGTGCTGGGCCCAGGGGAGGAAGATAGAGTGGAGTTAAGCCCTCACGTGCCAGTGCCTTTGAGCCCATCAGAGAGCCAGGCAAGCAGATAAGGAATGACAATGACAGGGTGGCAAGTGCCAGGGCAGAGGTGGGTCCTACATGCCAGGCAGCCACAGAGGAGCAAGTACTGCCCTATGCAAGAGCATCCCTGAACATTCCAGGGCAGGGGGCCACTCCTGATGGAGTCGGTCAGGTGGATGAAGGCAGAAGGACATTCCCAACAGTGAGAGCCACTCGTGAAGACCAGAGACAAAAGCAAGCATGTCCAGATGATGCGACTGTGGCCTGTGGTACCTGGTGGGGACTGGCCAGCAGTGAGCCTGGCATGGAGAAGAGCCAGATCACCAAGGGAGCTGTGTGCTCAGCCCTGAAACAGGACTTTGCCTGGATTGAAAACTTCAAAGGGCGAAGGCACATGAGCCTTGCAAACTAAAGTGCACGCAGCATCCACAGAAACTACCATCCCCGGCAGGATTGAGTCCTGTGCCAAGCCACGCCTCAGCAGCCTGCCAGTTTCTGGCCCAGGGGTCCCGAATGATTTCCTTCACCCACAGGTGTACCAGTCCATAGGATTGACTGGGACATGACTTTGCATACAAAACACCTGAAATGTAGGCTAGGCCCTTGCTTCTCATCTGCAGTTGCTACGACCATTTGGGGATGGTCATTCATTGTGTGGGACGTTCCCTGATGCCCTCTCTCTGGATGCCCAGTGGGGCTACAGGGACAACCCACAGCATCCTCCTGCCGGAGGATCTGGAGGGAGAGGCACAGTCCACAGAAGGGGCCCTAGCCAAGAACTGGTGTGCCATGCATGCCAAGGAGAGAGGAACTGCATATCTACACCACACCCTGGCCCAGAACCAATGGCAAGGGTCACAAATATGCCCTCGTTCACCCTACCATTGCCAACCACGTCAGAGCACAATCTGAAGTCTCAATGGTGTCTTCCCAGAACTCGGGCCTTCCACAACAAGACAAAGCAAGTCCCAACTCCCCCACCCCAATAAGGGCCCCTGGACAGCCTCTGCAGCAGCCTTGAAGCCCTAAGGTCCTGGCCAAAAGACAAAAGCCCAGGCTCATGGGACCTGATGCCCACAAGACAAGGGTTTCAAGCCCCCAGCCCTCATCACCCCAGTGCCCATCTTGAAGAAGGGCACAGCCTGGCCCTGCTAATTTTTCTACCTCCTGGGGGACTGGTGGCCCACCCCTCCATGACTCCCAGCCACGTACCTCGCTTGGTCTTTGGATGCCTGAGACCCTTGTCCTGGGCCAGGGCCTCCGAAGTCTCCCGCTCCTTCCAGCGCCTCAGCTGCTCCTCCCGCATCTTGTAGAAGAGGATGTGCTTCTGCACATCACTGAGCTCGGCAAGGAGCTCGGGGTCGATGTACATGTCATGCAGGATCTGCTGCAGCATGATGCCACCTGGGATGCACACACCAGAAGGGCAGCCAGCCGGGGAAGCAGGGCCAGGCAGAACGCCCGAGGGGCTGCTCTGCACTACAGGCTCCTCAATCCGGGGCCACTCTCGGTGCCCCTTCTCTGTGCAGCATTGTCAGTTGGCCTCAGCTTCCAGCCAGCGACAAACTCATCTCCTCTACCCAGGACAGCAAAAGAGGCCAGGCAACAGGACCCAAAGGGGCAGCTGGGACTCTGCAAAGGGGAGCAACCACCAGGAGCAATCTAGTCCTTCTCCTGGGTCACCAAGCATGGCATCCCAGCAGAGCCCATGTCTTGGCTTCACCTGGGGTTCTGAGACAATCGGAAGGGCCCAAGCCTCCAGCTCAGCCAGGAAATGCCCAGTCCCAGCCCTGCCTGGGCCAGTAGGTGTCGAGTGATCTGTTAGTGGAAGGTAACAATGACACCAGCTGTATCGATGACACTGCCCCGGCCAGCTGGGAACCGATCTCTCCTCTGCAGATAAGAGGAGGAGAAGGAGGCAGACTTGCCTACTAAATTCCATGTCTTTTCAGCCAATTTCAAACACAGACCAGAGGAGCCTGCCAGGAGCTGCTGGGCCCCTCAGCCCTCTCAGCCCCTCTCTGCGGGTTCCTTCGCTGCCAACTTTCTTCCTTTCCAGAACATTTGGCATTCTGAGGTGATGCGTTTAAAACTCTGCCATGGGGGAGGAAAGATTTTTCCTCCTATCTGTGTTAAAGCCAAGAAAGAAAACAAAATGGAATCAGTAGAGACAACTGGAGGGGATTTTATCATGGAATTCCAGGACAGAAAGGAAGCAGACATCCTTTCCCTTTGGCCTATATATAATGAGATCCTGCAGCCATGCATGGCTGACAGATAAACCCTCCAGGGGCCAATTTTAATGGTTGTTGTTAATCTTGTTTGTTGCAGATGCCTGGAGTTGACCAAAAAGAAAGAAGATGAAACTGGCTCTTCTCTGTGCCCTGATCAGAAGCACACTGGAATGGCGGGATGTTGCCTTCTGCTGGGAGGGAACCCACCCTCTCTTTGGTGTGTGAAGGTGGGTAGAAGCTGCTGTTGCTGAGATCTTTAGGGTGAAAGCTCACCCTAAATATGTGCTCAGAGCTAATCACAGATGCCTTCTTATTGGGACAAGGATATTGAAGCTCAGAGAAAGTAAGTGGCTTGCCTATGGCTTCCTAATGGACAAGTCACCGTATTGGGACTCCCCCGTTTTGAAATTTGACATCCACTAGCAACTATGAATCTGTTGATGGTTTGAAAACATAACCCAACCAGGGGAAAACAAATGAACCAACAGGATTTGGCACTGTGGCTTGGTTGCATTGGTGACCTTCCTGTCCCCTTCCTTGCCCATGAGGGTGGAAGGTGGATCAGGTACCCAAGAGTGATGGAAGGGGAGTGGAGAGTTGGCACTCTTCCCCCTCTGCAAAGTTAACACAACAGGAAGATGGACTAAGCAGGTTCAGATGAGCTGTAAGCCCATAGGGTCAAATCTCCTGCTCAGCTAGGCAATGTCCAGGTCACAGGAGTGGAGTCAGGCGCCCCACCCCTCCCCACCCAGGTCCAGCTGGCTGGTCCCAGTGTGACCCAGACCTTCCTAGAGCCGCCACAGGACTCGCCTGTCCCCTGCAGAGCTGTGGCCCTGGACTCCCATCCACCCTCCTCTCCCACCTCAGGGCTTGCACCGACTC
The DNA here is from genome assembly GCF_028885625.2 of Pongo pygmaeus. Lineage (NCBI taxonomy): Eukaryota > Metazoa > Chordata > Mammalia > Primates > Hominidae > Pongo > Pongo pygmaeus. Next base: position 62,089,069 of record NC_072381.2, read on the forward strand.
CCCCACCAGGAGTCCTGGCTCCCCTCAGTTTCTGAGACCGGGGGTCTTCCCTAGCTTCTGCCCAGCTATTCTCTTTCTCCCCCTCGCCGTGGCTGGTGGGGGACCCCCGAGTCCAAAGAGGAGACAAGGGGAGGAAGGCCCCCAGGGTCTGGGCTCCTGCGGGCAGCTTCTTTTTGTCTTTCTCGGGCCGCCAGATACCTACGACCACAAGAGGGCACGGGGCAGGGACAACACTGTGGGGAGCAGCAAGAATGGGCCGGCTGGAGGCGGGCGAGAACGGTGATGGTGCCACCCTGGAGGACCGTGGGGAGGGTGAGGCGGCCGGACTAGAATGACCCCCGCTAGCGCCCATTTTGTGCGATAGAGGGGATCTCGCTGGGGGCGGGGTGATCCCTGGCACTCCCAGGTCAGTGGGGCAGGAGGCCAAGAGACACCGAATCGCGGGGACATGAGCGTCACCCAGCCGCGGATGGCAGCCCGGGAGCCGGTGAGGTCCGGTTTCCGGGAAGACGTGCTTCGGCCCCGCCTGTCAATTCTCCTGGGCCTGGCGGGGTGGGGGGTTGGGGGCGGAGAGCTCGGCCCGGCCTGGGGCGCTCCCTGGCGGCCGCAGGGGGAGGCACTCGGCTTCGCAACCTGGGTGTGCGTGGCCTGGGTGCGGGAGGACCCCAGGAGCAGGGGTCGCGCCGAAGAGCAGAGTCCGCGGCTGGAAACCAGGCAGGGGAGCCACGGAGTGGTCACACAGGTTTTCTGCCGCCTTTCAACTGATCTTATTTTGCTTTCATTTTTCACCAGCCCATGTGGGGTGTTTAATGTTGCACGCGAACGCAGTTTCTTCCGGGCCCAGGAGGCCCACGCACGCAACAATGTTGTGCAAGTGACTGGAAACTACCTGAGTGTCCCTCTATCGGGGTGAGTTGCCCAGCATGGAGCTCTACTCCTGTCACAATGAAGTCGACTGTCTTGTTTTGGTGAGGGAAGTGGCCACCGTTGATAAAATGAAAAGACGCCATGCAGAATACTGTGCACAGGGTAATCCATTTTTAAAATTCTGTATGTCCGATTACTTTTGTGGAGACAAAGGGAAAAATACAGAAGATCACACGCCTAATGGTTTAGCATTGCTTCTTAGCTTTTTCTTGGAATGGGGAGAAAAATGACACTTTAGACAATTCTGTGTTGTTTTATACAATGAGTAGGATATACTTACATAATTCATATGACTGAACTATAATGCATTTCAAAGGTTTTCAAATGTGATATAAAAGAATGGACTTCTGGAGGCTCAGCATCTATGGAGCAGGGACCCACCCCAGAGAGGGACCTGCAGGCAAACCAGACCTGCCTATGCCAGGAAGGCTAGGAAGTGGCAATGGAGAAACCATCCATGTTCCCTGGGGTTCCTAAGCTGGAAGCGGGCTTTGAGGCATCTCTTAGAAGCAGCTCTGGCACTGGTGTGGAGAGGGCACTGGGAGAGCAGGAGGCAGGGGAAACAGCCAGTGGACTCTGGCGAAAGTCCAATAGAAGGTGATAGGAACTAAACCAGCCTTGCCAGTGGGAGCCAAGCAGGGCAGAAATGGGGGTCCCGGAGAGTCCTATCAGGCACTCTGCTTCTACATAAAATCCTTTCAAATCTGAAGTCTATATGACCAATGATGGCCAGACAGTCCTGTCATCTCAGCGCGGCTGAGCCTGGCACAGCCACCACGTAAGGATCAACAACAGCAGGTGAGAGTCTGGAGTAGTTTCTGCCTTGTCTCTACTGAAAAATTATGGGTGTCAAAATCAATAGCATCTCCTATATGAATGCAACAACTACTTAGAAAATGCCATGTGAAAAAAAAGAAAAGATCCTTTCATAATGGGAACAGCATGTATAAAATACTTGGAATGAATTTAACAGTGTGGAAACCTGTAATGAAAAAAGTAAAAATCTTCGCTGAGAGCATACCTAGAATTTAATAGCATTAAGTTCATATAGGAACACACCACATTGACACTCAGAAAGATGCCATATTGTCAGATGTGCCATTTATCTGTGTATTAGCCAGTCTCCAAGATGGTTCCAATGATGCTCTCCTCCTGGAACTCACACCCTTGTATAGTCACTCTCGCATGTATTAGGGTTGGTCTGAGTGACCAATCGAATATGCCAGAAGTGACATGTTCTAACAGACAGATTACTGGTTGCACACTCTCTCTGATAACTCACTCTGGGGGAAATTATATTGTGAGAGCCAGGTGGAGAACTGAAGCCTCCCACCAACAGTCATGGAGTGAGGTTGGAAGGGATCCTCCAGCCCTGGCCAACAGTTTCACTGCAGCCTCGTGAGAGACCCGGAGCCACAGTCACCCAGCTAAGCTGCTTCTAGATTCCTGACCCTCAGAAGGGTATGAGATATATATGTGCTGCTTTAAGGTGTTGAACTTGGGGATAATGTATTATGCAGCAAAATGTAACTTAATATGTATTATGAGTAACACGTAATACTCAAAATGTAATTCAAGTATTATGCAGCAAAATGTAACTCAAGTTAATATATACATTGAATATCATTTCGAGCCAAAGCTGAAGGGAAATTGGGAAGTAGAGAGAGACTTGATAAAATGATTCCCAAGTTAACCAAAAGAATGAACAGATAAGAAACAGCCTTGAAAATACTGAGGAAGAGTGAACTCTATATTGTGCCACTATTCAAATTTATAAAATTAAACATTTCAGTTCTGATACAAGAACAGGTAGATTGAACCAAAAAAGAGCTCTACTAAATCATTATTATATGATCAAAATGGCAGCTCAAAGTAGTGCAACAAGGATGAAAGCTCAGTCAATGAAGCTGGGACAATTTGCTAGATCCTCACCTGTGATCCTGCCAGCACATCCTTCAGTAGTCATGTCCTCTGGGGGTTCTGTGCATATATAAGAATAATTACTGCAACATCCATCATAACACTGAAAATTTCAGAATAACTGATGTGTTCAATAAAAGGGGTTTAGATTATAAATGAGAGCACATCTGTAGGATAAAATGTAATACAGCCACTGAAATTGATGTTGAGAAATGTATTGGCATAGATGGTGCCAGTGATGTGTTCGTTGGTAAGAGGGAAGACAGGTTTAAAATATTATGTGTAGCAATGTCCCAGTTTTACATATCTGCATCAGGAAAAAGAATCGTTCCACCCCCACTGCTTTCTAAGGAGTGTCAATAAGTTCTATTAAAAGGAGGAGCTCCTGATCTGGGCAGGATCCTTGCTAGGTTTGGAGATGAAGCTGTCGGGGGTGAGCTCAGCTCCTCCACATAACACAGGCCAGGAAATTGGGGTTTCTGAGCTGCAGAGACAACAGGGCAAGAAGAGGGGGAGGTGGCCATACAACCCAAGGTTGTGGCCCACCTTACCCCAAATCTCATCAAAATTCGTGCTGTGAGATTTTTTTATTATTTTTTTAACTGAATTTAAACTTTATTGTTTTTTTAATGAATTTTCTCTAATTCTGCCAGAATAGAGTCAGGGCTCAACAAAGGTCCCTAAAGGACACAGGAGTTGGGGACACATGGGCTGCCAGGAGCATGAGTCCCCAGAAACTGGCAAAAATCATGGGAGGGCTTGGGTTTTCCTCATGATGGGATCAGTGGCATGTATCTCTAACAAACAAGGACACCCACGCTGACATTGTAAACAATTGTACACACACACACATTTATGATTACAACAGCAGAGCCCAAGCTTGCAGCCAACTGGACCTGTGTCACCCAACTTGCCAGCCCAGAGACCTCCCAGGGAAGTCCTTCTCCCTCCCGTGACTCCCTTTCCTCCTCTGTGCCGGGGTAGCCACTGGGGGTAACCAGCAGGGTGTGCCACAGGGCTTTGGTCTGCATTAGATAGACAAGGTATGCATGAGCCAGCCAGGTGCACAGCAGATGACAGTGTGAGTTCTGCTTCTTAATCTGGGGCCTGGTTCCTCACTAACTTAGAGTAATACTGGCTGAGGGAGTGCTCTGTGGTGGCTGATTCTGTCTGCCTAGTGAGCATCTCCGTACTCTAGGTTTAAAAGAAAAAATCTTGGCCAGGCATGGTGGTTCACGCCTGTAATCCCAGCACTTTGGGAGGCTGAGGCAGGCGAGAGGTCAGGAGTTCGAGACCAGCCTGGCCAACATAGTGAAACTCCGTCTCTACTAAAAATACAAAAATTAGCTGGATGTGGTGGCACGCACCTGTAGTCCCAGCTACTTGGGAGGTGGAGGCAGGAGAATCGCTTGCACCCAAAATCGGGCCACTGCACTCCAGCCTGGGGGACAGAGCGAGAACCCGTCTCAAAAAATAGAGAAAAGAAAAAGTCTCGAGTGCTGGACAAGCCTGTGACTCAGGTGTTGGAATGATAAACAAGAGAGAAATACACTGAGTTTCTATGATAGTCACTAACTCGGAGCTGCTGGCACTCGTGTTCCCCTGCAGAGGAAAGGTCTGCGTGCCCTAAGAGAGAGCTGCTAGCGTGCAAAGAGAAGCAGAGATGCCGACGACGGGGAGGAAACACATTGGCGGTGGTGAGGCTCCTTCCAGCAGCCACAGCCCTGGTTCCTCTCAGTCTGTGACCCTCCCACATCCTTCCCATCTATGAGAGCCTGTAAACTCCTTTTGCTTAACCTTGTTTTAGTTAAGGTTTTAAACAATTGCCACCAGTGTGTCCTAACCACCCCAGTGGCTTGAGTGTTTCTCTGCTTCTTTTGCCTAGGATGCTGCGGAGATGGACAGGACAGGAGACCAAGGAGGTGAGAACCCTGGGCCACACCATCACTAAGGGCCCTTCCTGAGGTCTGCTTCCCACATGAAGTCCTCCCAGGGCCCTGAATCCAGCCATCCACCTCCTTGTTGGACATAGGCTCCATTAGAGAGATGCGGGGCTCCAGCCCCCCTTGCTCTGTCTCCCTGTGAGAAGCTGCTGACAGTGAAGAAAAAGGTCAGTGAGTCCTGCTAATTAGAAAACACTTTGCCCCATCCGATTTCCCCTGACACAAGGTCACTCAGCACTAGTGCAATTAAGTCTCAGCCCAGGACTGACTCTTTTTAACTCAAAGGGCAGGAGGGAACTCCAGGACCCCAGATGGCAAACTGGCTCACACCGTGGACAACCTCCCACAAGGCCCTCCCAGGTCCCCTGGTACCCACTAAAGACCACACAGCCTGCCAGCTCTGCCTGCTGCCTCACTCACTGCAGACGAGTCCATCCACACCACAGGCCCTGCCCACTGGGCTTGAGACCACTCGGACCCAGAGCAAGGAGAAGCAGGGTCCTTGCCTTGCAAATGGCTGAGAACTTGAGTGAGCCATACTCCCCCAGGCCAGGGGAGCCCTGTGCCCCCAATCTCTGTTCCCTCCCCAGTGGAACAACCAGGGCCGAATTGTAAACCTTTCCTCATTCAATTCTTAGAACAGTATTATGAGGAAGGTAATTTCATTATCTCAAGTTCATATTTGAGGAAAGTGAGGCACAAGTTCACATAGCTGCTAATGATGGATCCAGGACTTAAACCCAGGTCTCATGGAACCCTGAGTAACCCCTCCCCTCCCCATGCCCCAGGCTGTTTTCAGCTGGACAGTCCTTCCAGGGTCACACTGCTACAGACCCAAGAGCTACTGCTCAGCCTACCCCCCGCCAGTGACCAAATCTGGAGGGCACTGAAGGAATTCATGTGCCGTCTGTCCCTTAATCTGAACACAGAGCACACACATCTCTGGCCCCATGGAGCCCACATCCCCACCCAGTGTGACGAGGAGCCCACCATCTCCAGGCCGCCCTGTGGAGCAGAAAGAAGGTTGACCAGAGGCTGTGAACCAGGCAAATGCACCCACCACAGACTGGGCCCTAAGTTCCCTATAAAGGGAGATTTAGAAAGCCAGGAAATCCAGTGCCAAGGTTCACTTCCCTAAACCATGGGACCTGGGGCACAGACCACTGCCGTCTTCCAATATCTGGCCTCTTCTTTCTCCTACACACACAGCTAGACCTGTGCATCATTTCAGGTGGCTTGTGAGTTCTGGCCAGCAGAATGTGAGCACAAGCAGGGTACTCTCCACCTTCCCTCCCTGATCCTCACCTCTTCCCCAACCACCAGCTGACTAGAGATCCCTCCAACAGCTACAGAAGGCTGGACCCACAACAGGAAAGGAGCCTGGGTCCATGAAAGACCGTGTGGAGCAGAGAATTCCCCACCCTAGTTCCCAGCAACTACCAGAGACTGTGGCATGAGCAAAAATACAAACATTTTTCTTTTCTTTTTTTTTTTTTTTTTGAGATGGAGTCTCACTCTGTCACCCAGGCTGGAGTGCAGTGGCGTGATCTCGGCTAACTGCAAGCTCCGCCTCCTGGGTTCAAGAAATTCTACTGCCTCAGCCTCCAGAGTAGCTGGGACTACAGGCACCTGCCACCACGCCCAGCTAATTTCTTGTATTTTTAGTAGAGACGGGGTTTCACTGTGTTAGCCAGGCTGGTCTCAATCTCCTGACCTCGTGATCCGCCCACCTCAGCCTCCCAAAGTGTTGGGATTACAGGCGTGAGCCACCGCGCCCGGCTAAATAAACATTTTTCAAAGCCTCCCAAGTATAGGTGATGTTTGTTATAGTGGTTAGTCTATTCTGGCTCTATCCTTCTGTAACCACCCGAGGGCTGGTTAAAACATTTTGTTGGGCTCCATCCCAGTTTCTGATCCCATAGGCCTGAAGGAAGGGGCATACAATTTGCATTTTTATTTATTTATTTATTGAAACAGAGTTTTGCTCTTGTTGCCTAGGCTGGAGTATAATGGCGCAATCTCAGCAGACTGCAACCTCTGCCTCCCGGGTTCAAGCGATTCTCCTGCCTTGGTCTCCTGGGTAGCTGGGATTATAGGCACCCACCACCATGCCCGGGTCATTTTTTGTATTTTTAGTAGAGACAGGGTTTCACCACATTGGCCAGGCTGGTCTCAAACTCCTGACCTCAGGTGACCCACCCGCCTTGGCTTCCCAAAGTACTGGGATTACAGGCACGAGCCACCGCACCTGGCCTGAATTTGTATTTTTAACAAGTGCTGGGGGTAATGCTGCAGCTGCTGCTGGTCTGGGGTGATGCTGTGGCTGCTGGCCTTGTGAACCACTGCACGTAGCTGCAGTGTGGGAGTTACTATCCCATTTTGCTGAGGAAATGGTACCCAGTTCCTGGCCGTCATGGGCACTGAGCTGCCTTCCTGCTGTGCCTCGTCAGTGCCTGCCTACATCGTTGCTCACTGATCATGGCCTGCGAGTTAGTGTCATCAGAGGGAGGGAGAAGAGTTCCTAGAGTGGAAACCCTGGGCTGTAAGCCCGGTTCTACCACCTCCCAGCTGTCTGGCAGCAGGCAATTTCCTTAGTCTGAGTCTGTTTCCTCTGGTGTAAAAGGGGAAAAGGGTGTTCGTTTGCTCCCCACCCCCATCAGCCTGGCAGCTTTGTGCCCACAGTAGATTTTCTATGAGGACCTCTCACTGATGCACTTGAGTGGCAGAGACTTGGGACTAAAGGAGGACTTCTGGCCCCAGATACCCCAGTGCCAGCCTCACCCCTGAGGGCCACAGCGAACACCCACATGTCTCACCGCCTCCAAGGCAGCTGAGACCTCTCCTGGTACAAGGCTTGCAGGGGGGAAGGCGGAATTGTACAGGGAAAAAAAAACTCAGACTACAGTCACAAATTTTAAATGCACACCTTTGCCAGTTATGAGAATTGTGTTGCAAAGAGGAAGGAGTGGAGAGTTTATCAGCCAAGGGCTGGAGGACCCCAACACTCCAGTTTCTTAGAACATTCATTGCAGGTTCTCTTTTATACTACCAAAGTCCTCCCACCCCATCCCCCGCCAACCACAGCTTCCAGGAATCACTGAGATTCACAGAGAAGGGAAGTAAACACAATTAAGAACACAGTTATGTTGAAAAGATATTTGAATGCACATGTTGCAAACAAGGCGAGTCCCAGGAATCATTCCGAAGAAAAAGACAGAATGACACTGAAATCCGTCATGATAGTTATCCCAGGGAGTAAAGCTTTAAAGATCTTGTCAATGAGACTTTTAGAATAGACCCGATATTCTGTTGACTTAGAAGAGCTGATGTCATCCTCAGAGCCCAGGTGATACACACATTCCTGGATTTGGCCACAGGGTGGATGATAGTACCCTCAGCTGAGATGGGAATAGGGGGCAGAGCAGTTTTGGATGTGGGTGGAATTGGGGGTTGGAGAAAGAGAAGCAAAGTTCAGCGGTTTTGGATGCAGCCACTGAAGTGTCTGCAGGAGTGGATGAAGAGGCAGAACTAACAAGCATTTGAGGACACTCAGGCTCTCTGGGTAGCAGACATGGCCTGGGTGATTCATTTACTACTGAGAGGACAGTGAGTGCCCGGGGCTGCCTCCCAGAGTGGCTGGCCCTTACCTAGGGCACCTGGCGGATGCTCTAACCCTCAGGATCCACTTTTCACCATGAGATGTTGACTCCTTTAAATTTCTGCCTGCGTCCTATTTTAAAAGTGGCTCTGCTGGATGGACAAGTGGTGGAAGGAAATTTGGAATAAGCCGCAGAGATTCTGGTTGTCTTCAGTAAAAAAAAATATGCACTGGGGCCGGGCATGGTGGCTGACGCCTGTAATCCCAACACTTTGGGAGGCCGAGGCAGGTGGATCACCTGAGGTCAGAAGTACCAGACCAACCTGGCCAACACAGTGAAACCCTGTATCTACTAAAAATACAAAAATTAGCCAGGTGTGGTGGCATGCGCCTGTAATCCCAGCTACTCAGGAGGCTGAATCAGGAGAATCACTTGAACCCGGGAGGCAGAGGTTGCAATGAGCCAAGATTGCACCACTGCGCTCCAGCCTGTGTGACAAGAGGGAAACTCTGTCTCAAAAAAAAAAAGAAAGAAAGAAAATAGAACTATGCATTGCTTAGGGCGCACCCTTCCAGTTATCTGATTCTAGTCTTTCACTGCCTTTGAAGTATTTTTACAACTAAGTTGTAGAGTTAATGCAAAATAATTCTTGTCTATGGATGTGCATATAATATACACGAATAAGATTCAACTGACCTTTCTCCTCAAAAAAAAAAAAAAAACCCCAGCCAGTTTCAACATTCCTTTACTCCATATAGATTTATGGTTCATTGTGATTTCTCTTTTGAACTGGCTGTTAATCTTAGCAGCACTCTCAATTACTGAGTTAAATAAAATCTTTGACATGTGTACATGTAATATTTATGAGTTATGCTTTTTCTTAAAAAATTATCTTTAACAGAAGGCACGGGAAGGACCACTACCTCTCAGAGATGGAAAGGCTTGCCGTGGTCCACACAGCACAAAGCCCACCCCCAGCCATATCATCCCAGACAGGAAGGGTGTAGCCTGGGCTTGCATACCTCCAAGGACAGGGTACTCAGTCCCTCCTAGAGGCCACTTCACTTCTTCCCATATTGTATCACAGCTGTGACTTTAAAACACAGAACGAGTGCAAATCCAAAACTAGAAGAAAACACTATGGTCCTTCCTGCTGACAGCTGAGTGCTTGGGCCTAAATCAGCATCTACACACGCGGCCTGCAACTCTGGGTTCCATGCAAAGGCAGTGTGGCTGAATTGGCTGCAGGTGGAGTGAGGAGAGAGGCCAACACAGGCTCGCGGTAACATTTCCACTGCCTCAGAACAAAACCCTGGATTTCCTGACCTTTCAGCAGTCCGTGTGTATTTTCAAATACCAGGTTTTTCTCAGGGCACCAGGGCAAGCCGAGCAAGGCCCACACACGCTAGTCTCACACATGTCCCCCAGCCCCACCCCCAGGTTCCCAGCGCTGCTGAGCTGTCCTCAAAGAGATGGACACCCTCCCTCATAGGAGGTGCGGAGGAGCACCCAGTCCCAGTCTGAGGCCTCAGGCAAGTCCCAGCACACCCCAGGGCCTCTGTTCTCCTTATGAGTGGGACCAGATGGGGTCCACCAACCATCCAAATGTGATATCCTGCTGTCTTCAGGGCACATTATCCCCAGCGTTGATGTTCACAATAATCCCCTTTCTCCCCACAGACCATCCCTCCTGGGCCCCAGGCCTGTGGCCTACCCTGGCCCCTTGGCAGTTGATGGCCACTCTGCTGCTTCTAGGGGCTCCCGGGCAACTTCGGTTGTGTTGGTTTCTGGTAGGATCTGCGCTCCAGGCAAGAAGCAACACCCTACCTTGCCTCCCCACCTCTATGGCACAGAAAGAGAACAGACCTTGAACTCCAAATGCCTGCTGAGGCTTGCCACAGACCTCGAAGCCTTGTTCCTAAAGGGACAGGGAAGTGGACCGTTTCGTTTCAGCGTGGTTCAAAGCTTGAGCTATCTGACATGTGACCCAGGCAGCTCTCTCGTAGGGACTGGCAGCCACAGATAAAATTCCCCAATCATTAAATTTATGTTAGCAATAATTCAGGGGCTGCATACTAAATAATCTGGATCTTTGTTAGATGCTTTACCCATCTCAACTCATTTAATCCTTGAAACAACCTCACGGAGGTAGGAGGTTTTGTCACCTTATACCCACACACACCAGCAGTGGTCAGGCAGCAACAGGTACACCCCAGCCCTGAGCACCTACTTATTAAAATGTGATCCCACCTCCCAGGAGAACTCCTCTAAAAACATGTTTTTTTCTTACAAACTGTAAGAAGTAATTCCAATAACACTGTACTTTTTTTTATATGTCCTTATAAGTGCAAAACCCTGCAAAAAACTGTAACACCCATCCACAGAACTGCGATGGCAACAGCTGACAGCACCCCCAGCCTTCGTCCCCCTCCTGGAGGATGCTGCATTTCACAGCCGCATGGTTTCAGTGGGATGAAGCATGAGGAGGGGTGTGTCCGGGGGTCCCTTCCCTTGCTGGCTTCACCACCACACCACCCATCGGGGGAGGCTCGGGGTTTGTCTATGGTAGACTCCTTCCCTCCACCATAGATGAAGGGGATGCTGTGGAAGGCAGAGAAATGGAAACAAGATCCTGTTGATGTCACTGAGCCACTCGGATCAACCCAACCCTGAAACTCACCCCACCTTGGGACTTTCCAGTTTCGGGAGCCAAAACCTCCCCTCATTGTTTAGGCCAGTCTGAATTGGGTTTTCTATTACCTGCAACTGTAAATGGACTCCTCTGGTACAAAGGCAAGGCCCATCTGTTCTTGGCACACTCCTACAACTGATGGCATGACCGTGAAAACGCACTGTGGATCAGTATATTAAGTAACACTCATAAAATACTATGTAAAATGATTCCATGGGTGTGATGACCTGAGTATATGCATGGACATTTTCAGGAAGCATTCCTAACAGTAGTTACCTCTGGGGAACAGAAGACATACTTTCACTTTTCACTTTACGTTCTCTTATGTTTAGATTTTTGTTTAAGTGTACTTTTTAAAAAGACTAGTTTAAAAGTTGTTTGAGGTATCAAAAAGTACAGTCCAAGCTGATAATTTATTGTGGTAGTTTTTTTTTTATTTTTTGAGATGGAGTCTCCTGTCACCCAGGCTGGAATGCAGTGGCTCGATCTTGGCTCGTTGCAACCTCCGTCTCCCAGGTTCAAGCGATTCTCCTGCCTCAGCCTCCCGAGCAGCTGGGACTACAGGTGCACACCACCATGCCCAACTAATTTTTGTATTTTTAGTAGAAACTGGGTATCACCATGTTGTCCAGGCTGGTCTCGAACTCCTGGCCTCAAGTGATCTGCCTGTCTTAGCCTCCCAAAATTCTGGGATTAAAGGCGTGAGCCACTGCACCCGGCCAGTTCTGGTAGTTATTAAACCATGCATTGGAATACCCTGCTGGAATACAAGATGCAGAGCACAGAAAGCAAGCTGAGTGAAGAAAGAATTGTTTCGGAGCCTTGTAAGGAATACTCACGTCCTCCTTCTCCAAGCTGGGCTCCCTGAAGTTGGCAATTTCATCAAAACAGTATCCACTTAAAAGTACCCTTAACTTTTTCTTCCAAAGTTACACAGTAGCCCCAAGTTCTACAATGCCCACTTCATGTTTTCCTGAGGCACCCTGGAGATGCCAAAAGCATTTGAGAATGAACGTGCCTTTTTTTTTTTATTTTTTGAGCCCAGGCTGGAGTGCAGTGGTGTGATCTCGGCTCACTGCAAGCTCCACCTCCTGGTTCACGCCATTCTCCTGCCTCAGCCTCCCAAGTAGCTGGGACTACAGGCGCCCGCCACCAAGCCTGGCTAATTTTTTTGTATTTTTAGTAGAGACACGGTTTCACCGTGTTAGCCAGGATGGTGAACGTGTCTTTAATGCAGCCTTGAACAGGAATTGGCCAGCCTTGCCAACTTGATAAGGAGCTAAAAAGGCTCTAAAGGTATATGGCTCCCCAGATTTCTGGAGGGCATCCAGATGAATGAGAACAGGGCTGCAGGTAGTCACCTGCAGCATCCTCCTGGGCACGATGACAGAGGGAAGTGTCTCTACCAAGATCCATCATGGGGGACAGGTTCCCATAGCCCCGGACACACAACCTAAAAACCGTGGTTCTGTGGACTGACACCCGTAAGACCCTAGAGCTGGAAAGGCCCACCTGTGAAGGTCATTCAGCACTCCACCACCCACCCCCAACCAGTACAGCTGAAAGCTCTGGACCAGTGGGTGACAGGCTGATGCATCTGACATTTGGGGGGAGACCTTCCCATGACAGCAGGATGCCTCAGGTGCCGGGACCACTGCTGCCTCCCTCCTTTCTCAGCAGTTGTCTATGTTCCTCTGAGACTGCTGGCTGAGAAGCCATCAGGTGGGTTCCCTGATGAGACTGACACCCTCTCTGCTCTGCTGGGAGCCTTCCAACACTGCAGCCACCTACATGCGTGCCTGTCACCTCCCCAGTGGCTTCTGCATGGAATCTCCCAGAGAAATTCCATGTTCCAGGAAGGTTCTGCATCCATTAATTTTCATTGTTATTCATGGGGAAACCCAGTGCCAGGCTTCTTGTGGACCATGCAGATGGTTTTTCAGCCCAGCCCACAGCACTGCCCTGTGGGAAGTGGGATTCCCTGGAGGCCAGTAAGGACAGCTGCAGCAGAGTCCTAAGCAGGCACATGGGAGAGGTCAGAAAACTGGCGAGCCTGGGCCTCTGAAGCAGAGAAGCAGAGGACATTCAGGAGGTGCAGTGTCTGGTGCTACAGAGGCTGAAGAAGGCCAGGGTTGACAATTGGGATAAGCAGCTTTCAGCTACGTGGGGCATGGTGGGTGGTGGAAAGGAGGGGGTACAGACAGCCCAGATTAAGAAGCTGCCTGGGAAAGAGAGGGAGGGAGCCATAGGGCCTCAGCAAGTTTTTAGGATGGGGAAAGGTAGGCCAGCGACAGGAAGAGGGGACAGGAAAAATAACGTGGCAAGATCCTGAGAGGGGGTGGACCAGGGTTGAGGAAGGGGTACAGGACAGACCCCAAGGCTTTAAAGTGAGCATGTGCATGGTGAGGTGAGAAAAGGGTGCAAACACCACAGCTGGCCTCCAACCAGGGAAGGCAGGGATTCAGGACAGGCCAGTGCTGGGTGGGGAGTGCACAGGAGGCCTGCCCTGTGCCTCTGTGCGGAGAGCCGTTGCTGGGTGGAGACTGCCACGTGCCCGGCTCTCATCCTTGCTTTCTTTCCATTCCTCATCCAACTATTCAGAGTCACATGATATGGCTGAGAACAGCCAGAAGGGTCTATAGTTGAAAGACAAACCCAACTCTGCAAAAGTCACACCGAGACTTCATCCTAAACCAGGTCTACAGGAATAGATGGGTCAGGCCTGCAGGAGCCTTCCAGGAGCTCTGGCAGGGAGGGTCTGCGGCCACCCACTCCCCCAGGGGAGGCTGGGTCAGAGGCATCTAGTGAGGTGGGCACTGCCACCAACCCCCTTCACAGAAAGGCCGGCACACCCAGGACACACAGCTCATGCAGCAGCAGTGCCCAGGCTTCAATCCCGTGTCCCCACTTCGACTCAGTGTCCCCAAGCTCTTCTGCTTGGATCAATAAATAGTATCGCCCAGGGGTGGACAGAAATAACCTAAAACAATGTTTCCGCTAGACCTATGGAGTTGAAGTTTCTCCAGCTCTCACTTATAGCGGGGGATAAACCACAAGCCAACTTGTGCTGGCTGTGGCCGGCACACAAGGGTAACTGAAAGTGCTGCCATACAGAATCTTAAAAAAAAAAAAAAAAAAAAAAAATCACTCAGTGAAATGTACGTCAGATTGTGCTGATGATGGACTGCCTTTACCATCCACCCTTCTGTAAGGTCTACATACCCTATCCCTTGGTTCCTCTGGCAGCCGCGTTTACCACTGAGATGCTTAGCAATATCTCAATAGTGACCCCAAACAAAAACGACCAAAACAGCATTAATATAAAGATATATTCCATAAAAGAATTTGGAAGTCAAAGAGAAGCATCACACTTCCGAAAAACACAAGCATTCTTCTTCTCCTAGTCTACAGAGAATTTAAAAAAAAAAAAAAAAGATAATATCATCAGCAACAAATAGCCACCAGTATACACCACACTAGAATGTACACTCCGGCAAGTAACTGAAGGTTGCACTCGATCCCTGAACGATGAGAAGTGGTCCGAGCTATGGCAGTGTTAGAAAGTAGCCCAGCTAGACAAATGCCCCAGTTATCCCCAGGAGAGTTATTCAGTACTTAAGACTTCATTTCCAAGAGCAGCCCCAGAAAAGCCCTGACAGGAAGGGTGGACCAGTGATCACCGATATCCCATTAGGGGCGGTCACCAGAAACAAAACGCCTGGAGCGTCTGAGCAGCTGCAGCCTGGGGTTGTGGCTAGGCACGGGGCGTGGTTGCAGAAGAACGGCTGTCTCCGGGGAGTGGCAAATGGCAGGCCAGCCAGCCCTGGGTACATGGCCACAAGAGGAGCCCTGGCCAACAGTTTCAGGCTGGCCATCTTGGGCTGGGGCTCCCTGGGCTTGCAGTGGGGAGGGTCAGGATTCAAATTCTGGGCGACAATTTCAGTAGCACCAAGACCAGAAGACAGTGAGGCCACGCTGGGGAGTGGGGGAGTGCTTGTATGTGGGATGCATGGAGGGAGGCTGCAGTATGTGGAGGGGAAAAGAGAGGCTGTTGTGGGCTGGTTCTTAAGACTCTCAAGGGGACTCAAAGGGTCGGCTCCAGCAATGGACACTATCTAAGGCTGCTCAGAGGAGAAAGCTGGAGGAGAGGAAGAGGAAGTGAAATGGTGTGAGAACATTCTTACCCCTATAAATAAACTATTTACACACTTTAAGAAAAGGAGAGCCGGCTCTCAGTGAAGAACCATGCCCACCGCCCCACCGGCACCATCAGGGCTTAATGCTATCAAGATCAGAGGCAGTTCTGGCGCCAGGAGAATAGCTGGTGGACACAGAGGGACAGTGGACAAGGCACTCCCGTGGCACCAGTCCACGCACTGGCTCAGGCTTACTTCACTTGAACATGGCTGAGGATCCTGCAAACAACCCGATATGTGCATGTCCCAGCAGACTGCGCTGGCACTCAGAGGCCCAGCAGGGCCACGTCCGCCTCCCGTTACGGGCAGGCCCCCATGCTGCTTCGCTTGATGGAGAGAGATACCCTGTCCACGCCTGTGGGTCCCTCTACCCACAGCCCACCCACAGATGTGGATGACCCAAAGCAGATGTCTGGATGCCAGTGGAGAGGGGACCAGGGTGTCCTGCAGACATGCTTGAGCTGCAGGGGGACTGAGTCAAGCCCTCCTGGCAGCCACAGGAGCCCTCTCTGTCTTTCAGAGTCACCACTCCCACATAAAGACACATTCTCTGTCTCTGGGTAGACTCCAGAGGGATACAGTCACAAGTTTGGGCAGGTAACAAGGGGGACCCTTGGTCTTCAGCACCAGCAAGCAGAAACAGAGAGGTCACGTCACGCTGATGCTGAAGATGGGGCACTGGCTCTGGGGGTGTCGGCTCCTCTCCCTCTGGACGTAGGGCTGACGGCAGAGAAAGGCTCTGGCCTCCCAGCGTGGCTCAGCTCGGCTCCCTCAACTCTGCTCCTCAGAAGTGATGGCCGGCCTTCACTGCCTCGATGTCTGAGATCAGGGTCCTTGCCAGGAAGATGCCAAATATCTGAAACCAACACCAGCAGAGTCAGCGGCCATTGCTGGGGCCCAAAGGCAGAGGGCAGGGAGCGGAGGGTGGGGTTGGGAGCTCCCACTGCACGCCTCTCCTCACCCCCCAGCTGCGACTGAGGACGTAGAGACAGCACCGTGGAGCGAGTGGCACAGCACAGCCACCCCTCCCACAAAAGGGGGGTCCTGGGGTCTCGTCTGTTACATCCCCAAAGCCTAGAAGAGGCAAACCACAGGCACCATAAGCAAAACAGGCACTCTGTCCTGCCTCCAACATGATTAAGTACGTCACAAGCCATGGGGCAAGACACGCCTGTCCCTGGGTTAAACCAAAAATAACAGGTCACCCTGACTGGTTCTGATTCCCAAAATAATAAATCTTGAATGTTTCCTGAAAACGTCGATTCCACAATAAAACCAAGGCCATCCCCAATTTTGGCTGTGCTAATGTCTGAAGATCCATCCCAACCTTGGTGAGCAGGGAAATCGTGAGAGGAGACTGATGTTCTTCTAATGTGAACAGATGAACACGAACTTGGTG
The DNA here is from genome assembly GCF_028885625.2 of Pongo pygmaeus. Classification (NCBI taxonomy): domain Eukaryota; kingdom Metazoa; phylum Chordata; class Mammalia; order Primates; family Hominidae; genus Pongo; species Pongo pygmaeus. Next base: position 62,105,745 of record NC_072381.2, read on the forward strand.
ACCTCTGGAAATGGCTTTTTTTCCCTTTAAATTCTTGTGTGGTTCTAATTTGACTAGTCAGTCCTTCTGAAGTCTGATTCTTCCCTTGCCTATTTTGCAAATAACTTTTTTCTTTCCTTTTCCAGTTGCTTCCTCCTATTTCTTAGTCTTCCTTGAAGGAGGAAGGCATGTGTGCGTGGCTGGTGGCCCTGGGTCCACCTCAGTCACCCTCTTCAAGGCAAAAACAGAGTCAAACACTTTCTAAATGGTGTTATTTTCCACACAAGAAATGCATCAGTGGACCCAGAAGCTGCAGCTTCTTGGAAGCCCTGAACAGCACTGGAAAGACTCCTGGTTTCTCTGATCACTGAATTCTTGACTTTCTCTGCCAGTTCTTCTCCTGGCAGTCACCAACCAGCCCAGTCACCCCAGGCCTCACTGCCTGCTCAGCCACCAACATCCTCCCACATGTGAAACCTGGTTCAAATGAACAAGCACAGCCTGGGAGGGGAAAGGATGCCACAAACGGCAGCAGGCCTCAGAGGATGTCTCATGGACAGGGAAGATACCTGACAACTCCAGCCCAGGGGCCAGAGACAGGAGGAGAGGTCCTGGGGCAAGTGTACACACATGAGCCTCAGGCCACCCTCAGGCCCCAGGTGACCAAGAGTTTCGCCTTCCCATCTGCAGCACTTGATGGTCCACCCCGAGCACACTCCTGACCTACCTCCAGATAGGCAGTGACCCTTCTGCAGCCCATTGGGTCCTCTGGAGAGGGCTGCCAACAGGACCTGTGCGGGGCCACAAGTCCCTCCCAGCCTGCCTCCACCCAGAGGGCCCCCCTATAGGTAGCATTTATGGAAGCCACCATTCTCCTCCCCAATATGCTTACACACATACACTCTCTCAGCCTTGGACATCCAGTTGAATCCCTTTTTTTCTTCTGCAAGCTTCCTTAATACCATACCCAAACTGGACCCACGCACTCTATGTTAAGGGCCCAACCTCAAATGAAAAAAGGCCACCTGCCAATCCTATAGGCTCCTGGGACACACCTGCAACAGCGAGATGGCGATGAAGACGCCAGCCACAATGTAAATGTTCCGCGGGAGCCAGCTTTCCAGCGCCTGGATGCAGCCTTTCGTGAAGATGGACTCATCCCACTTGCTCTTCAGCTGCAGGAAAACACCACACGGGTCTGAGCTTTTGGCATGCACGAAGTCCCCACCCTGATCCCCTAGTGAGCTCTGGCAAGGAGCAGGGCAAAGCAGGGTGGGAACAAGGGATCCAGGAGGCAGGCAAGAAGGACTCTCCAGGAGATGCTTGTAGGCTCCTCTCAGCCTCTGCCCCTCGCTGGGCACTGTGCCATCGCACCACCTGTCTGACCAAAGGCTCCCTGGCTGTTTCCCTTCAGGTCTCCAGAGATTTAAAGACGAACTTTCTCAAGATACCCTTCCCCATCATCCACATCCGGAGAAAGAGAAGAGGCTTGAAGGCTTGGAGGAAAATGTGCCTCTAAAGGGAGAGAAACCTGGAGAAGGGGGTCCAGAGTCTCCTAAGAAGAGAAGGGTGCTTCTCGGAGCGGGCATCCCACCAGTAAGCTCAGCTCCAGGAGACAGAGCCAGCAGGCAACAGTCACCAGCCAACCAGCTCCCTCCAGTGCTAACCCCGGTGGGATGTCAGTAACCATCCCAGCACACACCCCAGCCCTGCCCACCCCACACAGGGCAATCGGCCCCAGCCCCCTCACACCTATCAGCCTCCTCCATGGCAACATGATAGAGCATTAGCCCCTAACTTTAGAGGTGTTAGGGGCTAAATTGTGTCCTCAAAATCCATACACTGAAGTCCTAACCCCCAGGACCTCAGAAGGTGACTGTATTTGTAGACAGGCTCTTTACAGAGATAATTATGCTAAAATGAGGCCATCAGGGTGCCCCTTGATCCAATATGAAGAGCATCCTGCTAAGAAGAGGAGATCAGGACACAGACATGCACAGAGGGAGCCCACGTGAGGACACAGGGAGAGGACAGCCACCTGCAGCCAGGAGAGAGGCCTGGAACAGACCCTTCCATCACAGCCCTCTGAAGGCACCCACCTCACCTCACCAGCACCTTGACTGATCTTGGATTTCCAGCCTCCAAACTGTGAGAAAAGGAATGTCTGCTGTGGCTTAAATTTCTATCTGTGGTATGTTGTGACAGCAGCCTTGGCAAGTTAATATAAGTGGCAAAAAAAATCATAAATAGGGAAACTGATGTTGATATAGGTTCTCATCTTAGTCCATTCAGGTAACTAGAATAAAATATTACAGATTAGGTGGCTTATAAACAACAGAAATTTATTTCTCACAGTCCTGGAGGCCGGGAAGTTCAAGATCAGGGCACTGGCAAATCCGGTGTCAGATGAGGGCCCACTTTCTGGTTCATGGATGGCACCCTCTCACTGTGTCTTCACACAGTGGAGTGAGAAATAAGCTCTCTGGGCCTCTTTCATAAGGACACTCATCCCACTCATAAGGACTCTGCCCTCATGACCCAATCCCCTCCCCAAGACCCCACCTCTTAAATACCGTCACATTGGAGTTTAAGTTCCAACATGTGAATTTTGGAGAGACACACACATTCAGTTTACAGCAGTTTCTCCCTGTGAAATGCAGGTCCCTAAAGGAGGACAGTTCCCCAAGCTGTAGGGACACATCCCTCATATCCAAGGCTAACAGGAGGGGTCTCTGAAGATTCCTCGAGACTCCTCCCTTTTAGAACAGCAGTCACTCATATCACCAAAGACCACTAGAACAAGGACTGGAGTGGGGTAGGGTCTTCCTTCTCTTTGCATCCAAGAGCACATTCCCTACAGCCTAAAGGAAGTCCTGGAGGACAGAGCCTCGCCCCTGCCCCAGGCCTGCCTCCCTCTTTGTCACCACTGCCTCCACACGGAGGCCAGACCAAGGCACATACATTCCTGCAGCTGTCCCCTTAACGAGAGACATCTTCTGGGATGCCAAGGAGCCTCCTAAAAATGCAATCTTTGTCCCTCAAAACTTCCATCCCACCTCTTTAAATGCAGCAACTCCTAGTTGTTGGGACTGCAGCTCACAAGGCTTAGAATCACCATTACTGCTCCCAGGAGTCCTGCCGCCAGCTCAGGAAGCAGTGTGTGTGACCCTGTGCCCATGCTCAGCTTAGGTGGCATCAGGAGCTTCACTGCCCTGAGTTTTCCCACTTCAATTTGCACTTGTGCTAAATCAGAATGTTGAACCATAGGGAATAAAACCTAAAGAACTCTTCAAGTTGTATACATGGGAGTTCTCACCTGAATCCTGACGTCATATCCACACTGTGTGTTCACAACTTTTTGCTGCAAGAAAAGCAGAAAAATTATTTGCTTTTGGTGTCTCAAGAAGCTGGTGGTAAGAGGCTCTAGTAAAGTCACAATCAAACACCAGCAAACATTTGTGCAAATTCCATTACAGCGCATGTCCTTCAATCACGCCACCAACTAATCCTTCAGGCCAGGACAGGGTGGCAAACTTTCTCTGTGAAGGGCTAGAGAGTGAGTATTTCAGACACAGACTCAATTCCGCTTTTGTTGCATGAGAGCCGGCACTGACAATCTGTAAACAAACAGGAATGGCTGTATTTCAAGAAAACTTTATGGACACTGAAATTTGAATTTCATATAATTTTCACGTACCACAAAATATTATTCTTCTTTTGATTTATTTCCAACCATTTAAAAACATCTGAATGCATTCTTAACTCACAGGTCATGGAAAAATAGCAAGCCAGATTTGGCCTGGGGGCCACAGTTTGCTAGGAGGTAAGACCTATATTTGGAGGTAAGAACTATACGTGCTAAAAGCAACACTTACAAGACTGGTACATTTCACAGTCGCAGTGGAGACCTCAGAAGAGCTGTGCAGCTTCAGCAAATCTGAGCCTCTCCTGGGCTGCAGAACTTGCCCATATAATAGTGGTGATGCTCTGCCTTCTCAAAGCCCGTAACCCAGGACCAGGCTTTGCATAACTGCACCGAGAGCTGGCAACTGGCCCAGTTCTACTCAGGCTCAGTTCAGGCAAAATTCAGAGCTCCTTCACAGATCACCCCAAGAACCCAGCTTCTGGAACCCAAGGACGTTGGCCTTGGATTGGGAATGCCAATAGGTAAAGAAAGGACAGGACCGGCACAGCGGCCCACACCTGTAATCCCAGCACTTTGGGAGGCTAAGATGGCCAGATCGCTTTGAGCCCAGGAGTTTAAGACCAGCCTGGGCAACATGGTGAAACCCCATCTCTACAAAAAATACAAAAATTAGCCAGGTGTGGTGCTCAAGCCTGTGGTCCCAGCTACTTGGGAGGCTGAGGCTGGAGAATTGCTTGAGCCCGGGGAATCAGTGGTTGTACAGTGAGCTGAGATCGCACCACTGCACTCCAGCCTGAGTGACAGAGTGAGACACTGTCTCTAAAATAAAACCAAACAACAACAACAACAACAACAAAAAAAACCAGAAAATAATTAGCCGGGTGTGGTGGCGTGCACCTGTAATCCCAGCTACTCAGGAGGCTGAGGCAGGAGAATCACTTGAACCCAGGAGACAGAAGTTCCAATGAGCCAAGATCATGCCACTACACTCCAGCCTGGGCGACACAGCAAGACCCTGTCTCAAAAATAAAAGAAAGAAAATAATTCTCCACTACTGTTCCCCAGTTAATGATGTGTACCCCCAGCCCCTGTGCACTGTTGAGTTCTAGGAATCTGCTCCAGAAAAAGGACAGTGAAGAGGTCTAAGCGGGCCTTATTTCACTCATAGCTCTTGGCCCGCTACCACGAGTGACAGCCCTCCAGGTAGAAATAATACTGTTTTTCTCCTGCCTCACCCATAACACCAAGGCCAGGGTGGGTCATGCAAGCAGTGTTCCTAGAATGTACACATATCGGATTTCAGAGCTGAGGCAGCCTTGAGGAGGGCTTGGAGAGAGCACACCCGCTCCTCAGACCTCCATGACAGAGAAGTATCTCAGAGCACTGGAGGAGTCAGGAAAGCTGCTGGGCTTCAGGAAGGGCAGGCTCCCTGTGCCCCAGCACAAGCCAACTCACCGCAGGATCTGGCACGCAGCAGGAGAAGGGGACCCCACACTTCTCTCGGCTGTAGCTGGCACCGCTGCAATTGAAGTAGACATTGAGGTCCCAGTCTTCAGGGCCATATGCGCCACAGCACTGGTTCTGCAACCACAAAAGCCAGAACTGTTAGGGTCTCCAAGACAGGGCCATGGCTGCCCAGCACAGGGCATCATTCATAGTGATGCCAGGCTAAGTCTGCTGGCATCTACCATGCAGAGAAATCAAGGCCCGCCCCCTACCTCCCATGTGCAGAGATGCTAAGCTGGCAACCCAGGCAGCCCTTTAAGAAGAAAACAGCTAGGCGTAGTAGCTCAGGCCTGTAACCTCAGTGACTCGGGAGGTTGAGGTGGGAGGACGGTTTGAGCCCAGGAGTTGGAAACAAGTCTGGGCAACACAGCAAGACCCCCACCCCCAATCACAAAGAAAGAAAGGAAAGAGAGAGAGAAAGAGAAAAGGAGAGAAAGAAAAAAGGGGAGAAAGAGAGAGAGAGAGAAATAGAGAGAGAGGACCTGCCCTTTTGATGTGTTAAAGAAAATAATAAAAACAAAAAGGAAATGGCAGTGAAGGTATCTCCGGGCCACAGTGCCTCCTCTGTCCAACCCGCATGGCTGGCTCAGTGGAGCCCTCTGGCCCCATTGCCGGGCACAACATACCCAGCCCTGGCCCTCCTTAGCAGGGAGCTTGCCCTTCTTCCCAGCCTCCTCAAAGGAGACGCCTCCTTCCAGTCTCCTCAGAGGATAGGAGAGTGGCCTCCTCTCCTTTGTGGCCCCCTCGGCACCTTGGTGTGGTCCTCTACTTGCCACAAGAGAACACTTCCTAGTGTGCAGTGTTCTTCCTCCCTGAGAAACTTGCAAGCAAATTCCCCTTTTCACCCCTTTACAAAAAACAGCTGCTAAGTGTCTGCTCCTGAGGAAAAGAGGTCCGATGAAGGTGAAAGCTAACACAATCAAAGCTCTGCCCCACACCTGGGGCCCCTACCCTCCCCTTCCTCTCATCTGGTGTGGCTACAAAGAAAATCCTCATTTGACTAAAAAATTTGTAAAATCCAAACACTAAAAGCATCATTGTGAAGTTGACAGTGTCTCTTCCCCTAAAAAACTTTTTTGCATTTGCCCTTACAGCTGACATGGTTATGGCAATAATCACAACAAATGACAACAGTGATTTCTGGTTGGTTGTTTTGTTTTGCTTACTTCTCAGGTAAAATTGTCTCCCCCACACCTCCACGGTTCCACTTGCTTTAGTGATTACCTGAAATTTCACTCCAAGGAAGCTCTGTAATTTACTGAATTCCCTCCCCTGGGAAGTTTTTTTTTTTAATTTATTAATCTTTTTTTTGAGATGGAGTCTTGCTCTGTTGACCAGGCTGGACTGCAGTGGCATGATCTCGGCTCACTGCCAGCTCCGCCTCCCGGGTTCACACCATTCTCCTGCCTCAGCCTCCCAAGTAGCTGGGACTACAGGTGCCCACCACCACGCCCGGCTAATTTTTTGTATTTTTAGTAGAGATGGGGTTTCACCACGTTAGCCAGGATGGTCTCTATCTCCTGACCTTGTGATCCACCCGCCTCAGCCTCCCAAAGTGCTGGGATTACAGGTGTGAGCCACCGCGCCCGGCCAGAAGTTTTATTTTTAAAAGAAAAAGAAGTCAGTGCAGACAACTATGTTTTTAAGGCAATGCAGGGATGAACCACAACCTAGCATGCTGAGACCAGCAAGCCAAGGCTATGTGAAAATGAAAAGAGGACAGTGGCACTGAACAGAAAAGAAAGGAGAGGCATCAAAACATGGCTGGGATTTGGTGACTTTCACAGACTAATACACATTAGTAATAACAATACAGGCAGGGTCTTTGGTCCCATAAATGGGTTTTGCTGGATTCCATAATACATGAAATAAAGGTAAACAAGTTTTCGTTAATAATGAGAGTGAATCATAGATTTTTAATGGTTTCTGATTTATTTTCTTCTCAAAACCAAAGTGTTCCACATGAAAAGTTCTTAAGAAAGCTGGGCTTTCTGTCAGCACACAGATCAAACAAGAGCCTTGCACTGCACAGGCTGACATGGCCAAAGAGTGGGTTCCTCCCCAGGGGGCTGTGACAACTATGGTCCAAGCCTCCAGGTGCAGCCACACATGAGAGAGATAAGAGGGATGGGGACCAGATGGAGTAAAGGCCACAGCCTGGGACTGCTTAGACAAACCCCTGGGCACATATTCCAGGGAGGTCACATTCCACTAGATCTGACAAAGCTTCCTCCAGGCAGCCCTGGCTTCTTAAACAGGAAGGAGAAAAGGTCCCGGGGAGGAAGGGGATAGGAATAGCGTCAGACAGTGAGTCATGAGCCAGGGGGAAGAAGCTGTGCCTTACGGTATGCAGCACCTAAGGAGGATTGCAGCTGGTGTGGCTATTGGACAGGATTGGAAAGATCTGGGGCTGAAAGAGGAGGGCCGGGCACGTGGGGGTGGGTGGCCTCGGGTGCAGCTGGACTTGCCTGCCCAATCCCAATGGGAAAGGGCTGGCCCACCAGGCAACCACAAGCCGGCAAAGTGGAACAGACCAGAGGTGGGGTGGCTTGTTCCACGGCCTCCCTGCTGTCTGCCAAGCTGCAGGCAGAAAACCCACAGAGAAGGCCTGGTGCCCCTGCTAGACTCAGCTCCGGGCAGCACAGGGAGGCGCGTGCTCTATCGGGGGCCCGCTGGCGAGGTGCTTACAGCTTTCTGAAGGGAGTCGATGAGGTTTTGCAGGTCGATATCGTCCCGGTAGGACTTGATGTTGCTCTCGAAGAACTCCCGGAACCGGTCCCTCACCCAGTCCTGGAACAGGAAGGCCAGCACTGCCACAGCCAGCTCCAGGAAGAAGATGAGCACGATGGTGCCACAGAACTGCAGGGGAAGGGGACGGGAGCAGGAGTCACCACCCCACCAGCCTGCACCCCCACACACATAACCCCACCTGACCCAGAACCACCATCCTCAGCAGAGCGTGGGATCTGCACCTGAGAGTCCCACATCGGGGCCCCAGAACCCCACACTTAGTTAGCTGGGTGACTGCGCAACTTCGCTTCATCTGTAAAAAGGGGCTATTTATCCCTACCCATGTCACTGCATTGCTGATAACACTCAAATGAGTGAAAAAGTGTTGAGAAACCTCCAAGCCAATGTGTCAATCATTTGCTATGAAGCAGCCCTCCTCCCTGGACAAAGAGGAAACCCTATCACAGGAATGAATGCCTGTCCTACCCCAGCAGTTCCACCTGGACCCTCCAGGGTGGCATCCTGGGGTGTCGGCTCCTTTCGGACGGACACTGTGCCCAAGACACTATCTGATGTCTCCCCATACACACACAAAACCATCGAGTGCCTACGTATCTGTTACCTCACTTCAGGGACGAGGAAACTATGGCTATGTCACGAGGTATATAGCTTGCCTGAGGTCACATAGTTCATGCAGGACATGTGAGTTCCCTGCAGGGCTCTTTACAATTCTGGAAGTGCCAATGTTATCTGGACCAACTCTGCATGAAAGTATATGATTGTCAGCATAAAGACCCCTCCAGAAGCTCTCAGCTGCCCCAGGCCACAAGCAGTGGTGGCATTCTGCAAGGGGCCAGTGCAGCCACAGGTCCACATCCCATCAGGACAGACTCCCAGCCTGCAGTCTGTGCTCTCACAGACATTATCACTGGCCATATAAGACACTAAGCAGCTTGCCACAACCGGCAAATTTGGAGTAATCTTTCAAAGTAAGAAAAAGCATACACACGGCTGGGCGTAGTGGCTCAAGCCTGTAATCGCAGCACTTTGGGAGGCCGAGGCGGGAGGATCACGAGGTCAGGAGATCGAGACCATCCTGGCTAACACGGTGAAACCCCGTCTCTACTAAAAATACAAAAAAAAAATTAGCCGGGCATGGTAGCGGGCGCCTGTAGTCCCAGCTACTCGGGAGGCTGAGGCAGGAGAATGGTGTGAACCTGGCAGGTGGAGCTTGCAGTGAGCCGAGATCACGCCACTGCACTCCAGCCTGGGCGACAGAGCGAGACTCGGTCTCAAAAAAAAAAAAAAAAAAGAAAAAGGAAACACACACATGCACACAAGGCCTGCCAAAACATAATCTCTGTTCATATAAAAGCAAGATGCTAAACATAGCTTTTTTTTTTTTTTTCCAGAGGAAAAATTAGGAAAAAAAGCCCATAGCTTTGCTTTTAAAATTATGTCCAGGAAAAAGAAGGCTTGATCTAATCAAGTCAACAAACAATATACTGCAAAATATGATAATGTGTTTTCCCCACCAGGTGTTATTTAACTGAATAAATCTAAAAATGAATTTGTATCTAAATATAAAACTAAACTCTTAGTAATCTGCAGTTCTGCCAGGAAATTTGGGATTTTGACTTGTACATCCAACAGACTCACACATCCTTGGAGGAGGGAAATGATTTAAGGTTACTTGCAACATCTTTTGATCTTAGCCAGGAAGGGCAAAGGACAGTAGCAGACAAACAATTCTTTTAGAACTTCTGAAGGAAGATAAAAGGCAAAGGAGCAGGGAGTAGAGCTGGCCTATAGGCAGCTGGCTCCTCCCACCCAGGGCTAAAAACCAGAGGGTACCTAATTCTCCTGCCAGGAGGAACCAGCTTCTCTAGACAGTAGAGTGCAAAGGGCTGCCTCCTGCTCCCAGGCAGGGGCCTGGGGGAGGCTCCTAAGAGCTGCCACCTGCTCTGACCAGGTAACATATAATCCTGCCCAGCAGAGCCTGCACCCCATTCCATCCTATCCCACTCTTGTCTCTGTGGCCACTCACAAAGTTGAGCAGGCAGATATTCTCCCGCAGAGCCCCCACGCAGCCGGCGAACCCCAGGGTGAACATCACTACGCCCACCATCAGGACCAGCACCACAGGGTCGATTCCATGCATCCGGGTCACTTTGGTGAGGTCGGACAGCACACCCTGAAAGAGACAGAGAAAGCAGGGCAGCATTGGCCCAGAAGGGGTGCTGCCCTAGGGGGTGCAGCCCTAGGGGGTGCAGGTGGTACTGAAAACAGGGACTTGCTTCCCCAGGCTCAGTCCTCTTGTTGACAGCCAGGCCAGAGTCTGGCCCCATCCATGCCCTTAGGGGCCCCTCCGACCAGGAGATCCCTGCCCACCTCAGGTCCCAGAAAGTGTTCCTGGCCTCCACCTACGCTGTGAGTTCCTCCTAGGCAGCCACCAGGCTTCTTCTGCAGCCTCTGGGGTGCCTATTCCAGGCCTGGAGGGAAACGGGGCCCTGTGGCCTGTGGTCAAACTGGTCACCCAGGTGGCTGACCTTGTTAGTCCCCCAATTTAGCACCTAATTAATGAAGAACACTACTCTTCTGAGATGAAAACAGCCACAATATGAACACTCTTGTGGAAAACACACCCAAGGACAGGCCTAAGCAATGCTGTCCATAGAAGTTTCTACACCAATGGAGGTGTTTTAGACTATACCCCCACTGTCTGGCCATAGGTGTCGTGGAGCACTTGAAATGTGGCTAATGAGACAGAAGGACTGAATTTTAATTTATATTCAATTTCAATTTAAATATAAACACAGACAGTCACACAATGGGCAGAGCAGTTCCATAGGGTTTGTAAAATGCCAAGGGGGAAGCTAAGCCCTGGAGACTGAGTCATGTAGCATGTTTGCAATTCTGTTTCTTAGATTATGGTTGAACTAAGGGACTGGAGAGACCACAGCCCCCCTTCTAGTCACTGATCTCTGTTAAAGTTTAACTGCCTCCTTCATTGTTCTTTACTAACTCAGATCGGATATCATCTAAGACCCAGGGACAATTACATCTTCAGTGTGGAATGTTAAACATACCTTTCCTGAAAGAAAAAGACCGCCTCAACTAATGAGAACATTGTGACTAAGAATCAAGACATACATAGGTGTCTGGGCATGGCGGCTCACGTCTGTAATCCCAGCACTTTGGGAGGCCAAGGAGGGCAGATCACTTGAGGCCAGAAGTTCAAGACCTGCCTGGCCAACATGGCAAAACCCCATCTCTACCTAAAAATACAAAAATTAGCCAGGCATGGTGGCACATGCCTGTAATCCCAGCTATTTGGGAGGGTGAGGCACAAGAATCTCTTGAACCCAGGAGGCGGAGGTTGCAATGAGCCAAGATCCAGCCACTGCGCTCCGGCCTGGGCAACAGAGACTGTCTGGCTTTAGCTAGATAAATGATCCCAAGCTCCTACACTTCGAACAGGAAGGCTGACTTCCATTCTTTGGAATTTGTGCTTCCTGGGTAGCCCTGTCGTCAACATGGGTGCTTGAATAAACTCTCTCTAAACTAGGTTCTGGCCTTTTTAATTATTTTAGATCGACAGATTCAAAGGAATTGTAGTAGCCAGCTCACACTCAGTGCCACACCCAGTTAGGCGGCTGCAGTCCCAGGGGCAGCCACACGGTGGTGCTGTGAGGCACAGATTGAACCTGCTTCTGGGTCACTGGGGCAAAGGGACATCGTACCCCAGCTCTTGCCCTTTAGGGGTTCACAGGCCACTTTGAAGGTGCCCAAACCTGAAGGTGGGCCTTATCCAGTTCCTAAGACCATGGCAGGAAAGCCTGTAGACCTAGGTTCTCCTGCCTCCTCCTGCTGGAAGCAAAGGGAGGTTCCACTGAAGGAAGAAGGCCTGGGCCCAAGACACTAGAGGAAGCTTTAGTCCTGGCTCTTTCTGGCCAGGCCTGCTCCACCTTACTGCTTCCCTCCCCTCCCCTCTTCCCTCCCTGGCCCTTTTCAGCCCTCACCGCCTCCCCAGCACCCCTGCCACGGGGCAACAAGCAGCAGCACAGCCCCATCCTGCCCATATCCAGTCTCATCCCCTTCCTGGAGCCGCAACTGCCCCATGTCCTTCCCGACAGTAGGAGCCAGGTCTCCACTCCTCCCCTCTCCTCCTGAGGCTGGGCAAGGAGGCCCAGAGGTGCTTAAAGGCCCACCCCTGCCCCACAGGTCACCCTGGAGGCATGTCACCCAGCCCCGCTCCCTGCTCTTTCTCATCCTGGAGGATAAGGGCTTCAACAATAAGCATGTCTGTGTTCAGGGACCTGCCTGCTTGCTCCCAGAGGCACAGACAGGGTCAGGAAGCTGGATTGCCCCAAGCCTGCTCTGGGCACAGCTGCATACAAGAGCTGAGCTCTCCACATCCACAGGGCTCAAAACCCAACCACCTCAGCCCATGCCTCCAGCAGCCAATACTATCATGTGGGCAGAGTACGCAAGAGCTGTGTCTGTAAAGATTGACAACTATACACCTTGACACTGCACAAGAAATGCTTGTTGTCAGGGAACAGACTGGAGGAGGGAAAATGAAGTCCAATGAATCTGGTTTTGGCCACCTGAAGCTCAGTGTCCTGTGACAGTTACACCTACCTTTTCGCTCCATGCCCACAGCCCGACTCCAAGGAAGACAACTCCAGCCAACTAAGCGGGGCAGAGGAAAGAGACAGAGAAGGAAGTTAGGTTGGAAACCAGCACTGTGAACATGCTTCATAGAGCAAAGTCCACACTGCCAGGTAGGGAATGCTCCTAGCTCACATCCCACATGGCCCCTCAGGCCCTGCAGATGACAGATAACCTGAACCTACCTTCCTGAATATCTGGACAAACTCCTTCAACCTCAGATGACCCTATGCCCCAGGGAGGGAAGAGGAAAAGATCTCAGAGCAGACTCCACCCTGGAGAGACTATGGGTCACAGACATCAGGCTGTGCTGCTTCTTCCCCTTTCTGCAACCCTGAACTCATTTCAGTGCACTATCTGGTGTATACGAAGACATCACCCTTTGGGAGGGCTGACCCAGGTCCCCTCAGAGGTTCCCAACGCAGGATGAGACTGCACAGGACCAGGCACCACCACAGGGTGAGGAAGGGGGGAAACAGCCCAGCATCTCTGCCACACACCCCAGCTCTCCAGCCCTGGAGATAGACTCCAGGCACAGATAAGCAGCTACCCAGCGGCCCAGGCCATTCACTGGCCAAGGCTGAGCCTCCTCCCCACTGTTATCTACTGAGCAGCAGGCGCATCTATGCTCAGGAAAGGCTGGGTTTTTAGCTAGAGAATGAAAATAGGCCTGCTCTAACCAATGAGCTCGCCCCAGAGAAGCACCAGCCCCAACCCCAACTTCCCACCTGCAGGAACCCACACCCCATGTGCACCACAACAGAAAGGGGCCCACCAAAATACATCACACAGGTTCCTGAACCAGGGAGGGCTTTTCCATATAGAACAAAACACAATGTGGGCTTTGCTAATAAAGCTGCCTCCTGTTTTTCTGTGACTACTTTACACCACACTGGCATTTCACTGCCATTTATCACCATGTCACAATAAATAACAGAACCACGTTTCTCTATGACTACCAGTGATCTCAAGCCTTGAGCTTGAGATCTGCCTATTTTACTCAATAACTAGCCCCACGGGCTAGAATAGAAAGAAAGGGCTCAGGGAAAGCCCCAGGAAGTCTCACCCAACCTGAAAGTGATCTGTGATCCAACCTCTTCTGGATCACAGATCACTTTCAGAAAATGCACACATGCCCAGTATTTTGTATGACATTTTAGAGGGGTCACAGCTTCCCACTGCTGGCTCCCACAATGGTCTGTGAACACTAAGTAAAGAACCCCCACCAAGAACCAATCCCTCCATTTTACAAAAGCAGAGCACTGGGGCCCAGGGAGGGCCAAGACCAAAATGCCAGGCAGTGGGGAGAAGGGCTGAATCACAAGTCTCAGTTCATTCATTCACTCCTCACTCATTCATTCAACAAATATTCACGGAGTACATCCCGAGTGCCAGATACCGTCTCAAGTACTGGATACAGCACCAAGCCAAGGGGGCAGAGCTCCCTGGGTTCATCCCTAGCCCTTTCTACCACACCACACCCATTTCCCGCTTCTCGGTCCTCCCCTTGAACTGACTAGCTGGGAAGGGTTTTCCTGATGGAATGCACGACCAATTCCTTTCCCTCCCCAGGTGTCTTACACTGGCATGCTGAGCAAGCCTGAAGGCGACTGGTCACCACCTGCCGAATCCTGCAGGCTCCATCCTCACCTATCTTATTCAAGGCCCCAAGGGACCTGCGTCCCTCTTGCCAAAGCTGGAGGCCAAGACTTTTCCTCATGGTATCTGACCTCATTGGTCACAGCTGGTCATTCTCTCCTCCTCCAACCACTCCACTGACACACCCTGCTTCGGGGACTCCAAGCATATGCCCCTGACTGCCATCCTCCCTGCTCTTCCTTCTCCTCCTCCTTCAGACCCCTCTAGACGCTGGTGGGCCTCACTCACAGTCCTAGCTCCTTCACTCTGCCCTGAGCCCTCTCGATGATCTCATAATTCACAAGGCTTAAATACCATCTAAACACTGCTGAGCGACACACTCAGATGTCCAGTCCTGGCCATGCCCCCAGTCAAATACCCTAATGTCTACTTTACTTGTCCTCCTAAGACAGCTAACGACATTTTACTCTTACTGTGCCCCACTATGCAGCCTTGGTCCCCCAACCCCAACCCAGCTCCCCTCAACTCTTCTCCGTCTCATTCAGTGGCACCACCGTCCACCCAGCAAGTGTTAAGAGAGAAAACCCAGACCCCAGGCTTGGTGCCTTCTTTCTCTTTTGACCTACACTCAACCCAGAGGACCCTCTGCTGGTTCTGCCTCCAAATACACAGTGCATTCGACCAGCTTTCCTCCAGTGTCTCTGCTCCCACCTGCCCCGGCTCCACCCACTCGGGTCTGGATCCCACGGGGCTCCTCACTGGTCCAAGCAACGAGACTGATCCTTCAAAAATACAGGGCTGGGAACTCCCCCCTCGAAACTCTGCAGTGACTTCCCACGCAGACCTAGAAGAAAATGCACAGTCTCTCCTATGGCCGCCAAGGGCCTCTGCAGCCAGGCTTCACACACATCTCCCACGGCATCTCCTTCCCACCTCCCTGCTCCAATGCCACTCCCTGGGCCACCCTGACATTCTTCTGTTTCTTGAAGTCATCAAAATCACCCCTGCCTCAGAGCCTGGACACTCAGCCTGGAATGCTCTTCCTCCATATCCATTCCTGGCTCCTCCCTCACTGCGTTCAAGGCCTCCTTTTACCACCCTGAGTGGAACTGCTCCCCATCCTCCATCTGTGACCTCCTCTGTTGATTTTTTTTGCGGCACTGATCCCAGACCACGGGGGCTGTCTCTCTATTGTGTCTCCCCAGCTAAGCCCTTCTGAGGCCAGAGATGTTATCTGTTTTGTTCAGAGTTGCAGCCCAACAACGAGGAGGGCTTGGCCCTCAGTAGGCACAGAGCAGGCATGAGTGACTCCCCAGGATTCAAGACCAGGACAGTGCTTGCCTGGGTCCTTCTAGCTACCCCCAGGCACACTTCTGGGTGTGATTCAATCCAAAGGCATTCAGAGCAAATGTGGGCCAAGAAAAGCTCAGCCTGGCCCAGGTGCATGGGTCAAGCTCTATACAGGGGCATTCGCCTATGGTCAGAGCAGAACAAGCCCAGAGGCTGATGCCCCATCCAGCATTCCCAACAGACATTCCAGCCCCTGCCTAACAGCTTTCTGTGACAGTCCGCTCATCCTGTGGTGCCACATGGGACAGGTGAGAAAAGTCTGCCTTAAAGACACTCAACAAAACCACTGCTGGAGCTCCCCTCTCTCCTCCACACTGCACTTCACAGCTCACCCCTTCTCTCACCTTGACTACTAAGTCTGACTTCTAACGGTATCGTTTCCCACATTAATACCAGCCTCAGGCTGAGAACAGTGGCTCACAGCAATTTGGGAGGCTGAGGCAGAAGGACTGCTTGAGCCCAGGAGTTCAAGACCAGCCTGGGCAACACAGCAAGACCCCCATCTCTTTTAAAAAAAAAAAAAAAGTTTTTAAAAAAAATTAGCTGTAAAAAAAAAAAAAAATGCCTGTATTCCCAGCTACCACGGAGGCCGAGGTGGGAGGACGGCTTGAACTTGGGAGGTCAAGGCTACAGTAAGCTGAGATTGCACCACTGCGCTCCAGCCTGGGTGGTGACAGGGTAAGATCAGGTCTCCCAAAAAAAAGAAAAAAAAGAAAAAAAAACAGCCTCAGTTCCATCTATACTAATAGGTTTCTGTGAATTCATGCTGAGGTGCTGTTTTAGTTGTTTTGTTCTCCTAGGTGACTAAATAGTGACTAAACAGATACAATAGGAAGAGGTGACTGGTTTCACAAAAGGAATTTTGGTCTGCATAAGTTCTCAAAAAGACCCTCGACCTCAAGAGCAGTTCATATCCCCACCCTCAGGGGCACAGTGCCCATGCAAAGGTAGGCCCGCTCCTGCTCACCTCTGTTCCAATCGCCCCTTCCCCAAATGCAGGGCCGCTGTAGGGCCGCTTACCGCTCTGCATATGGCCCACAGACCACACCCTCCCTCGCTTGCTGTTCTTCTCAAGGCCCCCAGGGAAAGCCCTGGCTGACACTCTGTTTGCTGGGGAAGCCAGCTCCCCACCACTGCATGCAGTTCTCCTTCTCTCAGCTCTAAGAATAAGTGCTTGGCTGGGCGTGGTAGCTCATGCCTGAAATCCCAGCACTTTGGGAGGCCAAGGCGGGCGGATCACCTAAGGTCAGGAGTTTGAGACCAGCCTCACCAACATGGAGAAACCCCATCTCTACTAAAAATACAAAATTAGCCGAGCGTGGTGGCACATGCCTATAATCCCAGCTACTCAGGAGGCTGAGGCAGGAGAATCACTTGAACCTGGGAGGTGGAGGTTGTGGTGAGCCAAGATCGCGCCATTGCACTCCAGCCTGGGCAGCAACAGCAAAACTTCGTCTCAAAAAAAAAAAAAAGAATAAGGCCTTGTGTTGTTTTCCATTCTGTTTTAAAGGAAGAACTAAAGTTAACTCACACCGGAAAGACAGGAACTTGGGGATCACATGTCAGATCATGGGTTCAATGAACAGTGGCCCAGGGCGGGAACTCTGAGTACCAACAAACCTGGTTTCAGAGACCAGGAGATTGAGGGAGGACTAGACAGGGGAAGTGACCTGCCTGAGAGCTCACATAACAGTCCCATGAATGAACCGGGTCATTGGCCCGCTTCACCCCACGGAACCCTTCCCTGGAACTCTGCAGCAGATGGTCCATGGGGCCAGGCCGGGTAAGCCCTGGCTGCTGTGAGCCCTGGCTGCCAATCTTCTGGGAGTGAGGGTTCAGCTGAGTGCCCTCCAGCCTCAAGTGACCTTCTTTGTCTCCCTCCTATGATCTAACTGAATTACCTACTGAAGAACGGGGCCCAGATCCGGCCCAGCTTGAGGAGAAGCCAGCCTTCTCTCTGCTGGACCAGCGAGCACCTAGACTGCTATGGTCACTGTGAATAGCTGCCCTTTCCTGGGAGCTGTGCGCTGCATTAAACACTTAATGGACCTAAGGGCTATCCCTCCATATCCCATAACTCTGGCTCAATTACCCTCATTTTTCAGATGGGAAAGCTCAAATGTAGAACAATTTGGTCCTTTGCCCAAGGTCACATGGCTAGCTGGTGGCAGACTTAAGAACCAAACCTGGATGCCTCTGACCCTGGCAACACATTATCTTACCACCCACAGAGCAGCTGCCTTCCACACAGGGGCACTCACACAAGGGCCCAGGGATGTAGGAATTCCACAGGGAGGCTTTGGGGCTGTGCAGCTCTAAAGCCAAATGACCCACACTGTCAGGTGGTGAGACCACTCTGTGTCCCAACCAGGGCAGGGGGACAAGGCCGCAGGGCCTCTTTGTGGGTCACTGTAAAGATTAAATATTGACCTTTCACCTTAGGCAAATGACCCTGCGAAAGGCAGGAGGTCCTCTTGGGGCACTCTGGGCTGGTCCAGCCAGAGTCCAGACACAAGAAATCCACTTACCACATGAGCAAGCATGTGGTACTTTACCCAAGCACAATCAAGTCACAAAGGAAGTGACACCTGGCCAGGCCCTGCTGAACTGGAGGAGAAAGATGCAGCTCCAAGCAGGTCAAAGGCAGCCTCTCACCCATGGTTTAATGGCCTTGGCTCCTTGCAAGATTTCATTTAAGCGTGTATAAAAGTACTTGGCAACTCCTGCAGGCCCCAGAGGCCTTTCCTCAGCAAGATCAAGGCGAACCACCAGCAACAGGCGATGCTCTCAAGCTCTGCCCTGCTGGCCTCCGGGTCTTGCACAATCCACGCGCTGACTCAGGCTGACATTCACGGAGCCTCTTCCCCTGAACAAAATCGGCCCTGGGTCCAGTCTCTGCTTTGTAGCTACCTAGTGACAGGGCCTCATGCGAGTCCGAGACCTTCTCTGAGCCTATGTTCTCTACAAAACAGGGATGATCTTTCCTAGGTCATAGGAAGGTTGTAAAGATTGAAGGAAGATCCTACGTGACATGCTTATTCCAGAGCCAGTCTCAAGGTGGCCATGCCCTCCTGCAGGGCAGACACAGCAGAGATGTGAGGGACGTTCAAGGATATGCCACAAGCATCTGCTGTCCTGAAGACACTGAGTCTCCTTCTCTTGACACTGGTGTTCTGTACCCCACCCCCAATTACTTCCAGCACCAGCCTCTGTCCTAAGGCCACGTCCTTTCCAAAGGCACCTGTTCTACTGGGCTTCTGGAGACAACAGTGAAGCAGAGCTTAGGGAAATAGGGCCTTCTGGAGGCTTTTCAAGTGAGGTAGGAAAGGATGATGGAAAGAAAACAGCAGGGAGTGGAGGAAGCCAGGACTGAGTCTCAGCTTTGTCCCTAACTCACAGAGTCACGGCCTCGAGGAAGCCATCCCTCTCCTGGGCCTCAGTCTGCCAATCAGCAAAATAAGCAGCAAGGACCCATGCACCTCCCACTGGCTAAGTTTTGCCATTATAAATTACGCCAGATGGAAACCCCAAGGTCCTGGCACTCTCCAGATTAAGAAATCCTGAATCCAGGCCTGGGGCATTCAGGAAACAACAGAGATACTTGTGGCCACTTGAAATGCTGACGATTCAATTGAATTTGAAGCCGAAAAGGACCAGAGGGTGCAGACCCCAGACCCAACCTGGCCCTGAGAGCCCAGTGGGCCAAGGGAGGAGCTGCAGTTATCTGTCCTGTGTTGAAAGTCTGAACCAAGCCACTTCTCAGTGGGAGTTCGGAAGGTCTGGGAGCCAGAAGGGATGCTAGGGCTTGGCTTCCTTATGACAGAGGGAAACAGAGCCCAGAGCAGGAGGTGCCTTGCATGGGGTCACATAGCTATCACACCCCAGCTTTTCCTCCTGCCGGAAGGGTGGTTCTGAGAAAAGGCAACACATGTGCCCTCCCAGCAGAGCCAGCAAACCCATGTGAGGGCCCCAGTGTGGGGAAGGACTGTGCAGAGGGCTCCAGGGACAGCTTCCACAGCTGTCTCTGTGTTGCCAGATAACAGAGAGTTGACCCCCACTGAGCCCTGCCCAGGAACCTGAGTCAAGGCCCTGGAAAGGAAGGAAGGCGGAGGGAGCACAGCCATTCAAGGGAGGTGACAGGCAGTATCCCCAGGAGAGAGGGAACCCCCCAACCTAACTTTGGCACAGTTCACAGTGATTAACAGTGGGTAGAAAATCAAGATACTAAGGCAGTGGTCAGTATTTCTGTAAAGGGCCAAATAGTAAATATTTTCAGCTTTGTGTGCTGGATGATCCCCGTAGCAATTACTCAACTCTGCTGTTATAATGGGAAAGCAGCCATAGATAATACATAAATGAATGGGTGGGGCTGTGTTCCAATAAAATTGTATGTGTAAAAACAGGCGGAAGGCCAGGTTTGGCCTGCAAGCCATAGTCTGAAAAGCTCAGCTCTAAACTATCACACTAAAACCATCTGGACCTGGAGAGGAAGGATGGGATTTCATCCTGCTCAGCCACACAAAGCCTGGGATACCCTATACTCAGGTCTCCAACACCGGTATGTTTTTATATCACTGTAACAGGTCTTAATAGCCTAAAACTGTAAATAACACAAATGATATATCCCCACAATAGAATATTACACAACAAGAATAAAAGATCTACAACTACGTACAACTGCATGAATGAATCTCACATATGATATTAAATGAAAGATGTCAGACACAAAAGACTTAATACTGTTAGGGAAGAATACTTAGAAAAACTATAACTAACATCCAATCAAAAGTTACTAGATAGGCAAGAAAAGGAAAGAAGTGAGCTATGAGAGAAAAAATTCAGTAAACAGAAGACACAAGAATGACAAAGAAGATGAAATCGCAACAACTTCAAAACAAGTATTGCAAATATGTTCAGGAATTTAAAGGAAAATATAAATATGATAAGGAAAGAAACTGGAGACATAAAAAAGACCTAAATGTAACAACTAGAAATAGAAACTACAATATTAGAAATGAAGACTTCACGAGATGGGTATAACAGCCAATGAGACACTATGGAAGGAAAGATCAGTAAAGCTGAAGACAAAGCTATGGAAACTAAAAGAGAAGGGTAAAACACTCAACAAAATAAAAAACTAAACCGAGCCTCTGTGACCTAGATAAACAATGTCCTAGGGAAATGGGACAGGGAAGGGGAGAAAAAGGTGTGCATTTGAAAACATAATAGCTAAAATATTCCAAATCTGATGAAAACTATAAACCCACAAATCTCAAAGGCCCAATGAACTCCAAACAGAATAAACACAAAGACAACTATACCAGCATGTATAAAATTGCTATAATCCAGAATAAAAGGAGAAACTCTTGAAGTCAGCCTGGAAGTGGGAGGAGACACAGTTCATAGAGTATGCATATGCAAACTATTTTTACCAAATCAAGTGAAAACATATCAAAATTTGTGGGATGCAGAAAATGTACAGCTTCAAATATTTATATTAGGAAAAAAAGATCTAAAAATCAGTGATCTAATCTTCCAGTTTAAGTAGCTAAGAAAAAGCAAAATAATCCCAAGTAGAAAGGAAGAAATAATAAAAATAAGAACAGCAATCAAGGTGAATGTGAATGTACTTAACGCCAATGAACTATACACTTAAATGTTGTTATACTGTACAATTAAAAAATAAAAAATAATTTCAAAAGATTTTTAAAAAGTAATTAAAAACAGAAAAACAACAGAGACACTACCACCTAACTAAAAAAAGTCAGATACCAAAGAGTTTAATTTATAGCAACAGCAGGCAGAACAACCATCACCCAGGGAAGGGGTAGGGTGGGGCAGGCATGACTGTAGGGGCACAAGGAAAGTTTCTGGGGTGATAGGAATGTTTTGTATCTTCATTGTGATGATGGTGATTATGTGGCATGTACAGCTGTCACTGAACTGTACAGTTGAAATGAATAAATGTTATTCTATCCAAATCAGACATCAATAGAAGTGATCATTATAAGAAGGATTTCCATTAAAGAAAAAAAGTACAAACAAGAAAAATCACTCCTGTAGACTATGCCATGCTGATTATTTACCAGCCAAGGAGGCAGAGTTATACAAGCACACTAAGCTACTTAAGACTTGAAAGTACGTGCAAGCATTTAACAGTCCTGTGTGCCAGGCAATAATCTCAGAGCACCTGGAACATCCCTTCCTCAGTAATCCCAACTGGTGGTCCCAGCCTCACACCTGCCTAAGTTGGGGAAATCAGGGGCTGAGGCCATGCAGGCATCAGCACCACAGGCCACTCCTTAAGTTCTAGTGGAGTTTCTGATTAAGCAATCCCTGCCCTCTGCCTTGGCAAGCCTAAATGATGAAATACACACACACACACACACACACACACACACACACACACACACACACACACACACACACACACACACACACACACACACACACACACACACACACACACACACACACACACACACACACACACACACACACACACAGTGCCAAAAGACAGTCAATTTCCTATGAATTGGGGCAGTCATTCTGGGGATGTGATTTTGACTGTATGTTCAGGCAGGTCAAAACAATGTACACACCTTGTGACCCAATTAATCTCTCCTGGGAATCTATCTCAGTGAATAATTTCCCTCCCTTCCCTAAAGGGAAGAATGTGTATTATATAAACTAATCACTGCATCCTTATCTAGGATAGCAAAAAAATTGGAAACAACCTAAATGTCCAATACGGGAATTTCTAAAAATACAATTGGAAAGATAATGTTGCAACCTGGAATGTTCTGTATTAGTAGATGTTCTGTATTAGTAGATGCTGATGTGAAAATGCATATCTTAAGACTGCAAGGATACTACTCACAGGATATGAAACTGTGTGCCTGCAGACAGGACGCTGGGGCATGGAAAAGGAAATGCAGTAAACCTGGGATGCCTTGTTTAGCCTTTATGAATTTCCATGAAATTACAAAAGTTGATTAAATACTATTTGAAGAGAAAAAGGGACATCTTCCCAGCAGTGAAAACAAAAGTACACTATATACATTATTAAAACACTAGACTTTTCCCTTTTGACTGCATTACTGAGATGGTAATGAAGAAATCATTTGCCTGAAGATCTAGGGATCAGGCCTTGAGCCTGATATCAAAGGAGCAGAGTTCAGCTCAAATAAGGGCAATTCTCCATCAGTCAGAAGAGCCCCAGGAACAGCAGACTATCCTGGGAGGTGGCAAGTCCTCTATAAAGAGAAGCATAATAAAAGTCGGAGGAAGAGAATAAGACCCCACCTGCAAAGATGCCCTACACAGAGGTAAGGGAAGAGAGCTGATCTTTCCACCTTGGGCTTGTCTTCCCTTTCTTGTGCAGGGTGGCCACATACCCAGGTTTGCACAGGACAGGCCTGGGGTACACCTGTTGTTCTGGCAAAATTCTCAAGACTCTCAAAATTCTCTTACTCTCAAAAGTTGAACCAGAGATTACATGTTCACCCTACTCACAGGAGGCATCTGTGACTTTGAAGGAAGAGGCCTCAAGCCATGCTGATCACAGAGCACAGATGTCCATGACTCTCATCTCACTCAGAAACAGGCTGCACAGAGGCAAATTCACACATTTTACAAGGGTAGGCTCAAATATACCCAAGTCACTGAGAAAGCCAATGGCAGAATGTCATTTAAAAAATTTTTTTTTAAACTAAAGACAAGCAAAGGACTCTCCTGGGTAACACAGGCCTACAGTCTATTTAGAAAGTGTCTCAGTTCTTCACTTTTAATCCATCTCTGAAGCAGATCCAGGCAAGGACTTCATCCAACCTCTGCATGCAGATTAAAGCCAATGCTTGTGTTGGAAACCAACCCTGGAGTTGCAGACATTATCTGAATCATCCCTCTAGAGGATTCACTCGGCAAACTTAGAAAAGCCCAAGTGCTTTGTGGAACCAGTGGGGGGTATGAATGAACAAAGACAAAGAGCCAGATGCCACTCCTCCAGTGTACGCCTCTCCCAGCTTCCCTTCCTCTGCACGTCAAAGTGAGATCTTCTGTACCCACTAACCAACAACTCCCCAATCTTCCCTTCCCAGGTCCTAGCAACCAACATTTTACTTCCCGTCTCTATGATTCTGACTACGGTGGGCACCTCATATAAGCGGAATCATACAGTGTTTTGTCTTTTTGTATCTAGCTTATCTCACTCAGCACTATGTACTCAAGGTCTACCCATGCTGTAGCACGTGACAGAACTGCCTTCCTTTTTAAGCTCTTTCACATCTGTATATCACATTTTGTTTATCCACTCAAACATCGATGGACACTTTAGTTGTTTCTACCTTTTGGCAACTGTAAATAATGCTGCTATGAATGTGCACATAGGTGTACAAATATCTCTTCAAGATCCTGCTTTCAGCTCTATTGGTTATACCCAGAAGTGGAATTGTTGGATCATATGGTAATTTTATTTTTAACTTTTGTGGAACTACCATACTGTTTACCATAGCAATTGCACCATTTTACATTTTCACTAACAGTGCACAAAGGTTTCAATTTCTCCACATCCTCATCAACATCTGTTATTTTCCATTTTTTAAAATAATAGCCATCCCAATGGGTGTGAAGTGGTATCTCATTGTGGTTTTGATTTGCATTTCCTAAGTCAAAGTGAGATTTTTGCACTAAAAACAGGTCTAGCACAACCAAAGAATGATTTTTTTAGTAAGTAAAAAACACTAGTGCTCTCAAAAAGCCATGTTGCATGGAAGCATATTTTCCCTAACATCCTTGTGATAAGAACCTCATGAAGCCCATTCCATTCTCATTCTGTAAACCAAGAGGTTCAGAACAGACATGCAAACATCAGTGGCATCCACATTTCTTATCCCAAGCAGGTTTTAACAATCCCTGGAAAACCTTGGCCCCTTAGTCAGAAAGCTTAAAAAAATCTATTAGCGACCAAAGGGTATTTATCTATAAAGAATGCTATTGTGAAAATAATAATTTTTTTTTTTTTTTTTTTGAGACGGAGTCTCACTCTGTCGCCCAGGCTGGAGTGCAGTGGCGTGATCTTGGCTCACTGCAAGCTCCGCCTCCCGGGTTCACGCCATTCTCCTGCCTCAGCCTCCTGAGTAGCTGGGGCTACAGGTGCCCGCCACCACGCCCGGCTAATTTTCTGTATTTTTAGTAGAGACGGGGTTTCACTGTGTTAGCCAGGATGGTCTCTATCTCCTGATCTCGTGATCCGCCCGCCTCGGCCTCCCAAAGTGCTGGGATTACAGATGTGAGCCACTGTGCCCGGCCTGTGAAAATAATTCTAAGTGAGGGCAAACTACTAAATAAAACCTCATATTTGTCCCAACACCTAGGATTGGTCACAGAAGCAACAAGTTGCTTTCTGCACATTCAAACTTGCCTGCTGAGCCCAGTGTCCACCATCAGCACGTGCAATCCTTCTGCACCACTGCTCACTGTTAATTCATTAAACAAAATACAAATAAAAACACTGCAAAATCATCTAGCTGGGCTTTGCTTCAAAATAATCCAAAGGGTTGGGCAGGGGGATACAAATCAACTAAGCTAGATGGTGGGAACATGGAGTTCATTTTATTATCCTACTTTTATATTTTCTCCATTTAAAAAAAAAAGAAAACTTATCTGGAGAGGTAAGGGCTTGGGCATTCCACTTTATACATTTTTAGCAACCTGAGGCAGACACTAGGCAGCTGAGAGTGCTACGTCACAAGGGAAACACTGAGGCTTAGCCAGGTCACTCAGCTCAGGGAGGCCCTGAGTGCCCAGAGCCAGCCTGGCACCCTCCTGCTACACAGTGAGCTTCCCAGAGGTCTGTGCGCCCGTCTCAGGCCTCACCCCACATTGCCAGCTCCAGTGCAAATGAAGACTGCACATCACTACCAGGAACCCAGTGGGGAGGGGTCCAGCAGCTTCCGCCTAAGCAAGGCACTTGGCCTCCCACTCTTATTTCCCAACCAAGCTCTCTCTTGCTTGGTCTTCCTGACTGTTCCTGTTTGTTCCTTCCTGTTCTGCCCCAATGCACACTAACTGAAAAATGATTAACTTTCAACACACACATTGCCAAATCTGCAAAAGCCCAAAAACACTGCAGCACCCTTCAACCACCAAGCAGACCTGCTACCATGCTGGATTCATGCACTCCACTACTGGAATATAGTGCTGCAAACGTGTTACTGGGCAAGTTAGTAGAGCTCCCTGATGTCAAAAACTCTCTCCTGGAACCCTCTGAAGAAATGAAGATACCAGGGCCCTCAGCCACAGCAGTAGTGGGAGAGTGTTGCTCTAGCTGCAGGAATCAAGATGAGAGTCGGAGGTTGAGGCACAAAGCCAAGCAGCACACCCACAGAGAGGAGCAACTGGGTGTCCAAGTGCACAAGTGTCAGACTGCCTGCCTAGCCCAGCGAACCTCCACCATATACTTGCCTGGGGGTGCGGGATGGTGGAGGGGAACACCAGGTAAGGCCAGAGGGCTCTCCAGACAGGGAACAATGCTGCTCTGAGAAGCCATGTATCATGAGGATGAAGCATGGACTCCCGCATTAAGAGGGACCCAGAGGCACCACATTAAATATCCAGCAATGCCCTATTCCAGGGACAATGATGCAGTTGTTGGTGCAAAGTTATCGGACCACAGGAAAAGATGTGGGCTAAAAGACCAAGCCATTGAATCCCATCTTATTTCTCTAGGACAGAAAATTCCCAAACATACTAAGATAAATCACCAGGAGATGAGGCTGTAAAATCAAGCTTGCAAGGCTGAGAAGGCTTAGTAAGTCTGCCTTGTTTTCAAGAGTTCCAGTCCCCATAGGAGATGCCAAATCTGCAGTAGAAGCAAATGTGACATCATGGCCACTCATTCTGTCCTTCTTTCTCCACCTACCCCCACACAGATATTCATAAGCTATGCTTAATGGTTTTCAAAGCCTCTGTGCATGATCATGTCCCCAGGCCCTCCTGCACAGAATCAATGTCTGCCTCTCCCTGGACCAATCCCACTGGCAATAAACACATGCTATATCTCCCTTGGCCCCTTGACCATCTCTAGCCAGTGTCCAAATTTTTCTTCTCCTCTTTAAGGCAAGCATCCTCGGAAGAACTGTCAAGAGTCATCCCCTTCACTTCTTTACTTCCCATTGGCTCCTCAGCCAACTCCAGCTGGGTTTCTATCTACCCACCCAGATCCCCTACCCAGAGCTCACAGTGGTCCCGTCAACATAATCAACAACCTCCACTTTGTCTAAGCCATTACCAATGTCCTGTCCTCATCCTTCTTCACCTCCCTGCACCATGGTTGACCATGCCTTTCTGCTTTAAAGGCTTCTACAATACACAATCTCCTGGTCTTCCCTTTACCACGGGCCACTCACCCTCAGCCAACTTGGGAGTGGGTTTTCTTCCTCGACCCAACCTCTAGCATCGTAGGGCTCAATATTCAGACCTCTCCTCTTCTCAGTCAACACACCCATCTTCCATGCTCTCATCTGGTCCATCCCCTCCTCTGATGGTGGTTGGCCAAGACTTCCATCTCCAGGACAGTCAACGACAAAGGAAATAGTATCTCCCTGAGGCTGGCTATGAGATAACATAAATGTACCCCTTCTACCCCAAACCCCATCTCAGAACCTGGTACCACCATCCATGCCCTCACTCTGCAGTCACTCCAAAATCAGATCACACCACCCAACTTATAAGCCTTCCAATAATTATTTAAAGCAGTAGAAAGTAATTCTAACTATTTATTGAGATCCGTATGATCCTTTGTGACCTGGCTCCTGCATGCCTCTGTCCCCACCTGTGTCCCTTCTCCCACTTACTCAGCTCCAGCCACATGGCCTTCTGTTTGTCCTTTGCACACACAAAGCTGATTCCTGCCTCAGACCCTTTGCAGCTGCCATTCTGTCTGTCTGGAGCATTCTTCCCCAGACCCCTGCTTGGCTGCCTCTTCATTAGTACTCAAGTTTTCAGCCCACAAGTCACCTCCACAGAATGCCTTTCCCTGGCCACCCTAGCCAAGGAGCTTCTCCCTCACTGTCCTGTTGCTCAGGAGGCTAACATGGCTCTTGGTTACACATAAGCACTACAAGGATAGGACTTTATTGCCCTTGTCTGTTATCACCTCCCAGAACCTAAAACAGGGCCTGGCCCATAGTCAGATGCACACAAAGTATCTTGCTGCTGATGTCTCATTGGGGCACTCCCAGGATCGGAACAGGGGGCAGGTAGGGGAGACAGACAGACATCTGGGCCAGAGCCCCAAGGCTTCCTGAACCCCCAAGGCTGGGTTGGCCTTACTCTGACTTTCAATCACCTCGGCCTTTGGCCTTCCCCCATCCCCACAGTTGCAACTGGTTCTGTGAGGGTAGGGGTCACTGACCCTGCCCACCACCTTATCCCAGAGCCTTACATAATGTCTGGCAAATCAAGAGTGTGTGGAAAACCATAATTTACTGAATGAAGAACTAAACAAGGGAACGTGGCCGCTCTCATCCACTTACCCAGAAGATGATGTTGTAGCTGAAAAGGAGGTACTTGTACCAGCAGCTGACCTTGGCGTTAGAGTATCTATAATAGTGCATCTTCTGAGAAGCAAAATCTGCGGAGAGATGTGTGACTAGTGAGATTGCAGGCTCAGCGTTAAAATCTCTCCCCCAAACCTGCTCATATGTGGATTCTAGAAAGCTCCCGATCACTTCCCTCATGACCCTTTACTGGTCCAAGCAGAGGCCTGATACCAAGGCCAGGTATAGGTAATGCAAAACTCAGGTTAAATCAGCTCTCCAAAAAACAAACGAAAGGATAAGGGAGATTTTTGAAAGGAAGAAAGATGCTTTTTAAGTGTCTTCTAAGTACCAGAAATTCTGCTTGGAGCCTTCCCAAATATTGATATCATCACCTCGATTGGGAATTGATTTTTTCCACTTCATGGTTGAGGAAACCATGCAGAAAGGTCACATGACTTGCCCAAGGACAAGAGAGCAATGACAGCCCAGGATTGGAACCAAGGACAGGGGACTTCACAGTCCACGTTCTTTCCACCCACCAGAGCCAACAGAAGAAACGGGCTTAATCACAAAGAGCCACGTTTGGGAGATCAACGTGCAGGCAGGTCTGGACATGATACAACTGTGCCCAGTGAAGAAAAGCCAAGATGAGGGCTCCATACTCATTCATGCAACATTTTCTGAAAACCTCTGAAGCTCAGCCCTCAGAGGTGAGGAAGGCCACTACAGCTAGCAGCCATCCCCCTGCTCCCTCCCTCCCCTGTCACCCGCCTCCCACTCCACCTCAACCTAGACTATAGCCATTGCTTTGTCCTCCAGGGCTGTAATGAAGCTTGGATTACACAGCCTATGTGGGAAGACCCTGTGAACTACAGAGTGAAGGGTGGGGCCACTGTTTTTTATCTGTGTCTAACCCTCAAAGCAACCTCAGAGGTCCTACCGCAGGAGGGTGCTATTTCTGAGGGACTTTTCTGAGGGCCTGGCCTTTTTGAACCCTGCTTTCCTTTTTGAACCCCAGTAGCAATCCAGGTGGACCCCTAAGTCCTCCATGGTCCCCTGCCCCCAATGCAGTGGCTGAACAGCGGGGAAGGAGGGAGTGCCTCAAGTGCACAGGTAGGGACAGAATCAGAGGCCCGTAGGGCAAGTGGTCCCATGCCAGCCCCCTGCTCACCCCCCACTTCCCAGGTGAGGAGAGTAACACAGCCCAAGGCGAAAGCAGACAAGGCCACCCTAGAGGTGAGGAGGCAACCCACCCACATCCGCCAGTGAGAAACCAGTTTCCACTGAGTGGCTACTTGCAAAACCCCTTCCTGTGAGGCAGCCACGGCAGGCTGGCTGCTGGTCGGCAATGTTCTGAGAAAGAAGTGCCAAGAAGGGACATGAAACCACACTCCTCTGGAAACGGAACCTGTGACCGCTCCACCTCTCCCACGGTGTGGAATTGACGGGCACAGCCTAGACACCACCATTCACCCACCAGCCCCTCCTTCTGTCTGACCTCAGAAACCAGCTGGGGAGAATGACAGGCAGACGGCTACCCAGCTGCCCCATCCCCACCTCCCCCCCATACCACCGCCCCACCATCACAAGAGCACATCCATAAAACTTGCCTCCAAGAATGAGTGTGAACACAACCACCTGTTGCCCAAGGACTCTACAGGACACAAGGACACACGCAAGGCCTGAACACTGTATGGGCCAGAGCAGCTGCAGGGAGAAAAGGAGCTCTCAAGGAAGAGACACAGGCGCCTTCCTTCAGCAACATGACCTCAGCCCAGGCAAGTCCCTGCTCTCTCGGGACCTCAGCATCCTCAACTAAAGTGGGGCTTTTAGTGACCTGCCCCAACGTCAATGGCATGAGGGGCCTGGCTGGCAGCATCAGAATCACTTATTTTAAATACAGATCCCAGCTCCCAACACAAGGTTCTGGTAAGAAGGTCTGCTTTGGAGCCCTGAATCTGCATTTCCAACAAGTCCCCCACTCCCGCCCTCACTGTGATACTGACATGCCAGCAGACCCATGCCCAGCAGATCAGGTATCAGCTTAGGCACCGAGGGCTGCAGCAGTCCCCTTGGGGATCTTACAAAGGTAGATGGGCCTGTTGAACTGTGGTGCAGCACACGGATTCGCAGAGAGGGGCTCCTTGTAGGCAACTAACTTAACGGTAGCTATAGCTAACATTCACCAGCTTGTTTCAGATTACAGGGTCCCAAAGCACTGGGTTGGTTTGTTAATTTTTTGTGTAGGTAGAGATAGGAGTCTCACTATGTTATGTTGCCCAGGCTAGTCTCAAACTCCTGGCCTGAAGTAATCCTCCCGCCAGGGCCTCGCAAATTGCTGAGATTACCTGCATGAGCCACCACACCCAGCCAATGGTTTGACTTTTTTAATTGTTCTTTTTTTTCCCTTCAGGGGAGGGTTGGGCTACCCAACCATAAATCCATGTCTGGATTAATGCACATAGGATGAAAAAAAATTTTTAACCTAAAACTCAAGTACATTTATCACAGAGAACTGTCAATTCAGCTGGAAATGCCTTATGAGGCAGAAAAATGTCCTAAGCGGTAGAAACTCTATTCTTTTTTTAGGGACAAGACAATCCCGCCTCCTCTCTTCCTCGTGGTTCCCAGAGGAGCCTGGAAAGTAGAAAGCTGTGCCCTCCAGGGAGCTGGGCCTCAGGAACTAAGGAGGGCTGGTGCAAGCCACGGAATCCAATGCCTTGGGATCCTATAGAGTGCTCCTTTGACCTCAATTAACCCAACCCTGTAAAGAACTCTCCGGAAGCAGTAAGAAAAGCCAAACTTCCCCCTTCCTCCTTGATGAAAGCTCCACAAAGAAACCAGCTCATTAGCAAATGTGTCTGTGTACTTTCCACAGTGTTGGTGGCTCACCTCTGCTCCCCTGCCCGGGGCCTTTGCAAAATGACTGTCCTGTGACAACACAGGGAATCTCAACCTGACGGTCCCTGGTCTCCTGCAGCTCACACCCATAAAGTGTACAGAACATGGAAAGGCTACAGGGAACACTTCATGGGGATGCAGTTGGCAGGGAGGCCAGCGCTCTGGAGCAAGGATTCTCCACGTGGCGCCTGGCTTCCCTCACCATCTGCTGCTTCACCTTCCACCCAACACACATGACCAACCAGGAAACAATTCTGCCTTCAGATGCTGGGGTCCACACCTACACCCGTCAGAGACTCTCACAGCCACATCCTAAACTCTAAGCCCTCACTTCACCCCGGTAACATCAACACTCGAAACTACACTAGGGGCCACACTGCGGAATAACTAGGAAGAAACCTCCTCTCATCCAAGAAGAGGTGTGCCACACCCAGACAACATATCCTGATGCACGTGCCACTTACAACCCAGAGCACATGCACTGCCAGTATTATGCCATTTTTGGCCATTTTTGTACAACCCAGGATAACCCCACGAAGTCTAGGGGTGGGGCTGTCCCAGTGACACTTTCTCCCCCATCCTCAACCCACAGAAAAGGAAATTATTGCAATAAACTGTTGAAAAGAAACATTTCAGTTTTCCTTCTCCACGCCCCCCTTCCCCACCCCCGCCACCCATCTAACCTCGGGACAGGGAGGAAGGCACCTCTCACTCTGTCCCTCTCTGCTGTGTTGGCCAGCGGGTTGGAAAGCAGGTCTTGACCCTCTGTGGGGCTGTCAGATCCTGGTCTCCACATAGTTTAAGCTGAGGAAGGTAAATGGGAGACTCATTTGGACTCCAGCCTAAGCCATATCCTCCTACACAGTGTAAGGTGGCCTTCTATCTGTGGAGGGTAATGATGGAGCTGCACAACAGGTGTGGCTCGGAGGCTTCAGAACCCCAATGGAGGAAAAAAGGACTGAGCGCTCCTGAGCCACCAACGGAGCTACTAGGGCATTTCACAAAAATGCAGGAAGGCTGATAAAGGCAGTAGTGCTGAAACTAGAACCCAGATCTGACCCAAAATGATTCCCAAAATGACCATGGTCCCTAGCATCTCACCTCATTTGCTCAACCACATCATACTGAAGGAAGGCAGAAGTTAGCCTTCTATGAGCAGATGCATCCACAAAGAACAGCAACACCATTTATCTTACACACACACACGCACGCACGACTAAGAACCTTCCTAAAAGTAGAGATGGGTAAACTTTTCACAAATGTTAAGTACCATTCCAGCAGAGAAGAATCTCCAAAAGCTATTTGGTGTGCATAGAAAAAAAATTAAGATCTCAAGCTGTCTCAACTCTAAGAACGTGATAGAAAATAAAGCATCAGTGTGGCAGGAAGGAGGCACATGTTTATCAAAATACCAACTTCTCAAAATGGGGCAAAGGGAGAATTGTTTAACAGTAGTGAGATAACTGGTTAGCAACTTGAGGGGAGTTAAATAATAAGCAAATAACAACTTACAGATTTAAAGGGCATACGCACATACACGCACACACCACACCCAGAGAACAGGGTTTTCAAGTCCATTTTACCCTCCTTCAACTTTTGAGGCAACAGGAAAAAACAATTCAAAGCACAAGACTACCAAGCCTGAACAGATAACAAATCTAAAAAATCCCCATGATTAAAAGTAACATTAAAATAAAAAAGGAAACACAAATGTTATCTGCAGCTGAAAAAATTATGACACAGTAAATATCTGCAACCTATAGAGACCCATACTTCAAAAAGACTCCCGTTGTACACAAATGAAGAAAGGATATGAACATTATACACAAAGGAAAGAATAACAAAGGGAAGAATAACATAACAAATGGAAAAATAAGCCTGCGCAACAAGGCCAAACACCATCTCTACAAAAAGTACAAAAATTAGCTGGATGTGGTGTCTGAAGTCCCAGCTACTTGGGAGGCTGAGGAGGGATGATCACTTGAGCCTGGGAGGTCAAGGCTGTGATGAACAGTGATCACACCAATGCACTCCAGTCTGGGTGACAGAGCAAGACCCGGTCTTTAAAAAATAAAAAATAAAAAATAAAGGAAAATAGTCAATGTCACTAGAAATAAAACTTAAAGACAATCCAGACATACTATTTTACACTTTTTTTTTTTAAACAAGTCCCGCTCTGTTGCCCAAGCTGGAGTGCAATGGCGCACTCAGCTCACTGCAACCTCCGCCTCCCTGGTTCAAGTGATTCTCCAGCCTCAGCCTCTGCAGTAGCTGGGACCACAAGTGCATGCCACCAGGCCTGGCTAATTTTTGTAGAAACAGGGTTTCATCATGTTGCCCAGGCTGGTCTTGAACTCCTGAGCTCAAAGCAATCCGCCCACCTTGGCCTTCCAAAGTGCTGAGATTACAGACAATAGTCACCGGTGCCTGGCCTATTTTACACTTTTTTTTTTTTTTTTTTGAGACGGAGTTTTGCTCTTGTTGCCCAGGCTGGAGTGCAATGGTGCGATCTCGGCTCACTGCAACCTCCGCCTCCCGGGTTCAAGCGATTATCCTGCCTAAGCCTACTGAGTAGCTGAGATTACAGGCGACTGCCACCATGTCCAACTAATTTTTATATTTTTAGTAGAGACAGGAGTTTCACCATGTTGGCCAGGCTGATCTCAAACTACCGACCTTGGGTGATCCGCCCATCTCAGCCTCCCAAAGTGCTGGGATTATAGGCGTAAGCCACCACACCCGGCCTACTTTACACTTTTTAATTTAACAAAATTGCCACCACTATTGTGGCAAACACATTTATTCCTTGTTGGCAGCAGATAAAAAGGTTACTACCATTTGGTAGCAATATGGTTACATTTACCACCCCAAAAAAAGGTCACACCCTTAATCAATAAACTAATGACTAAGAATTTGCCTCCAGAAAAAGAACACACATTAAGTGAAACATGAACCTCATGGTTTGCAATTATGAGACAATTTGTAAGCATGTGCTTAAAGGCCAAAGTAGAATGTTGAGCATGAAAATGGCTGCATGGGGTGGTGGTGGACTTACAAGTGATTTTCCAAAAAGGTTTCCAGCATCACACTTACCACTACCACCTTTGTATTATAAATGAAAATGGGGCCACTGCTGGTTGGAGGTGCCCCTGCTGGAGAGGAGAATGCTGGCTACAATATGATAAGGCTGGCAGTCATCATAAACAGGGCTCCTTGGCTTCAGTGTTGTACTCACCTTTAACATTCCTCCCTCCTGCCCCTTTTTGAATTAAAAAAGTAGCACATTCTCAACTGTAAAATATCTCAACAATTCAGAAGTGTGAAAAGTGAACTGGCTGCCCAGGCAAAGTGGCTCACGCCTATAATCCCAGCACTTTGGGAGGCCGAGACAGGTGGATCACCTGAGGTCAGGAGTTTGAGACCAGCCTGACCAACATGGTGAAACCCCATCTCTACTAAAAATACAAAATTAGCCAGGCGTGGTGGCTCACGCCTGTAATATCAGCTACTCAGGAAGCTGAGGCAGGAGAATCACTTGAACCAGAGAGGCGGGGGTTGCAGTGAGCCGAGATCGCGCCATTGCACTCCAGCCTGGGCAACAAGAGCGAAACTCCGTCTCAAAAAAAAAAAAAAAGGAAAAGAAAAGTGAACTGACAATGAGAAACCACTAAACAAGGGTTTTCAAATCTTATCATGACCCATAGTAAGAAATACATTTAACAAAAGTCAATCCAGTGCACATGCACACTCACATGCACAACTAAAATGAGTTTTGTGGAGGCCGGGCACAGTGGCTCACGCCTATAATTACAGCACTCTGGGAGGCTGAGACAGGTGGATCACTTGAGGTCAGGAGTTTGAGACTAGCCTGGTCAACATGGCGAAACCTCGTCTCTACTAAAAATACAAAAAATCAGCCAGGCGTGGTGGCGGGCGCCTGTAATCCCAGCTACTCAGGAGGTTGAGGCAGGAGAATTGCTTGAACCTGGAAAGTGGAGGTTGCAGTGAGCAGAAATTGCGCCAGTGCACTCCAGCCTGAGCCACAGAGCGAGACGCCAGCTCAAAAAAATAAAAATGAGTTTTGTGAAATCTGTCCCCTTATCATATGCCGTGCATTGTAGATTTGCTTTTTTCTTTTCATGTTTCAAAATCATAACTGCACATAATCTAAGAATCAACGACTGTAAAAACCGTGTTGAGAAAACAGCAGATCCCAGCCCTTAAGTCAGGTTTTCCCTTTCTAGGTGACACTTCCAACTTCTAGCTGACTCTTGATGTTTACACCCAAATATCTCTTAGAAATGTCTGCATATAGGCTGGGCGCAGTGCCTCACGCCTGTAATCTCAGCATTTTGCGAGGCCGAGGTGGGAGGATCACAAGGTCAGGAAATCGAGACCATCCTGGCTAACATGGTGAAACCCCATCTCTACTAAAAATACAAACAATTAGTCGGGCATGGTGGCAGGTGCCTGTAGTCCCAGCTACTCGGGAGGCTGAGGCAGGAGAATGGCATGAACCCAGGAGGCAGAGCTTGCAGTGAGCCGATATCGCTGCCACTGCACTCCAACCTGGGCGACAGAGCAAGACTCCATCTCAAAAAAAAAATTAGCCAGGCGCGGTGGCCCATGCCTGTAATCCCAGTTAATTAGGAGGCGGAGGCAGGAGAATCGCTTGAATCCAGGAGGTGGAAGTTGCAGTGAGCCAAGATCGTGCCATTTTGTATTACAATTCCCCAGCTTTTCAGTTTTACGCATTATGCATCCGCTTTCTACCTTGGAAGAGGAGGACTTAACCCTTTACTCCCCATAAATCCCTCTCCCTGCAAGCCACCCCTCACGCTTGTCCTTTCCAATCTCTCCACTAATTAAACTGCAGTGCTGGCTGGAGTAATTTTCATAGTTGACCTTATTATGACCACGTGAGCTATCAGAGTGAGCAACATAACACATGATTTCTTTTCCCGTACAACTTCTTGTTTTGTTTGCTTAATTTTCTTTGAATTTATCAATATTTAACCGAAAATTTGATGTCAGTTGTCTAAATCTACCCTCAGTGAGCTTTTTCACATCTGATGTTTTATTTCTATTTCTTCTTCAGAAAGAAATCCTCCTGGGGAGATCCTTCCATCTGGACCAGTGCACAGAATTCCCTTTACATCTTTTGGGATACACCCTAAAGAAGATCCAGTCTTTGTTCACCTTCATGGGCTTCTTCAATGTGAAAGGCAAGTTTTTCACATCCAGTATGTCTGAAACATTTTTTTTCTACCTTCACTCTTTTTTTTGAAACAGAGTCTCACTCCTTCACCCTGGCTGGAGTGCCCTGGTGCAACCTCAGCTCACTGCAACCTCTGCCTTCTGGGTTCCAGAGATTCTCCTGCCTCAGCCTCTGGAGTAGCTAGGATACAGGCATGCACCACCACGCCCAGCTAATTTTTATATTCTTAATGGAGACAGGGTTTTGCCATGTTGGCCAGGCTGGTCTCAAACTCCTGGTCTCAAGTGATCCGCCAGCCTTGGCCTCCCAAAGTGCTGGGATTACAGGACACCTTCACTCTTGAATGAGTTTGGCTATGTGCAGAGTTCTAGGCTGGGGATCAATCTCATTGAGCATGATGAAGGCATCACTCCCCTACCTCCTTTATTCAGATGTATTGAGAAGCCCAAAACCACTCAGATTTCTGATCTCTGTATTTGACCTGTTTCTTTCTCTGTGTAACTTGTAGCATCTTCCCTTTCTCCCAAGCATACTGACATTTGAGGGTACTAGTCTGGGTCTGCCTTCATCTACTTGGCTCAACATTCCATAGGCCCCTCCATAGAGAAGCTAATAACCTATTTCAGGCAATATTTTCCTCAATGATTTTGACACTTGCATTCTTCCCTGTTTTCCCTTTCGGTTAGCTCCTATCAACTGATGTGGGAAGCCTGGCTGATGCTTTAATTTTCTTACCTTTTCTGCCTTATTTATTATTCATCTCCTCATCTGTTTGCTCTATTTTCTGAAAGACTCTCTGAACTTTATTTTCTAATACTACTACTGATATTTTTGCTCTGCTTTTTTTAAAAATTTTCTGGTAACTTTGTTTTCTAACTGTTCCTTTTTATTGTATCCTGTTCTTATTTCATGGATACAAGAATTTTTTTCAAAATGTTCTTTTCTCTAAATAGACTTCCTTTCAAATTGCTTTTTTTCATTTGTTTTGCTTTCCTTCATATTAGGCACTTTCTTTAGCCATCAAGTAATCCCTGGCAGTCCGCATGACTAAGAGTGAATGACTCAGGAACTAGCTGGAAGCTCTGAGTCCTTGGGCAGCTAAGTTTCTGTCTAGGATGATCTGGTTGGGCCATTTGTTGGGAAATCCCTGTTGTCAGCATCATTTGTATTTTTTTCCCATCTTAGGCTGGTTAGACTCCACAGTGAGGCCCCTTTTCATCTATAAGGGCCGGGCTGTCAATGTTCTAGAAGCTAAAAGGGGTTAGAAGACTAGAGAATGGAGGTGGTCTCTATATTAACTCCCAAGAATATCTGGAGGCTCCTGGGCCCTTGGTTTTTCCTTCTGCAGAAATGTGCAACATGCAGCTAAAAGTCGGAGGCCATCACCCAGCATCGCGGTGGAAGGAAAGGGATGGAAGGATGTAACTGCATCAGCTGCTTTCAAACTATTCTTGTACTCAGCAACCTCTGATGCCCACGTTCCCCTCCCCCCACAAAAAAATCTCATGCCATCCACTCCTACATTTCAAACTGAATCATTCACATACTCTTTGCTTGCAAAATTTTTCTTGCTGTTTTCTTTCTCATTCTCCCTGTTCTCACGCATTGATTTCTTTTTTACAACTCCCTTTATCTTATGTGGGGTTTTAGGAGAAAGCAGAATTACATGTGTCTACTCAAACCACTATTTTTTACCCAGAAGACCTCTAGGAAGATTTCAAAGTATTTTTAATTGCCACCTTTTTATTTAGCAAAGTGAAAAAATCAGGAAGTATAGTCTATTATTACATAAAAGAAAGGGCAAAAGAGACTTGGCACATGTAATTAAGGTTACTCATCAACTGATCTTAACATAGGGGGATCATCTGAGCTATCCAACGTAATTACATGAGCCCTTAAAAGCAGAGCTTCCTCCCAGTTGAGGGCAGAAGAGGAAGGCAGAGAAGCAGCAGCAGGATTTGATGCACTATTGCTGGATCTGAGCACAGGGGCCACATGCGAGGACCAGTGAGGGACTCTAAGGGCTAAGAGTAGCCCTGGCTGACAGTCAGCAAGGACTCAGTCCTACCGTAACAAGAAACTGCACTCTGCTGAAAACCTGAATGAGCCTAGAAGTGGATTCTTCCCAGAGCCTCCAGAGAGGAGCACAGCCCCGCCAACAATTTGATTCGGGCTTTGTGAGACCCTAAGGAGGGAATAAGTTGAGCTATGCTGGGCCTGGACCTCTGACCTACAGAAATTGTGAGGTTTCATACAGTCAGCCGTCTGCAACCACAGTTCTGTATCCATGGATTCAGCCAACTGGGAATGAAAAATATTTGAAAAATATTTAAAAAAAAAACAAAAAATGATACAAGTAAAAAATACAGTAAAACTGCCTGTAATCCCAGCACTTTGGGTAGCCGAGGCCAGCGGATCACGACGTCAGGACATCGAGACCATCCTGGCTAACACGGTGAAACCCCGTCTCTACTAAAAATACAAAAAATTAGCCAGGTGTGGTAGCGGGTGCCATAGTCCCAGCTACTCGGGAGGCTGAGACAGGAGAATGGTGTGAACCCGGGAGGCGGAGCTTGCAGAGCAGAGATCTCGCCACTGCATTCTAGCCTGGGTGACAGAGCAAGACTCCGTCTCAAAAAACAAAAAAAAACAAAAAAACAAAAAAAACAGTAAAACAACTATTTTCACAGCATTTACTTTTGTTTTTGAGACAGGGTCATGCTCTGTCGCCTAGGCTCAAGTGCAATGGCACAAACTGGGCTCACTGCAACCTTAACCTCCCAGGCTCAAGCAATCCTGCCTCAGCCTCTCAAGGAGCTGGGACTACAGGAGTGTGTTACCATGCCCAACTGATTTTTAAATTTTTTTTAAGAGACAGGGTCTCACTATGTCACCCAGGCTGGACTCGAACTCCTGGGCTCAAGCAATTCGCCTGCCTCAGCCTCCCAACACGCTTGTATTATAAGTGTGAGCCCCCGCACCCAGCCAGCCTTTACATTGTCTTAGATATTTTTATGTAATCTGGAGATGGTTTAAAGTTTAGGGAAGAATGTGTGAAGGTTATATGCAAATACTACACCATTTTATATTAGGGACTTGAGCATCTATGGATTTTGGCATCGTGGAGGGGGTATGTCCTGGAACCAAACCCCCTTGGACAGTGGAGGGATGACTGTATAAAAAGGATGGGGAGGCTGGGCACCACGGCTCATGCCTGTAATCTCAGCATTTTGGGAGGCCGAGGCAGGTGGATCACAAGGTCAGGAGTCCAAGACCGGCCTGGCCAAGATGGTGAAACCCTGTCTCTACCAAAAATACAAAAATTAGCTGGGTGTGGCGGCAGGCACCTGTAATCCTAGCTACTCGGGAGGCTGAGGCAGAGAACTGCTTGAACCCAGGAGGCGGAAGTTGCAGTGAGCTGAGATCGCGCCACTGCACTCCAGCCTGGGCGACAGAGCGAGACTCTGTCTCAACAACAACAAAAAGGATGGGGAAAGGGGGCAGAAAAATAACATCAACTCAGAACAGAGTGGACCTTTAACTTAAAACTTTTTTTCTCTTTTTAGAGACAGGGTCTTAAACTCCCAGCTTCATGTGGTCCTCCTACCTCAGCCTCCCAAGTAGCTGGGACCACAGGTGTGTACCACCACACCAAGTTAATTTTTTAATTTTTTGTAGAGATAGGGTTTCACTATGTTGCCCAGGCTAGTCTCAAACCCCTGGCTCAAGAGATCCTCCCTCTGCAGTCTCCCAAAGTGCTGGGATTATAGGCATAATCCCATCACGCTCAGCCCAAAACTTTTAGATTTACAGAAAAGCTCATTATCTCTCCTATTGCCAGATTAGCTCTATCAAACATCATTGCAACACTGGCACTCCCTTAAGAACCAGCTGTTTGTGAGCCTTGGATCCAGATTAAACTGCCAGTGCTTGGCAGCCCCACACCCAAAGAAGTCAGGCCCTTGGCTCCTCCCACAGGGACCTTCAGAGGGGGAGGATGGCCACCTGCACCCCTCCAACGGGATGTCCTCTACCTCTAGTTCTTTAGCATCCCCCGATTCTGCCTGGCCCTGTTTGGACGATGCCCATTTCAGGAGCTTGCTGGAAATGTGGAATCTCAATTCCCTTCAATCTGCATTTCACTAAGATCCTGAATAAGATGAAAATTTGAGAAGCTCTGAGACAACAGGCTCATTTTTTTTATATACTAATAAGGCGTCATGAGGGAGGAAGAGGGGAGAGAAGCCCCAAGGGAAGGAAGCCGGATGACATGACAGTGGAGAAAAGTGAACTGAGTGTTGGGAAGGCGAGGCCCAAACCATGTGGCCTGACCCTGCACAAAGGCACTGCGAGCTCCCCAGGCTTCTCCTCCAGTGATGTCCCTGGAGTGTTTGCCCCTCCTATGGGATAATCACATGCCTCACAACCCTCCAACACTACTCTGCTGATGGTTCCAGAGATCTGCATCTTTCCACACAAGCACCAGGCACAAATACCAGACAAAGCATGGACCAAGGGGCCCCACCCAGAATCCCTCAGCCTTCACCCACCCAGACACTCAGGAGCTTTCCCAAACTCCTCACGCTCCAATACCTCCCCTCCCCTCCCTCCTGAGGGCACAGGTCAGTTCCTCATGACCTCACAGGGAAGGTCTGAAGGTCTCTTACCCTGCTCTCTACCTTCAACCCCACCCCTCCTCTGGCCCCTCTTTTTCCTAAGGACCCAACTGACAATGACAACACCCACCACCCATATCCTGAGCTACACCCCATGCCCCCAAATTATCCTTGCTATCTCTTCTTCCCTCTCATTCTCCGAAGCCAATCCTTCAACACCACCTGGCCTTTGAGGCTCCCAGAACTGGCCTCTGACCTGATCACAGGCCCATCCCAAGGAAGGGCAGCCACATCCCCCAAGGAAGGTGGAGTTTCTGCTGCACCTCCAGTAGCACCTGGGGCCTGGACATTCCTACCATCTGAGAAGGGGGTCTCTAGAGCCCGCTAGGTGCTGGGAAACATTCACAGGCCAAAGGAACAGGCAGGCCCAGGGACAGAATCCTAGGAGGGGGCAGGCGAATATGA
Source organism: Pongo pygmaeus (assembly GCF_028885625.2). Lineage (NCBI taxonomy): Eukaryota > Metazoa > Chordata > Mammalia > Primates > Hominidae > Pongo > Pongo pygmaeus. The sequence goes on from NC_072381.2 coordinate 62,146,971, forward strand.
AAGGGAATGGGCCCCAGTAGGAGAGAGAATCACTAAGGCAGGCCAGGGCAGGCTGCTCAGCTGCCCACAGGAATCTCACCCTCTGAGGATGGAAGGAGGGGCTCGGCTCTCTCTGACTCACCCCTTAGAGCCAGAACTGTCCATGTATATCCCTGACCCATTCCCTCATTAACCCAAACGCCACATCCAGGGGCCACCAGAAACAATGCAAAATCAGACACCGTGGCATGTGAACCTATGGATTACATCAAAAAAGAAAAAAAAAAACAAAAAACTTTAATTAAAAAAAAAAAACAAAAACCCACCATGGCGGCAGCAACCACTCACTGGAGTGAAGAAGTTTGACTCTTTACTGTGGGAAGTCACTACACAGCTGCACAATGTCAGGGGAGCTGGATCCCCTCCTTTATCACAGGGTGACAAACACTGCCCTGGCACAGTGTGGGGAAAGTGGGCCCCCGGCTTCCAAGGCCATCAAGCCCCTGACCGCCAGCCCTGGATGGCCTCCACGTGGAGGTGCAGGAGAGGCTGGGCCCCAGCTCCGAGCTCCACCAGCCTCTCCAACGGGTCTGAGGGTCTCAGTGCCTGGCATCCTGTAAAAACCCTGATCTTAGCGACTGAAGCACTGTGAATTTCCACCACCAAAAACCCACAACCCAAAACCTGCCGAGTTTCAGGACACCAAGGGGCCTCGTCGTTAATCTGGTGAGAGGAGGCCTCTGTCTACCTCAATGCTGTCATCAGGAAAGCAGCAGAGTGGGTGGATGTGAGTCAGGGGAGGCCTCAGTGGGAGAAGCACTGGGCCTGGAATGGAGGTCACCTAGTCCAGTGACTTCCAAGCTTACTATTTTTATTATTATTTAAGCTACAGGAGGCTTTGTTCAAAGAAACTCTGACCCAGAAACCCAACATGGAGGCAGGCAGAGCAGGACACTTTTATCTTCGGGTGGCTGGGGGAAAGGAAGGCTTCACAAGGTGCACACTAAAAACCATGGGCCTAGTGCGACTGATGCCACGCTCCACAGGACAGCAGAATGGCTCAAGGAGCTGCCTCCAGAATCATATGGCAACTACTTCAACAGAACTGTGATAGGCTTGGAAATGCATGTTTTGAAGAGCTGTCATTCACAGCAGCTTGAAAAAGCCCCCACTGGCCAAATCTGGAACAATCTGAGCGGCAAAACAAACAATAATAACAATGGATTTTAACTCATTGAATAAAATAAGAATTCATGAGCCCATTCTAATACACACACAGAGATAAATAAACAGGAAAGAAGGAAAAGCTATGTGTAGCACAATGATACATAGCTACAGCAGTTCCGTATAGTTAAATGATAAATGTAGGAGGAATTATGGAATTAAATCATTGCACTCAACACCCATGACAGAAACAACCGACTGTGCCAAGAATCTGCAATGGGTCCTAAAACCAGTCATGAGTTTGACATGAAATAGCATACTGTATTTGCATAGTCTCAAAGTATCTCCCCACAGGACACTTACGAAGAACAAAATAGTAACTCAGAAGGAAGAAACCCAGCAGACATCACCATAAGCAAGCGATCATTGTCAATATCACCGGTAATGACTCAGACCCACATCATGTGCCTCCCAAGGGGATGCACCTAGGACTCACCATTTCCGCAGTATTCCTTACAAAACTGCAAAACTTGCATCTAACCATGAGGAAACAACAAACAAACTTAAATTAAGGGAGATACTACAAAATAACTGGCTTCAAGTAACTGAAACATAGAGTTTGTGGTCCTTCTTGGAGAAAGAAAAAAAAAAAAAGCAAACAAAACATTCAGGCCTTGGGCCCCATTGGAGATTCTCACTTTCACGTTTTGAGACAGGGCCTCACTCTGTGACCCAGGCTGGAGTGCAGTGGCACCGTCACAGCTCACTGCAGCCTTGACCTCCCGGGCTCAAGTGATCCTCCTACCTCAGTGCACACCTGCAGTCCCAGCTACGTAGGGAGATGGGGTCTCCCTATGTTGCCCAGGCTGGTCTCAAACTCCTGCTTAAGCCATCCTACTGCCTTGGGCTCCCAAAGTGCTAGCTAGGATCACAGGCATGAGCCACCACGCCCAGCACCCATGAGAGATTTTCAGAATGATTCATCAGGCAGCTCATTCAACTGCACCAGCAGCCTCAGGGCAACACCTGCCCACCCAGGTGAGGCAGGGCCTGGTCACCCACACCTGCCACTCACCCCACACCTGCCACCCACCCCACCCTCACTTCTCAAATGGCTAGGCAAAAGGAGGCCTGGCACCTTGGCTTCCAAGTTGATGTCCCAACCTACTTCCCTCTGCCATTGAAGATGAAGCTGCCCACTCACGGGAGGATGCTAGGCCAAGGCAGGCATAGTGAACGTGTCCTATACCCATACCCTGATCATCATGACAGGCCTGTTTCTGAAAATCTAAGTCTACATGAAATGTCTATACACAGAATCCTTTTACATGCTCCTGGTAAGAGCACATCAGAGCCTCTTCCTCAGCTAGCTGCAAACAAACGTGGAGAGTCTGGGCCCAGTCTACACTAGTATTCCCAATGTGAACAAGAACCCACGGGGTCCAAGGTGCTGTGCCTCCAGACCTCAGGAGGACTGGGCTGGGCCCTGTGGCCTCCCTAGATCAGCAAGGTTGAAGCAACCCACCCAGCAATCCATCAGTGCACAGGCTCGCCTGCCAAGCCCATGGGGTGAAAAGGCTTTTGCTGTGGGAGACAAGCACCTAAAGACTTGTTTCTACATATTCAGGGCACTGCTGCATGTAAGACACCAAGAATGAGGCCGTGGAGACAAACACCAACTCAGAGTGGGACCTGTGCCTGACTCAGGGGACTCAGAACATGACTCCCTTCACTAAATGCAGTCAAGTAGGTGCTGGAGGGCAGAGAGGAGGAGGTCGTGGTGGTGGCAAGCTGGTCAGGAAATGCTCCCTAAAGCAGCTAGTTTAAATGTGTACTAGATGAGGGCAGCACATCTAGAAGCTCCCCAGTTTGGGATCAAGAGCTGTGCCTGAAGATAGGGAGGGACACACTGCAACCCAACCTGGCAGCAGGCAACTGTCTCACCCCGAGACTGACCCTCCAATGAAGATTATTAACAGAGCCTTCAGTGTATCCCCAGCTCCAGGCTGGGCCCTGCAGATGATACCAAGACAAAACCAGCATGGTCATCCTTGCAGGGCTGACACCATTGGGGTGGGAGCCACTCCTGAACACCACAGATGTTCCAAGTGATGAGTGGCCCATTCTGGGGGAGAAATAAACTTTGCTCCAATAACTGGGTCTTTAAAAGCTGGCTGTTACAGGAGCTGCTCCAGTAGGCTGCAGGGATTTGACCTACATGCCTAATGTAGATTTGAAGTGTTCTCTTTGTACAGGTCACAAAGAAACTACATAAGAGAGTTTAGAATTATATTTACTCCTCATTCTCTATGTTTCCATGCCTGAAAGCCATAAAGATTATGGCTGTAAGATGCTTAAAAATCTTTTTATACAAAATTGCACAGTCAGCTAGAATATACTGTCAGTCTTCCATATATCCACAGGTTCCACATCCTCAGATTCGAGTAACCAGGATCAAAAATATTCAGGAAAGGCTGGGCGCAGCGGTTCACACCTGTAATCCCAACACTTTGGAAGGCAGGTGGATCACCTGAGGTCAGGAGTTCAAGACCAGCCTGACCAATATGGTGAAATCCAGTCTCTAATAAAAATAGAAAAATTAGCGGGCCTGGTGGCACACACCTGTAGTCTCGGCTACTCAGGAGGCTGAGACAGAAGAATTGCTTGAATATGGGAGGCGCAGGTTTCAGTGAGCTGAGAACACGCCATTGCTCTCCAGCCTGGGCAACAGAGCAAGACTCTGTCTCAAAAAGAAAAAAAAAAAATACAAATGCTTTAAATTATATAATACTTACATAGCATTTACATTGTATTAGTTATTATAAGTAATCTAGAGATGATTTAAAGTATATGGAGGAAGGACATAGGTTATATGCAAATACTACTAAGTGCAGGGGCTAAAACCAATCTCCTTGGAGACACGACACCAAGAGACAACTGTATTGTGTTTTAAGACAAAAAAACCCACCTCAAAGGACAGCAATCTGGAAAACTTCTGAGTCTAGGGTGGGACACTTTCCAGCCCACCCCAGGGCCTGGCTGCCCCAGACTGGGGGAAAAAGATTTACAGAGTTAAACAAAACAAACAAACAAAAATCCTTTCCAAAGAAGCCATGAAAAGTGAAGCCCAGTGGGGAAAAATAAAACTAAATGTGCCTCGTGAACGTCAAAAGAGAGGAGGAAGAGGCGGCAGAATTTTTTAAACTGCAAATCAATGGTGAGAAACTGCTGGAAAAGGTTGAGAGGAAATCAAGAGTCAGGAGAAAGCAGATCATCCCCTAAAACAGAGCCAGAAAGGTAGGGGACCCCTTGGGTAGCTGAGCAGGAGAGTCAGGGTCTCATTCCCAGGGAAGCAAGCTCTTCCCCACAAAGCCCCAAACTTCGCCAGAATGCAGGGGATGTGCAGGCGTAAAGTGAAATCAGGAGAGCACCTCAAACTGTTTTCTGCTGCAAAACTACTACAAAATACAAATTTACAGTCCCTCTTCTGGACTATTTATTTATCTTCAATATACACCAAAACACCTTTATAGAAAATGCTTTGTGTTTCTTCCAAAAGCAAACAATATTTACGACCTGATTCTGAACCTGTTCTCCAGCTGGAACAGGACAGGGCAAGTGGCACCAGATGGCCAGGGAGGCTTAGGGCTGCCCTTTCACCCAGGAGGGCTCCAGTTACCCCCCCCATCCCCACCCCCACCCCCATGCCCCAAAGATAACCTCGCCAGCAGGGCTCTGGGCCAAGGGGGCTTTCTCGAACTAGCTCCATTTCCAAGACATCCCCAGCACCGAGGAATAACTGCTGTGCACTGCACACCCAGAGGGGAAGGACTGCAGAGCCGGGGCTGCCGAACCTGTTTAAAGTCGACAACTTTCAGGAAAGCAAGTGGGTAAAGACTGCAAAACCACGAAACAGGCTAACAAAGCGAAGGCGCAAGCATGACAGTGTGGCTGGCTGAGGCTGTGCTTCTCAAACATGAAAGTGCATTCAGGCCGGACACGGTGGCTTCGGCCTGTAATTCCAGCACTTTGGCAGATCACTGGAACCCAGGAGATCAAGGGTGTAGCGAGCCTTAATTGTGCCACTGAATGCACAGTCAGACCCTATCTCACAAAAAAAAAAAAAAAAAAAATTAAAAAAGCATTCAAATCACTTGGGTTACCTTGTTAACAATGCAAATTCTGATTCAGCTGATCTGGATGGAGACCCCCAAGATTCTACAGCGCAGCAAGCTCCCAGGTGATGCCCATGCTGCCCATCAGCAGGTCTGTGGATGGCACTTTGAATAGTAAGGATGTAACACTGACACACAGAAGGAAAACAACCATTAAAGCAAGTCATGGGAAGAAAGCCACCCATCTTTATTGTGCTTGATTTACAAGGATGCAATCAGCTTCCCTGGAGGAATGCTTTAATTTTGGGATTTGTTTGGGATTTTGTTGCATCCCACTGGATCCTCACAGATTATTTTTATTCCCATTTCTCAGCTGTAAAAACTACTCTAACCAAATGATAGAGACCTGCCTCTTCCAAGACCACCGCCCTCCTGTGTCGTGCCCGGCAGAAACACAGCCTAGAGCAGTGACACAGGCTGGCCCCGAAGACAATGGGAGGAAGTCAGACGGGCAGCAGGCACAGGGGGGCCTGGTAGGCAGTGCTGGTTAGGGCGGACAGGCCCAGAGGATGGAGGCTGGGCCAGGAAAGGCACATAAAGGGCAGAAACCCAGCCTGAAAGGTCACCAGGAAAAGAACATTTTGTCTCCTAGAACCTGTTGACAAAATAGAGGCAAAATTCAAACACTGTCTCCACCCCCAAAAGAGGAATGGGGATACTGTTTTCGTTTTTACTTTCAACAAGTTTGTTTTTACATTTAAGAGCTTGGCCTCACTTTGGCAAGAGGTAAAATTAAAAGCTTTACTTCCCTCTCCCTGGATTCCACTTCACAACAGAGGGGCTACACTAATAAACAAAAGTAATGTGCCATTTCCAAGAAAAGCCAAGGCGAGGTCCAAGGTAAGACTACTTATCAGTGAGCTGCTCCAGGGGCCAGACTCAGCGCCTGAGAACTGGGAGTGTGTGTTTGGGCTCAGGGTGGCTCGGTTTCCATTTGAAAACTACAGGCATCTTTTGAGGTGATCATCACCACCCCTCAAGAACCTGAGGAAGAAACGCCCAGGAAAAGAGGGGCCCTTTGTTAATTCCATCTGATGACATTTTCTTCCAAAGGATCCTGAGTTGGCAAGAGAGATTCCTGGTAGTGGAGTCAGATTAATAGAACCATTTTGGAGTTAGATTAATAGAACTCCAAGGGTTACAGCTAAAATGTTCCCAAAGTTCCTCTGAGCAACACTTCCATTTTCTAGTAAGAATCTATACCCCAGGAAGTGACCCAAGGTCACCCAGTAAGCCAGAATTCAAACCCCAGCCTCTACATCCATTGTGTTTTTCCCAGAAAGAATAGTGAGCTGCCTCGATCGTGACTTTCCCAGTCTTGTTTGGGTCCAACAACCTGTAAACTAAAAATAAAATTCTAAGCCCCATAACCAACTAAACAGACCCTCTTGGCCACGAGGACCCCAGAGAAACCTGAAAAACAGCTCTTGGTCACAACAAGGAGGAGGTTGGAAAGGCCTCATTACATACCTCCTCCCTTTTGGGATTTAGACACAAAAACTGACCATCATTAATATTAAAATAGAGATCATAAGACTAAGAAACAAGACTGTTTGTGACAATAAGATACCGAAATATAAAGAGGACCGAAGGCCATGCCAGACAAGGGTTAAGTCACTCACGCCACAGCTCTAACCCAGTGTATTAGTTAACGGACTTCCTTATCTTACCAGTCCTTTCTGCTGACTCTAAATTTTTGGACAAAGCTTTACTCCTTTAACGAATTACAAATTAAAGAATCTCTGAACCCACCTATGACCTGTAAGCCCGTTTCATGATACCCCACCTTTCTGGGCTTAACCAATGCATATCTTCCATGTACTGACTTATGCCTTTGCCTGTAACTTTTGCCTCCTTAAAATGTATAAAACAAAACTGTGATCCGACGTCCTCAAGCACCCTTTCCCCACACCTCTTGAGACCGTGCTTTTCCCAGGCCGCAGACACTCACTGGATCAGAATAAACCTCTTTAAAATATTTCAGAGACTTTGGCTTTTCTGTTAACATACTCCACCCCCCACCGAAGTGGCGTCTGTGTTTCAACGCCTTTCACGATGAGCACCAGCTCTTTTTACTTTGAGTCGTAGGTGCTACAACATTTGCTAAAATGAGGGCTGGGTGCTGTGGCTCACACCTGTAATCCTAGCACTTTGGGAGTCTGAGGCGGACGGACAGCTTGAACCCAGAAGATGAGCTCGAGACCAGCCAAGGCAACATTGCAAGAGTCTGTCTCTATGAAAAATTTTTAAAAATCAGTCGCGCATGGTGGTGCGTGCCTGTGGTTTCAGCTACTGGGAAAGCTGAGGCAGGAAGATCACTTGAGCCTGGGAGGTGGGGGCTACACTAAACTATATTCATGCCACTACACTCCAGCCTGGGCAACAGAGCAAGATTCCATGTCAAAAAACAAAATAAAATGAGGACACCCCAAGGTGCAACCCTATCTGGGGCTGAGGCTTGCTTCCTGATTTGTAAGACTTGGCTGATAAGAGAATCAAATAAGACAGCCAGGATGGGTTTTGAAAGGGTAAGATATAATGCTAAACACATGAAAACTAGCAGGAGTTATGAGTTCTATACATAACAACTCTATTTCAAAGGCAGGTGCCTTACAGATTTTGTCTGTGGTTTAGAAAGGAGGCAGTATGGGTTGGGGCAGGCACACCTCAGATAGAGAAGTCAGACAGCGGGTGAGAGTGGCCTTCACCCCGCCTGCAACCCCACACATAGCTGAAATTGTACCCCCAGAGAGAATGCTCATTTTGCCCACCAAAAAGTGGTGGGGGAGAGAAGGGAGAGATTCAGATGTGAAGGAGCAGGGGACAGTTCCCCTCAGAGAAAAGTCCTCACAACCATAGGGACCAAAATAAAAAATATTCTTAACCAATCCTGCCTCTGTTTTCAACAAAGACCAGGAGATTAAGAATGAGCATCCTTTGTGCCTGAGAGTGGCTTTTTCTGCCAAAGACCCGGAGGCTAACTCTCTCTCTCTTTAGTGTGCACCTTGGCGGCCCAAAACAGGTGAGACCTCTCTCTGTTCCCACTGTAGGTGTCACTATCTTTCTGATCCAGTAAGAGGGGATACTCTGTGCTTCTCTCAGCATGGTTGGGAGATAGGGGTACAGGCAAGAGGAATTAGGGGTGCAGCCAGGGGGCTGCCATGCCTTTGGCTCAGTGGGCAGATTCATGTCACAAGGGCTTCCACCCCGCCAGCGCTGTGTGCTGGCTGCCTGCTGCCCATTGCCAGCCTGAGATTCAAGAGCCCGGAGATGGCAGAACAAAGGAAAATGGCTGTGGCTCCTGCAGCGGGGGTGGCTGCAGGCTGAGCTGCCAGCACAGAGGCTTTTCAGCAGCTGAGTGCTCGCGTGAGGAACAGGGGGCACTGGGCTGAGCACTGAGGCACAAAGCAAGTGGGGGGCCTGGGAGACTAATAGCAACCCAGGCACGTGCCTGGCCCCCACCCAAGGGCACAGCTGGGCCGGGAAGACTCGGCAGAACTCACTCCCCAAAGCAGTGGGCAGGTGGCCGACAAGCCTGGCACCGGCCACTCCTGCTCCTTGCCCAGCTGCTCAGAACTCTTACCCAGAGGTGTTCCAGGCAAGCACAGGGACTTGAGAAGCACGAAGGGGGATCTTGACAGAGGCAGAAACTAGAATCTGAGAACACATGATGGGCCTTGGAGTGGCTCAAGGCTGTCTGCAAATGGACCTCTCTTAAGCATAATGGGCTCCTGCTACCAGCAACAATAGCTGCACTGACCACTCCCTCTCCCACTCTCCTCCTTCTCTAGTCCCCTCCCACCCTCCCCCCAAAAAAAATCTACAATGGGAAGCAGCAGGAAACCAGGGCAGAGCCCCTGAATAGCTCCACTGTGAGTCCCCAGGTCCCGCCTCCTCAGCCCCACAGGTCAGCCCTCACTGCCACCAGGCCACAATAGAAACCTCTGTGCTACCAAGGACCCAGGCCCAGATAATGAGCTGCACATGGGAAGCTCTGGCCTTCTCAAGGGGACTGCATGTAACTGCAATGGTGAGAAGTTCTCTGAGGAGAAGGGTGGGAGAGCCATGGCAGGGACACAGGCCTCAAACCCACCAAGTCAGGGTCTATTTAGGAGGTCTATCTGCCAGCCAGCCCTAAAGTCTCCCTGCTTCCCACCCTGCCCTGGCATGGGGCAGTGACAGCCACACAGGGAAACAACCAGAGAGCTCCCAACACGGAGTGGGCACCTCCAACATGCTCTCACGACTGTCCCTCCTTCCCCACCCACCCCAGGAAGAACCGTACCCCATTTCTGTTCTGAAACGAAGCGCCGGCTCAAAACACAAAACCCATCTATTATTTTCACCAGGTGCCTTTTACACAGGCTTTTAAAATCACAGGGTGGCAATCAGGCCCAAGGCGGCCTGAACAGGGAGGTCTGCAGAGCAGCGAAAGGCCAAGGGAAGCCAGAGCAGGAGGCCGATCCTCACACCAACCCCTGACACTGCGGGAAAATCTGCTCCTCTAAAAGCTGACGCCAGCTCCAGCTTGTTGCAACCAACGCTCTCCCTTCACACCCCACATAGGTCCTGCAAAGTCGTGAGGCTGCTGGAACCCACTATGAGAAGCCTGCTCCCCCACTCCCTACACCCCAGCTCACTCTGGCTGACTCCTCACACTTTTATGGGCACAGGCCGCATGACCCAGAGGGCCAGCCAAGGGCTGTAAATATGGAGCTCACGGAGACAGGCTGGCCTGAACTGAACCAAAGATGGACTTGGGTGGGAACCAACACGCTGGCACCCCTCATGCCTTCCCGGTAGTTTCTCCAGCTCTTGTCTTTGTAGAAGGCCAAGATCCCTCCAAAAGAAAACTTTGTAAACTTTCATTCCCCCTTTCGGAATCAAAGCCGCATGTTTCTTTTCCTTTTACACACCTAATGCAGTAACTCCACATCTAGTCATTTCAACTACAGACCTACAGCATGCTTAAGATACTCCTGCAGCTTAGCCTATAGAAACAAGATACTGAAAGCAACCTCAAAATCCATCAATAGAGGGCTGGTAAAGTGAGTCATCATTCACTGTACAGCAGAATCATGTGCTGCTGTTAAAAAGAATGGACTAAACTATGTATGCTAAAATGGAACAATCCTGGGATAAATTTTTAGAGCAAAAATCAGGAAGTGCAAAACAGCATAATTAGTATACCACTGGGGTAATAAACAAGAGAGGAATACAGACATGCTTGACTAGGCACTGAACATCTGGTGACAGGGGCCTCAGGGGAGCAGAACTGAAGGGGTCAGGGATAGAAATAGGAGTTTTCACCGGGTATCTTTGTTATGTGTTTTTCATCATGTATACATTTTTGTAAATAAAAATGTTAAACCTAAATTAATATTTAAAACGCCTAAAGTTTGTGGCTGGACACACAATTTTACCCGTAGCTGTCTGCAGGCAGCTTCTGGTGTTTCCCTAGAACATGGCAGAGTAACGGGGAGGGGAAAGGAATCAAGGGGAAGGAGGGGGTCAGGCAGTGGCAGCCTCAGGGATACAGACTCACCAACTCACAGGGCTCCCTGCTTACGACTCCACCCCAAGTCCCGAAATAGAAAGTTTTCCTAAGAAGAGCAAGAGCAGATTCTGACAAAGGCACAAAAGAAACCAGACCATCTGCTGCCAAGCCCACTTCATGATAAAACTGTAAGACCCTAAGGTTCAGGCAATGTAGGCGATGCAGGAGATGGGGCTGAAACCCAGGCATCCCGGGCATCCACAGGGACCCTTCTCTGAGCCCTCCCCACTCAGTCATCACTAGAGCTCGAGGTCTTAGTGCTATGAACACATCCCAGTTTCAGCAACTAAAGAAAGCTATTTCAACAGATTTCTAGGCCTGGCCCAATTCCAAGGACAGGCTAAAAACAATTTCTCCAAAATCCCAGCTCAAAACCCCATTCCCTAACCACTAAACTCCATGTACCTTCTAGGAAGTGGAAGCTGCAAAATGGAGCTGTGAGATGCACTTGTAGATTTATTCCTCACTAAAGGGATACATATATGTTGCTTAAAAGCTTCCTTTAACTGACGTGTCAATAAATATTCTGCACTCAGAAGCACTGATATACTTCCTCCAAGTGATTTTTCCCCCTAAGGAACAATACAAAAACCATTCCAGCCTTTCCTGCTGCTGAGGGGAATGACACAATGACCATTAGAACCAGGACTGGCCAGACCATTTGAGTGAGAGATGTGGATGGCAGGGAGTGGTTCACAAACAGAACTCTTATCTATGTAGAACAACTCCTCCACCCCACCCCATCACATCCCATCCCACCCCATTCCTACCCCCTAGGCCACCAGGGCGGACAGAAATAAACACCTCCTAATGACCTCAAGCTCAAAGATCACCCAGACCACAGGGAAAGAAGGCCAGAGAGGGGAATGGGTATATTTGGTTCCCCTTACAGAATAAGATGCTTTCTGAAGACTGCTAAATATGTTCAATAAGTAGCCCCTGAATTAAGAAGCACAAATGAAGTGCCCAGGAGTTTGACACCAGCCTAGGCAACATAGCAAGATCCAATCTTTACAAAAAATTCTTTAAATTAGCTGGGTGTGGTGCAGCATGCCTGTGGTCCCTGCTACTGAGGAGGCTGAGGCGGGAGGCTCACTTGAGCCAGGAAGGTGGAGGCTTCAGTGAGCTGTGATAGAGCCACTGCACTCCAGCCTGGGCAACAGAGTGAGACCCTGTCTGAAGAAAAAAAAAAGGCACAAATGAGATCTCACAACAGTGAGAATCATACTGGCACCTGAAGCCCTCATATTTCATTCTGCTCCTCTCAGTAGCTCAGTGCAAGCCCTCAGCAGGTCTTGCCTGTAATCCCATAATCCTCTGTGAAACCAAGACCAGCCCCTCTCCAACCGTCTTTCTGCAGGAGTGAGCAGAGCCCAACCCAAGCACTAATCCTCAACACACCAAACCCTAGCACCTGCCTTTGCCACCTCATCAGTCATGCCATGGAGGGGAGCGTCAGGGCTACCCTACACCAGAAGAGCCCTCAACTAAACCTGCCCGCCCCACCCCATCCTGGGCACATGCCACTTGTTCCTCTTTGCTCACACACTTAGCATCCCAGAGCCCTTGGGAATGAATCCCCCACCACTACCACCAACTCCGATTTTGGCATGCCCCCCTCAAAAACCTATCCACGTTTATACCATCACTTGTATTTCACAAGAAGCTACTAGAGTTACAAAACACAATGACTGTGGCAGGTACGATGTCTGCAGAGAGAAGGGTTCTGTCACCACCACTGTTCCGCTGCAAGGGTGGAAGCTGGCTACAGAGCCTCTAGGAAGGAGGGAAGGCCCGATCCACAGCCGACAGGTCTTCCTTACAACAGCAAGGGCCTGGTTCCTGAAAAGCTGACTGTTGAGACAAGATCAGCCTCAAGAAAAGGAGGCAGGCCAAACAGGGTCACCTGTGCAGGGGAGGCTGGAGGGAGCCGGCCCTCAAGAGAGGCAGAGTCTGATCAAGTAGACAGGAGGGCCAGAGAGAAAAGGAGGAGCCTCACTCACGGAGGAGGAACAAGGTGGGCTGGAGGCAGGGACCTGAAGGCCTCAGACAGAAGGAAGCTGGTGAAGCTCCCATAGGCAAAATGCCCAGGAGCTCTGGCTAGAAGGCCGCGGGAGTATGCAGTCCAGGCAAGAGGAAGAGATCCCCCACAGCACCTCCCTCTGCCCAGCTCAGACAAATGGGACGGTCAATCCCCAGGCTGATGGAGGCGAGAGCGAGAACCACAAAGTTGTCAGACTGGTTTGCCCAGGACAGGGAGAGCAGGAAACACAAATTGCAGCAGGAGCTCAGTTTCAGGGGGCAAAAAAAAGAGTAGTCCAAAGTAAAATGGCTGTGGTCTGACAACCAACAGATTTGGCAATAGAAGGCTAGCAGCGGATAGCTGTTACAAACAGCAAAATTGGTGGGCTGTAGGGAAACGAGGACCCAGTCCATGCGATTTCCTGGGTGCAGAGGGGAAATCCAGCAGGCCAAGAGCAAGGGAGCCAAGGGACAAGGGGCCAGCAGATGCTGAAAAGGACCAAGGTTTCTGGAAAAAAAAGAGAGTGACACTTACAAGAAGGGATACCTACAAGGAGAGAAACCTGTCCCCTATTCTTGCACTGGCCCAAGCTCAGGACCACTCACACCTGTCTCCTGAGGGACAGGCCAGTGCAAGAAGAACGGACAGGACACTGCCAGCCATGCAATACTGACAGAGATTCTGTCCCTGACCCAACTTTATTCCTCTGAGCCCTCTACTCACCTGGTCCTGACCTAGGGCTCCTAACTCCATTCTCTCTAAGAGTCTAGTTTTAGCAAAAATCCTGTTAACCAGAATCCCCCATCCTCAATATCTAATCACCCTGGATATCTGATGGTATTTCTCATCCTCTACTATCTCCCAGGTAAAACCTGATCACCCTGGCCTGCCTGCAGCAAGAATTCAGTTAGCTAAGTTTATTAAAAATTTCCCTACCCTCTTAGAAATTTTCAGGAGCCCCCACACTCCGCTCCTTGGCTATAAGTTCCCACTTTTCTTTGTTGTATTTGGAGTTGGCCCACTTTCTCCCCTCTACCGCAAAATCCATTGCGATAATTCCTACATCTATTGTAATAGTCCTGATACAGTCTACCTTACCAGTTTAACAAGTGTCAGAATTCAGTTTTTCTTTCACCAGCTCCCTAAGTCTTCCTGGACCCACTGCTCCCACCCCTCACTCAGAGTGTGTAAATTACTTAGTCTGGGGCTGTCGATGACCTCCCCTACCAAGCCCCAGAAAAAGACCCTGTCTGCCTGGCCCAGGGACACAGGAGAGGACCCTCAGCACAGCTGGTGGGCACCCAGATTGGGGACAGACACACCCCTACTGCTGAGAGTCCCACAGCACCCCCAGGATCACCACTCAGACCTCGGGGTACAAACAAAAGAGATTTGGGAGAGACCCATTTCCTTCCATTGCTGTGGGGCCGTTCTCCTGGATGTTAGGGCTCCGAACTCTTCTCAAGGCCGTGCAGTGTACAGGAGCACAGGCCCAACAGCTGGGATGCATAGTCAGGCAGAAAAAACCCGGAGAAGGTTCACTAGCCCCTTGTTCCAGTCCCTCCTCAAACCTTACCCATGCAGGACAGCCCAACTCCAGCTCTCCCAAATGCCAGGAAACACAAAGACTCTGAGGCAGCACCAGGAGCTCACCTCTTACCAGAATCCCAGAAGCCACTTTAGAGACAACTGCCCCAGCTCTCAGGCTCCCAGCTCAGGCCAGCACAGCCTAAGGAGGGAGGAGCCAGTTCCTCCAGCTATCTAGCTGAAAGGCACAGGCTCTAGGCCTTCTCCCTGGCTGCTCAGTTGGGAGGCAGTACAGACCGCAAGGGGTGAAGAGTTTCAACCCCAGCCTGCCCAGGCCCACTTAAGCTCTGGTCTCCAGGCCTGGCCTGCTGCCTCCTAAAAGAAAACCACAGCCCCACCCAACCCTACCCAACCCCACCAAGCCCAAGGGCGGAGGAAGTGAGGTTCCCAGAATCAGCTGCTGGTGAACACTTGCTGAGTGTCGCCAGAGATGGCAGCTGTCTCACACCAGTGTCAGGCCTAACTCAGGGGCTCTGGATCTTGCTTCTCAGTGTACTAATGCTTCACTGCAACCCCGTGAGACAGGAAAGGCAGACTTGATTCTTCTCACTTTACAGATGAGAAAAGTAGACAACTTTTTTTTTCCAGGAAGAAAAAAAAAAATCAAAGACTTGTGTAGGTCACTCAACTAGAAAGTAGGTACAACTTGAAAGCTTGCCTCACCACCGTCCACTCTGCAAGCTGGACAGTGTTATTCATCTTCACATCTTCACGTTTAATCGAGAGCGGCACTGGACACTGCCCCCCTGCCAGGGCCTGCGCTCCACCAACATGGCTACTTGCCCTGTCTAAACCAAAAGCATACACAATTAAGGGAGAAAATGGATGTGGAGATATTATGAATAACCTCCCTGATTCACAGTTACAGAGGACACTGCTATAATGGAAGATAAGCAAACTGAAACACTGGCATTCACCTAGACCAAAGACTCTCAAAACTTCATTCTACGCAGCTCCCTGGGTACTCTGATAGCCTGCCAAGAGTGAGACCACTGCTGGAGACTACCACCACCTCTCAATCCACTGGCAGAAAAACGGAGGCCCTGGAAAAGGTGGAAATATGCCTAAGGAGAGTGAGTTAACCATGAAGCAGAAGAACCTGAGGCCTCACCACCTCCAACAGTGTCTGCTGGCCCCGAGGGAAATCACCAGAGACTAAGCAGGTGACCAGGCACAAAATCAAGAGCCACAGTGTGGCTGACTCTTCAAAATCCTGCTAAGGTGGCCTGAGGGGGAAAATGTAATTAACAGAGGGTTCCTACTCCCTTCTACAGACCAGGGATCTAGCCCCACACTCAATCCTGTCCCCAGTGGGAGTCCACCTTCAGTCACCTCACTACCACTGCTTTCTACACCCCATGCCTGCAAGCTCAATCCCCAAGTCCCACAAAAGTGGGGAGGACCAGGCCTGCCTGGGTATCGCTACCTGCTCCTGCTTCTAGGAAAGGTGGCTGCCCCTACAGGCCACATCGAGGTAGGGGATGGAACATGCAAGATGTCCAAGGACTGACAAGGCAGGGCAGAGACAGGCAGCAGGAGCCTAATCCCCTTCCCATAGGCGTCTTAAAGGCCACCAGGACTCAGTGGCAGGAAAGAGGGATCATCATGTTCTCTGTCCCTCTGTCCAAGCCACCAGGGGTGTTCCCACTAATCACTAGGGGTTCCCCCAGTGAGGACAACATAAAGCAGGTAAGTGATGTATATGCAGTGTGAACAAGAAATAAACCTCTGTTGCTTTAAGCCTTTGAGACCTGGGGATTGCTGTTACCACAGCAAACCGTGATCTGTCCAGACAGACACAAGCAGTGACTCCCCAGTCTTCTGCATGTGGCAGTGCTGGTCTTCCCATTCCCTGGCCTTAGGGAGACAGAAGCTACATCACCAATCAGCGGGGGTTCCGGGGTACCTGCTATGTGCCCAGGCTGTGCTGGACAGATGAGATGTGTTCAGAGGCAGGGATACAAGGACACCTTCACTGAAAACACTCATTAGTTCCACTGTGGGCCAGGCTTGTTTGGTATATGAATCCATTTTAATCACCTCTGAGAGGAACGTATTGTCTAAATTAGAAATGAGAAAACCTGGCCAGGCACAGTGGCTCATGCCTGTAATCCCAGCACTTTGGGAGGCCGAGGCGGGTGGATCACTTGAGGTCAGGAGTTCAAGACCAGCCTGGCCAACATGGTGAAACCCCGTCTCTACCAAAAATACAAAAATTAGCTGGGTGTGGTGGTGCGCACCTGTAGTCCAAGCTACTTGGGAGGCTGAGGCAGGAGAATCACCTGAACCCAGGAGGCGGAGGTTGCAGTGAGCCGAGATCGTACCACTGCACTCCAGCCTGGGCAATAGAGACCCCGTATCAAAAAAAAAAAGAAATGAGAAAACCCAGCTCATACTGAGACCTCAAGCAAGTTACTCTGTGACCTCTCGGGACCACAGTTTCCTCATCTGTAAAATGGAGCTGTTGACATCACGGTTGTTGTTGTTTTTTTTTTTTTTTTTTTTTTTTTGAGATGGAGTTTCATTCTTGTTGCCCAGGCTGGAGTGCAACGGCGCGATCTCAGCTCACTGCAACCTCCACCTCCCAGATTCAAGCAATTCTCCTGCCTCAGCCTCCCAAGTAGCTGTGATTATAGGCATGTGCCACCACGCCCAGCTAATTTTGTATTTTTCGTAGAGACAGGGTTTCACCATGTTGGTCAGGCTGGTCTTGAACTCCTGACCTCAGGTGATCCACCCACCTCGGCCTCCCAAAGTGCTGGGATTACAGGCGTGAGCCATCACGCCCAGCCATCACAGTTGTTTTCAAGGATTAAATGAGTTATTACAAGTCAAACTTCTAGGGTGTAAGTCTCAATAAACTCACTATTAGTATCACTATGAAATAATCTTGTCCTTCACTAAATTTTAAACCAGCAAAGGTTTCCCAGGCCTGGAAAATGCCACTTTGCAGGCACTGCTAAAACGAATTCTACCTCAGTTGAAGTTAAATGGGTCAAATTCCTGAGCACATGGTAGCATAGAGTGAGGCCTGAGGAAATAGTTCCAGAACCCAGGGCTTTCCTGCTCCCCGGCCTCCATGGGAACTTCACTTCACTGCCGCCACCACCTTCAGGGCAGAGCCATCTCCTCTCCCACTTCATCCTGCCACTTCCTACATGAGAAGGACCTTCACCAGTCCTCAGAGACTAGCACAGCTGCCCAGCTGGTGAAGGGGACACTTCCCTGGGCAGCCAACCACTCTGCGGCTCCATGCCCTTTCTTCCTGGAGCAGCCACAAACCTTCAGAAGCACACATGGGCTCAGACCCCCACCCCCAAATGATCCTGCTACGCTGAGATCAAGCTCAGATCAATAAACACTACTGAGCACCTATGCCACATCCAACCTGGGTTCTAAGACCACACCAAGTTTATAGCTGGTGAGGGACTTTCCAGACTTGGCATAGTGCCTGCAACAATGCCTCGCACCCCACAGAAATCTCAACCATGCTTTGTTAAGTAAACTGAGGATGACATTAGGTGGTCCAAGCAGTGGAGTTCAGAGATGTGGGGATGGATATATCCAGAAAGTCTCCAACTGAAGCTGAGGTGCAACACAATGAGAAGAAAAGGGAAAATACATCTGGTGGCCCTGGGTTTCCAGGGCCTGTCACTATAACGTTAGGGATCAGAGTGGGATCAGACTGCGCGTGGTGGCTCACATCTGTAATCCCTGTGCTTTGGGAGGCTGAGGTGGGAGGATCACTTGAGCCCAGCAATTTGAGGCTATGATCACACCGGCAGCTAAGGGGATAGAAGGGCATACAGGGCCACGATGGTGGAGTCTGGGCTTCATTCTGGGGGTGCCAGGGCCCAGGAAGATCCCTGGAAGGAAGGCCGCCCCCACCAACCACTCGGCTGACTGAAATGTGGCAAGGACGTAGGGGTGCTCCGATGGCCTGTCCCCAGGTTTCCCTTCACAAATAGAAAAGAGTGGCCGGAGCACTCAGCAGGCACTAACTGCTTCTGGACTTCAAGGTCAAGGGGCGAGGGGAAGGTTACTTTTGAGGATTTGGCAGGCCACTCTCTCACTAGCCCAAGAGCAACCCCCTCTCGGAAGGGAGGAAGATCCCCTGAGGGGCAGACCACTGCCAAGAGCACACCTGCAGAGGCTCCAATACAACGCTCTGCACAGCCTCCCAAGACCGCCTGACCTCCGGGATAGCAGCGCCAGCAAAGCCAACGAGTGTGTGACACCGCCGCACTCACCACCGCTCTGCTCCCAGCCCCAGGCCAGTACCCGGGCCCACGACTTCCCCCGACTCCCCCTAGCACGGACTGCTTTTCGCCGGAGATCAACTTGAAGTCCCCAAGACAAGTGCTCCTGCGGTCCCAGGGCCAAAGTCCCTCCACACACCGTCACACAGGCACTTCCTACCCACCCGCACCCCACCCCTGGGGGTGGAGGAGAAGCAGCAGCGGCCCGGTACCAGCACACTCGGCAGCCACAAACCTCACTCTACCAGAACTCCGGCTAAGTCAGGGGTCAAGCTTTGCTCCCAAACACAACCCCACGCGCCTAACGTGGAGAAGCTGGGTCACCGCCTACTCAAACTCCAGCCGTCCCAAACCCAAGCCGGGCAGAGTGGGACCCACGGCAGCGTGGGAGACTGAGCACAACCACGGCGGGGCCGGAGGAAGGGGCGGCCCGCCCCGGCCTACGCCCACCCCAACCCCGGACCCGAGCTCCGGGGGGCCGAGGGTGGGTGACTGAGCCGAAAGGGTGGCCCATCCCCGAGCTCGCTGCTGGGGACGAGAAGCAGAGCTCCGAGCCGCAGCGGCCGTCCAGGCTCCCGTCGCCCTCACCCCGCCCGGCACGGGCGCGCACTCGCCGGGGCGCGCGGATGGGGCGAGGGCTACCGAACCAGGAGTGCCGGCCCCGGGCCCGCCGCGGCTCTCGTCCGCCCGGCGCCGGAGTTCGGCTCAGCGGGGTCCCGGCCGAGGCCTCCAACCTCTAGCGAGCAATCCTGGCAGACAAAGCCAGCGCCGCCCGCGGGGCCGCTCCCGGACAGGCGGGGAGGGAGGCTGAGGGGCCAAACAGGGACCTAGGGAGCAGCCCTCGTCCCCGGAGAACGCTCGGGGAAGTCGGCCTCAGACAAAGAAAGGGGCAGGGCCCGACGCCCCAGCCGAGTCTCCACGTTCTACTCACCCGCGCGCGGCGGCAGCAGCGGCGGCGCGGCCCGGCTCGGCCGAGGAAGTTAGAGCAAGTTCGGCGGCGCGGGGCGGGAGGGCGCGACTCGGGCCGTCCGAGCGGCGGGGGCGGGGCGCGGAGGGGCGGGGCCGGAGGCGCGGCGCCTACCGGCTGCCGAGGAAGGGGCGCCGCTTCCCTGCGCCGCCCGGTGCGGCCCCGCGCGCCTGGGCCCGCCCTGGCCCCGCCCCTCCCCCCGCCGCCTCGCCCCTCCCCCACCGCACCCCGCCTCCCGGCCCGCGAGGCACCAGGGACCGCGAGGCCGGGTCGCCGGCCCGCCCCTTTGTCCCGCTCTGGGCGGTGCCGGAGGCTTGGGGCGGCCCGGGTCCGCGCCCTCCCAGTGGGTGCGCGGCGCAGGCCGGGCCTGGCCCGGGGCCGGGCACTTGTAGCCGCCGCGAGCGCTCTGAGCCGTTGCGCTGCGCAGACACCGCTCTGGCCTTGTCGGAGCCGAACCTGGGAGAAGCACGAGCTGTGGGAGGCGGCGTCTCGAGGGATACACGGGATGACCGTGGAGAGCGGGCGAAGGATTAGGAAAATGGCTCTGGTGGGGATAAGAGGCGTTCCTGCCGGGCTTTGGAGCCTGGGGGCGGGGGTAGTCTTCAAAAGAAGGAAGGGGAAAAGGTTTTTATTTCTTTGTAAACCAAGGAGTAAGGACACGCTCTTTCTGGCCTTAGTGCTAAAAATACCAAGCTTTCTTTGGATCGTGGCTGAGATTTCTTCCTAACCTTTACGCTAAAGAGGTGGCTGGGACAATTCTTGTGGGGTAGGGGGGTTTCCAGGGACAGCCAGGGGTGGCTCCCCTCTTTGGATCGTAGCTGAGATTTGTTCCTCACCTTTACGCTAAAGAGATGGCTGGGACGATTCTTGTGGGGTAGAGGGGTTTCTAGGGATAGCCAGGGGCGGCTCCTCAGCCTCAGCCTCCCTACCTGTAGAATGAAGCATGCCACACCTCTATTTCTTAAACTTATTCGGTGGCTGAGGGCCGAGTGGTCTGCTCTGTTGGGTAACACCAAACAGGGATCTATTAAAACTGGGCTAAGACTGGTTGCCACATGCCAGTACAAGCAACCAACAGGTTAATTCCAATGGAAGGAGGAAGTCTTGAAATGGAGACTGTTCAGTCCATTCCCAGGTTTGTTTGGGTTGTTTTTTGAGCTAAGGTATCGCTTTGTCACCCAGGTTGGAGTGCAGTGGCATGACCGTGGCTCACTGCAGCCTGGACCTCCCACTTCAGCTTCCCCAAGTAGCTGGGAACACAGGTGCAGGCCCCCACACCTAGCTAATATTTTTTTTTTTTATAGAGACGAGATCTTGCTGTGTTGCCAGTGATGGTCTTAAATTCCTGGGCTTAAGCAATCCTTCCGCCTCTGCCTCCCAGAGTGCTGGAATTACAGGCATGAGCCACTGTGCCTGGCTAATTTTATTTGTTTGTTTAATTAAGGGGGGTGCAACTTGTCTGTGACAGCTCAGTCAGCTCTGGAACCTCCCTGGGAACCTGTCCATTCATTCAGCAGATAGTGAGTGCTTGAATGAGTGCCTGATAATATGCCAGGCCCTGTGTGCATGGTGGGATACTTCAGTGAACAAGACAGCTGAGGCCTTTTGCCCAATAAAGCTAATTTTTAGTGGAGAAGACAAATACATAATCAAAAGTTGAAGTAAAGGCTGGGACAAAAACAAGGGGCTAGAATAGAGAATAAAAGCTACCTTAGATGAAGCAGTAAGGGAAAGTGAGGAGGTGATGCTGAAATTGAAGTCAAAAGAGTAAGGAAGTTAGCCTTGGGAAAAGTTGGGCAGAGACATTCCTCGCTGAGAGCAGTAGATGTAGGTGCCTTTTCAGGGTAAGTTCTGGATGGGTCAAGGAGCTGAAAGAAAATCAGTGTGGCTGAAGTTTTAAGCCTAGGGGCAGAGGCCCAGGATGGAGTGGGAAGGTGGGCGGGGGCCAGAGCATGCAGGGCCTGTGGGCTGTGTCAAAGAATGGAGACTTTGTTGAGCCTTGGGAGGGTTTTATGCGGAAGACTAACATGTTCTGATTTAAGGCTGTGTGTGGGTGTCAGGCAAAAATAAAAGCAGGGAGCCAATTAGGCTTGCCACAATCCAGGCCAAAGATGATGGTGGTTTGAACCAAAGTGGTGGTCGTGCTAAGATGAGTAGTTGAGAGATGCTATTTTGGACTTAACAGGACACATTGATAGGAAGGACATGGGGGCAGGAAATGGAGAAACCAAAGATAACTCAAGTTTCTGGCTGGGGTAAGTGGGTGGACAGTGCTTCATTTATTGGATCAAAAAGCACCAACCACATCTCAGGGAGTTACATCAGGAATTCTGTTAAAGCCACATGGAGCTTAAGATGCCTGTTAGAGAACCAGTGGGGTTATCTATCACTAGGAGCTCAGAAGAAAGGCCAGGGCTGGAGAGGGGCTTTGGGATACATCAGCATAAAGATGCTCAAGGCCATGGGATCTGAGAAGGACACACAGTGTGAGGGAGTAGATGCAGAAGAGGAGAGAGTTCAGGAGGGACCCAGGGGAGCCAAAGCAGGCAAGAAGACTGAAAAAGAGGCTGGGGAGGCAGAAGGAGAATCAGGAGTATCCCAGAGACTGAGAAAATGTTTCCAGAAAGCAGTTGTCAGCTGTGTTAGATACTGCTTAGAGATCAGGTAAGATGAGGACTGGGACCTGTTGGCTCTGGCAACATGAAGGCAATTGTGAACATGATAAGGGCAGTGTTCCTGGAGTAGTGGTGGAAGCCATGCTGTGGTAGAGCTACCATGTTTGCACAACTTGTCTAACAGGGAATGGAGAACTGGGAGGAATCTAGAAAGGATATGGAAGCATAGAATGCTTTGGTAGAGATTGCTAGATGCCCCTAGTAGTAATTCTCTCTTCCCTTCATAGAATTTCTAATTCTGTCTGGCCGCATGGCTTCCCAGAATAAAGGCAAGTTTCTCAGCCTCCCTTGCAGCTACACTTCATTCCTCCCAATAGGAAGTAAGTGTAGGAGTCCATGTGCAAATTCAAAACTGGCTTTAAAGGGAAGTCATGTGCTTTACTCTTTCCTGCCCACTAGGATATATTAATAGATAGCTGGAGCTCAAGCATCCATATTGGATCTCAAGTGGAAGCCAAAGTGTTGAGGATGTTAGTGGAAGTGAGAATAAATGTGGATGCTAATGTGTAGGGAGCCACCACACATTTGGACTACTACCTCTTGACTTTCTTTATGGGAGAAGGACATTTCTGTCTTGTTTAATCCTCTGTTTTATGGCACATGTAGCCACATCTAATTCTAACATTTGTTAGAATAAAGAGGGGTTTGTTAAAATATGGGAGTCACTGAAGCAGGCTTGCACACTAATAGGAATGATCTAAGAAGAAGACAGGGGCCATGATAGGAAGAGCAGGTGAAAGGAGATATGGTATGGGCACTAATGAGGGTCACCTCCTACAAAGGGACACCTCCACCATTATTAAGGAGAGGAGTGTGGAGGCCGAGGAGAGGTTTCTAGTAAAGGCTGGGATTGGGAAGATGATTACTCACACCTGGTGATTTCTCCTTAATCCTGGATGTGCAGGAGGTCATGAGCTAGAACAAGGAGGAAGGAGATGGGGAAGCCAGCTTTGCCAACCATGGACTGAGTGGTTTTGGAGATCTTGCTGGCCTGAGCAGCGTCTGGGAGACGTGTCCTTTCTGGAACAGTTGGCCACACTGCTGCAGGCTATGAAAAGTGTGGTGGGAATACCCACAAAGCCAGCATGGCCTTCCCTGCCACGCCCCAGACAGTCACATCTGACACTCACCTGCCATTCCCGGCTGTAGCAGAGACCCACAAAGTTTTATCTGACCCATTTTTTTTTCTTTTGAGACGGAGTCTCACTGTGTCACCCAGGCTGGAGTACAATGGCGTGGGCTCACTGCAACCTCTGCCTCCTGGATTCATGGGACTACAGGCACGTGCCACCACACCCAACTAATTTTTGTATTTTTATTAGAGATGGGGTTTCGCTATGTTGGCCAGGCTGGTCTTGAACTCCTGACCTCATGATCTGCCCTCCTTGGCCTCCCAAAGTGCTGGGATTACAGGCATGAGCCACCGTGCCTGGCCTATCTGACCCATTCTTACAGCAGCATGGAGTGGCTTGAGAGAGCCTCAGAGACACAAAATGCAAAACAGGTCTATTTTATTCTCCTTTATTAAAAAATAAAAAATTCAATATAAACAGCCCCAACTCATAAAAGGGTTGTATTGTAACCAGTGGTTTACTTTCCTGGCTAGCACCTAGAACCATAATTGCCAAGCATATAATGAATTCTAGTGCAGACTGCAAGCCTAATATATGGACTGTGGGAACAAAAACAGTACAGGAAGGAGGAAAAGAAAAAAGCTGAGAGTTTCTCCTCTTTTTCCTGGACCTGAAGCTGCCACAGATAAAATTTTAAGTGGAAGAGCTTGCCCTTTGTCTTCCCCTGACTTCTTCTATAGCCCTCTGTGTCGGTCCCCAGTGCTGCACTCCCACCCTGGGCTCCACTCTGCAGCCTCTGTGTGTGTTTACAGGTCAATGGGCAGGTCAGAGTGAGACTGAACAGAAGAGGGAGTTGGTGTCCAAGCTCTCCTAGTTCTCAGCATGATCTTGAGCAAACCACTTTACATCCCTGAGCCCTGCTGTTCTTATCTGTAAAGTCAAGGTAATACTAAAACCCACCTCACAAGCTTGTAATAAAAATCCAAAGAGATAAAGTTTGTAAAACTTCGAAAAATACTGGGTAAGCTGTAAAGAACTCTGTTACCCAGGAAAGATGTCTTATTAGGACCAGACTACCAAGGATTAGTCGGGACATTTTGGCTGGAAATGAGAACCCCACTCAGACTAGCTTAGGTCATCAAAGGGGAGATACTGGAAGGAGCCTCAGATCGCTCACAGAATTGAAAGAAGAACTTGAAACCAGTGACACAAAACAAGGCTGATCCTGACAGCGTCCCAGACCAGGGGCCCTACCCTCTGTTTCTCCTAGTTCTCAGAGTTTGCCATGTCAGGTGTGTGACTGAGTAAGTCTACACTCTTAAGTCGGTATGAACAAATCTCAAGAAAGGATCGACCGGGCATAGTGGCTCACGCCTGTAATGCCAGAACTTTGGGAGGCCGAGGTGGGCGGATCACTTGAGGTCAGGAGTTTCGGACCAGCCTGGCCAACATGGTGAAACCTCGTCTCTACTAAAAGTAGGAAAATTAGCTGGGCGTGGTGGCGCATGCCTGTAGTTCCAGCTACTCAGGAGGCGGAGGTGAGAGAATCGCGCTTGAACAGGGGAGATGGAGGTTGCAGTGAGCTGAGATTGTGCCATTGCACTGCAGCCTGGGCGACAGAGGAAGACTCCGTCTCAAAAAAAAAAAAAAAGAAAAAAAGAAAAAAGGATCCTAATTGGGTCAGCTCTGGTCACATGTTCACTCCTGGACCCATTCTTACAGCACCATGGAGTGGCTTGAGAGAGCCAAACAAACTCTGACACAACCAGTGTGGTGAGGGAGATGAGATACCGTAATTGGACTAGGTCTGGGTCGCATGCCCATGCCTATGATCAGTAGGGCAAGGCTTATGCAGAAGAAGGGGTAGTGGTGTGTGCAAGGCCAACATCATCATTTTTAGCAGTCTTGTATACCAAGTATTCTTTAGGCCCTGGGCAGGTTTTAGGCAGAATAGTGACATTGTTACATCTGTGCTTTAGAAAGATCCCTAAGGCTGGAGTGGGAAGGGAAGGTGGGAGGGAGCAAGACTGGAATAAAAAATGGTTAGGAAAGAAATGATGAGGAAATAGAAAGAGGTGGACAGAATCCAGATATATTTAGGAGCTAGAACTGACAAGTGACTAATTGCATGGGAGAATGAGGAATAAAGAGACATCATATTCTGGCTGCATGGGCAGTGGCGCTATTCACTGAGAAGGAACACAAGAGACCCTGTATGGATGTATAATATGTTTGGTGAGAGGTGATGCCTTAGACCTCTTCCATTTGAAGTGTTCCTGGGTAGGGTGGAGAGGTGCAATTTGCTGTATGGAGTTAAGAGAGACAGCTAAACAGAAGTTATCAATTTGGAACTTGTATCCATTTGAAATTGTGTTTAGCTTTTCTAACAATAACCCAAGGTCAGGTGCAGTGGCTCACACCTGTAACCCAACACTTTGAAAGGCTGAGGCAGGAGGATCACTCGAGCCCAGGAGTTTGAGACTAATCTATGCAACATAGTAAGACCCCATCTCTTTAGGAAAAAAAAAAAAAAGAAAACAGAGAGGAGAAAGAGGGAAAGGAGGGAAAAGAGGGAGGGAGGAGGGAAGGAAAGGAGGGAGGGAGGGGAGAGAAAATAGCAACACAACTACATTGCTTTAACTCCATTCAGCTTTCTTGCTGTAGTTGTAGGAAAAAACTCTGACACAACAAGAAGTCTAAAGGTAAGCAGAGCAAGGCTGGTCAGCAGCCCCACAATGTCATCAGGTCCCAGCTCCTCTCTGTTGGTGTGTCTGGCTCTCCTTATGGGGCAGAGTTGGCTTGTGGTCATACAATGGCTGCCCCAGCTCCAGCTTCCCACCCACATTCCAGACAGAAGAAAGAGCAAAAACAATGAAGGAGCAACACCTAAAACTTACCCAGAAATCCCCAGACTACTGCTTATGCCTCACTCGCGGAGTGCAGTCACATGACACACCCTAACTCCAAAGGAGGTTGGGAAATGTTTAAAAAATTAACTCCTGTTTTAAAGAAAGAAGGGAGAATCGATATTGAGGAAGCAGCATGTGATAATTGAAATCATCAGAGTAGAGATTATTTTGGGACTGGGAGATGAGAAAAGGACCAAGGACAGAATCTTTGGAAAATGAGAGAGCAGAGGGACCAAAGAGACTGAGGAAGACTGTCCAGTGAGGTAGGAGAAAAGCCAAGAGGGTGGAATGGATGGAAGCCCAGGGGCAACAAGTGTTTCAAGAAGTGGGGAGTGGTCCAGTTTCCAGGGCTGCAGAGGGCCAGTGAAACAAGGCTGAAGAGCAACCATGGGGTTAATAGCTTCAGAGAACTGTTTCAGTGGAGAATTGGGTCAAAGACAGTTAACAGTGGGCTGAACAGCAATTGGAAAATTAGAGAGAGGTTGTTAACTGGAAGATGACGAGGATAAGCAGTTGCAGGAGAGACTTGGGCCAGGCACGATGGCTCATGCTTTTAATACCAGCACTTTGGAAGGCCCAGGTGGGAGAATCACTTCAGCCCAGGAGTTCCAGGTGAGCCTGGGCAACATAGTAAAACCCTGTTTCTATTAAAAGAAAATAACAAGAAAAACAAAGGAGAGACCCAAATATGTTTAAATGATGAAGGGAGAAAGCAAGAGAAGAGGGGAGATGGGAGAGTCTGAAGGAAGAGAGAAAACGCTTGCTGGAGAAGGTGGGAAGGATTGGTGTTCGGAACAAGAGGAGAGCCCCAAACTGGAGGACAGCAGGACCTTCATAGAGACAGGAGGCAGGAAGATAAGCTGGGTGAGGATGCAGATGTTTGTGGGTTCGGTGGGGCTTCCTAAGGGAAGGGGTCCACTTTCTCTGGAAGTAGACAGAATGGGCACCTGCTGAAGGTAAGTGGGTGTTGGGTGGGATCCAAGGATTTCAGAGAAACCTAGGAGAGAACGAGAGACACCTCTGAGCAGGGGCAAGCAAGAATGTTTGGGGAAGGGTTGCAAGCCCAGCTGCAAATGGAGACCCAGAGTGAGAGTGACACACATCTCAGATTACATGACCTTTTTCGTCAGTACTCAGCAGCTGGAGTAAGTGCAAGTGCAGAGAGTACAGACAGCAGGATTGATCAAAATTTGGGGTTTGCCAGGAGAGCATGATAGAAAAACAATGGTGCAAAGGATTCAAGAAGGTTGGAAATAAAGCAGTTGAGGTGTTGTATCCTGAGTCTTGGCTACTAGGGGAGAGAAGTGACAGCTGGAGGGGCTAGTAGATAGGGGGAAAGAAGATGAGGCTGGGGCTGGAGGGCCCTCAGCATGTGAAGAAGGGAGATATGGTGACACAAGGCTGTGGTCAGACAGAGGTGTGTATCCATGGGACCAGGTGATCAAGATGGAAGAAACGGAGAAACCAATGGCCCTGAGGGTGAGGAGGTCAGGACCAAGAGGCTAGTGGAAAGATGGGTCACTCCATCAGTATATGGCAGGACTTGGAGTGCAGGCAATGGCAATGAGTTAGGCGCCAACATCTTTGGTAGAACTTTTACTTCAAGCTCAGTTTTGCACTGATGTTGCCTTTCTTGAAGAAAGAGGTCAGGGAGCCTTGGGGAAAAGAGAACAGAAAGGAAATTTATTTCTTGGCCTGTCATTCTATACTTGGCCTATTTGTTCCAGAACAATCTATTTTAAGGAATCTGCAAGCTTCTAGGAGGCTCCTACTCTTATTTGCATCTGCAGCCTCAGCCATGGGACCTCTGCCTGCCAGTGGTGTCCCCTGCAAAGAGTTAGGACTAAGATTTGTGATAGGAGCCCATGTGTGAGGACAAGACACAGTGGAACACCCTTTAATCATGGCATCTAAGACGTCTAAACAGATGGTGGTGACAAGGAGTCCCATTGTCTCTCTGCCCTCAGTTGTCCCATTTCATAAACTGAAGGTGGCAGAGAAAGAAAGGTTGTTCAACAGGTGACATCCCATGGCCCTTTCAGCCCTGTGCATCAACCACACTGTAATGACTCCACATGGGAGAAGAAAGTTTTGCCAAAGAAGAAAACCCCACATGTGGCCAAATAAGACATCAAGGGAGGGAGCAGATCCTAGATGTTAAGAGCAAGTATAATACCAGGAATGGGACTGCCTGGGCTAAGTCTCAACTCTGCCCCTGAAAGCTGGGTCCACTCAGGCTGGAGAGCTGCTCATGTCTACCCAGGGAACTATGGGATCTGTGCGGATGTCAAAGCCACTTGACAGCACAGAGTGTTACTTCTGGAATAATGTCACGCAAACTGACCTTCACAAAGCTCTGACTTAGTAACATAAATGTGGAAAGGGGCCTCAGAGGGAATCACCTAGCTGATAAGTGGTAGAAGCAGGACTGTCAGCTTTATGACCACACCTGAGTCCCCAGTCTGTCTCAATCTCACACCCAGAGATTTGAGGGTCGGCTAAGGCCCTGGGACCTCTAGGCGCAGACACTGCTAGGAGAGCCACTGAAAGTTCCCCCTACCACTATAAAGTAGGGGAGAGAGGCACACCTAGACTCCTCTGACACAGAGCAGAAGAGGGATGCTGCAAATATCACAGGTACCTTTCCCTGTCCCTGTCACAGCTCTGGGGACTTTTAATTGGTTCCATGGGAGAATCTGGTAGTCCCCGGGGAGGGCTGCGCAGCAGCTGATGCTGCGTGCACACACTGCCACCTAGAGGCAGTCTGAGGAAACTCCAAGTTTATTAAACCACGGGGGGGGGTGTGTGTATGTGTCTGTCTGTCTGTCTTTCTGTGTGTTGGGGGAGGAAGGGAGGGCTTTTCAGTCCTTGTCTGGCACTGCTGATTCTCTCTTTCCTGGAGCCCTTGGCTCTCTTCCTCTACCCACTCGGGACCACGTGTCCTGCACGCAGCTCCTCCTCAGTCTCTTTGCAGATCCTGCTCCCCATTTCCTGCAAATGCTACTTTT
Organism: Pongo pygmaeus; assembly: GCF_028885625.2. Lineage (NCBI taxonomy): Eukaryota > Metazoa > Chordata > Mammalia > Primates > Hominidae > Pongo > Pongo pygmaeus. The sequence goes on from NC_072381.2 coordinate 62,176,347, forward strand.
CCCAGATGCTGGAAACATCTAACACCACTTTCTTCCCCCTCTCATCTCCACAGGCTCTCTGCCCTCAGTGCCACACTGTGTCTTTAGAATCCTCTGTGCACTGGCCCCACCCATCTTTATGGCCAGATCCCTCTCCTGAGCTCCGGTTCCCCATCCCTCACACTAGAAAGAAAATCTGATCCTATCAGTCCTCCTCCTGCAAACCCTTAGAGGTTCATTTCATGAACACAGCTCCTTCCATTGTTCTACAGGGATTAACCAGGCCTGGCCTCTGAGTGGGCTTCTCCAACCATATTCTGACCACAGGCCTACCTCACACACAGTGACCTAGCCTGTCACCTCTGGTTTGTGACCACCTAGACCACACTTCAGGACCCACTGTGTTAGATTAGATCACTCACTTGGAATTGCCCCTGGCAGAAGGAAGCTGCCCCCGCCAGGGCTCTGCCCCACCCCCATTCCTGGTGCAGCGTGCAGCCTATGTCCACTAAATGAGTGATGGGTGGGAGTTACAAAGCCCCCTTGTCTCATTTTGGGGCATCTGCTGGGTGATCCCAACTCAGAGCTCCTGTGGGATCAGTTGAGGCCTCACAGCTCCAGGTCACCCTCCACTCAGTCTTGCTCCTCTCACTTCTTGCATACACATTTCTGGACCAGCTTCCATTTCCTGTGCACTTGGCATATGCCATCATTTTGGCTCAGAACAGCTTTTGAGTTATTTTCCTTTGCCTGTCTGAGCACAGGAAGTAGAAAGCCACCCAGCACAACCTCGCAGCCAGGCCCTTAGGAGAACCGCCCAGCAGAGGTCAGGATCTAGTACTGCCTCCACGTCACCCACTCTCTATTCTCGCTAAGACATTGGTATCTCATTTATCTCCACGGTGCCAGCAACTTCTGGCCAGCTTCCCCTCAGGGCTCCTCCCTGCCTTCTGCCGGGCAGCTGTCACCATCTGCGCCCCTTCTGGGGAAAAACTTTGTACAGGTTTTACAGGTCCCTGGCTAGTTCACAGAGGCCTGAGTTAGGGTCCAGGGTCCACCCCTGGTCCAGTCGATGTGCCCAGGATCGGGGTTTGTGGTGCAGACCGTGGAGAGTCTGGGTGCCTCCAATGGAAGGTGTGGCATGGCCAACTCTGAGGTCCCCAGGATGGGACAGCAACATCTGGGCACATAATGTCTTGCCACCTGCTGCTAAGGCTGCTAACTGCAAATAATAAAAAAGCAAATTTAGAGCCACATTTTAGCATTTGTAACTGGTTTTAGCATGCATATACAGATCCAGTTTTGTAATGATTATGTTATTATTTGTCAATTTTTAAAGGCGTTTTAAACATTTATGAGACGGAGTCATTACAGTTGGGAAGAGTGTAACTGATTACATTTAATGTTTAAATGTTCAAAGAAAATCTACTTTCTAAAAATTATCGTCAGCTGAAGAATGACGAGGTTCATAAATTTGGCTCTCTTGAGTCATGAAGGCTGGGGAAAGATGAGAGTCCAATAAGGGCAGCCCAGAGCTCTACATGGCAGAGACTTTAAAGACTTCCTGCTTCATGCAGCACCCGCTTTCCCAGGAGCTGGCTGTGCTTTGGCCCCCAGGCTCCACACCCTAGCCCCTCCTGGCCAGAGGCATCTGGCCTCCTCCTGCCTCTGTGTATAAGCAGTGCTGGGGTGAGAGCTTAGCAGCAGAACTGGCCTTCTCTCCCCCTAAGGAAGCCTAGCACAGTCATGAAGGGCACAAGGGAGGGCTAGTACCAGCTGGGTCCACTGGCTCAGGAAGATTGGCACCCCCCCCCCCCCCAGGACACTTAGCTGGATTTGTGTCCCTTTCCAGGCTCCTACCCATGCAGGCCCATGAGACTTCCTGTGCTCCTTGAATCAAATGGATTTCTTACAGTTCTATGTGGCCTGAGTTTCACAACACAAATAGCCCTCTCTGAGGGGCTAAGGGTGAGGGCACAAAAACTTCTTGTCAGTGAACTAGCTAGGGAGGTTTACCAAGCACGCAGTATGGTGCATTTTTATTACTCTGTTAAAAGTGTGTGATTAGTTAATATATTCATATGGAACAAATTATAAAAGTTCAAAAGGGTATTAAAAGGGACATTCTCCTTTATGTCCCCAATCACCAGTATCCTGTTCCTAGGGCAAATACTGTTACAAGTTTTCACGTATTTTCTCATAAATATATTATGGCAGACACTGCTGGTTTTTCTTTTTTTTTTTTCCCAAATCCACTCTTTCTTCTTCTTCATCATCTTTTGTTTCGTTTTCTTTTGTTTTTTGAGGAGTCTTTCTCTGTCACCCAGGCTGGAGCACAGTGGCACAATCTTAGTTCACTGCAGCCTTTGCCTCCTGGGTTAAAGTGATTTTCCTGCCTCAGCCTCCCAAGTAGCTGGGATTACAGGTGTGTGCCACCACACTTGGCTAATTTTTGTATTTTTAGTAGAGACAGGGTTTCACCATGTTGGCCAACTGGTCTTGAACTCTTGACCTCGGGTGATCTGCCCCTTGGCCTCCCAAAATGCTAGGATTACAGGCGTGAGCGCCTCTCCCGGCCTGAAGGGCATTCTTTCATGGCGGGGACAGGAACAAGCCCAGGCTGTTCTGGCTAGTTCCTCCTGACCTCAGGCTATTGCATTCCCAGCACATTCTACAGTTATTCTTGAGAACTACAGTGAGAAAGCTGGGAGAACTGGGTTAGTCCAAGGCCATCTGGAGAACTGCCCTGTAGTCCATCCGAAACCCAGATATCCCCCTTAGCAAAGCTGGTCAATTTCATATCCCACCAACCTCCCTGGATTTGGAGGCAGGGGTTTGTTTTGTCTCATTAGTTCGATGTTAACACTTTAACTGACACAATCTCAGTGCAACATCATTGAGCCATAGCCAGAATCCATTTCACGAGGCCCAGGAGGACCCCTACAACTGCAGAATAACCAGGGCTGCCTGGAGCATGACCTAGCCTTGGACCCAGCGATCCAGTTAAGAAGTTGGTACGGAAGTCAAAGAAGGATCCTTCAGGTAGCCCCACTGTCTGCAGCCGGTGGGCCTGCTCCTAAATTTTTTCTGCTTGTGTGGGTCTGCTCCTGAATTTCTTCTACTTGTGTTTCTTTTCTTTTCTTTTTTTTTTTTTGAGATGGAGTTTCGCTCTTGTCACCCAGGCTGGAGTGCAATGGCACAATCTTGGCTCACTGCTCACTGCAACCTCCACCGCCCACGGTTCAAGCAATTCTCCTGCCTCAGCCTCCTGAGTAGCTGGGATTACAGGCGCCTACCACCATGCCTGGCTAATTTTTGTATTTTTAGTAGAAATGGGGTTTCACCATGTTGGCCAGGTTGGTCTCAAACTCCTGACCTAAGGTGATCTGCCCATCTTGGCCTCCCAAAGTGCTAGGATTACAGGTGTGAGCCACCGTGCCCAGCCTACTTGTGTTTCTATGAAATCTGATGTGCTTGTCCAGGTACAGCAGGAGGTGTTAACAATTGCACACACTCCTCCTACTTGGGCTAAAAGAAAGTCTAGAGCAATATTGTTATGTAAAACAATCTTCCCAAGAGAAATGAGGGATGTCTGCAGGGCTGCCAAGACAGTGGCAGTGAAGGAAGAAGGAGGCAACATCTGCCATGGTCAGGGACAGATTTCTTATCATTCTTTTATGAGCACTGACTCCTAGGTAGGTACCAAAGAGCTCATCAAGAACATGAACGCAGAGTCAGTTATACCTCCTGGCAGGCTCCCTAGTCAGCCTGGTGTACAGCTTTAGGCTGCTGGCCCAATGGTGCATCTCATTCCCAGGGGGTGATATCCAATGGCACCCCCAGCCCATCTAATGTGCAGAATTTCACCATCCACTAGCATTCTACTCTCTGCTTTTATGGGTTCCTTTTTTTTTTTTTTTTTTGAGATGGAGCCTCACTCTGTCACCCAGGCTGGAGTGCAATGGTGTGGTCTTGGCTAACTGCAACTTCCACCTCCCAGGTTCAAGCAGTTCTCCCACCTCAGCCTCCCAAGTAGCTGGGATTACAGGTGCCTGCCACCAAGCCTGGCTAATTTTTCTATTTTTAGTACAAAAATACAAAAGAGATGGGGTTTCATCATGTTGGCCAGGCTGGTCTCGAACTCCTGACCTCAGGTGATCCACCTGCCTCAGCCTCCCAAAGTGCTGGGATTACAGGCGTGGGCCACCGTGCCTGGCCTATGGGTTCAATTTTTGAAAAAAAAAAATTTTTTTTCACAAATAAGTAAAGCCAGGCATAGAAAGACAGATACTGCGTGATCTCACTTAACATATGGCCTCCAGGTTCACCCATGTTGTCACAAATGACAGAATTTCCTTATTTTATTATTTTTTAAAGATGGTGTGTGGCAATGTTGCCCAAGCTGGTCTCAGACTCTTGGGCTCCAGCAATCCTCCCATCTCAGCCTCCTGGGTAGCTGGAACTACATGTGCACTAACACACCCAGTGTTAGATTTCCTTCTTTTTAAAAGCTGAAAAGTACTCCATTGTGTACATATACCACATTTTCTTTATCCATTCATCCACTGATGTATACTTATCTTGATTCCATATCTTGGCTATTGTGAATAATGCGCTGCCAAGAACGTGAGCATGCAGGTATCTCTTCAACATACTGGTTTCATTTCCTTTGGATAAATACCCAGTAGTGGGATTGCTGGATCATATAAGATCTCTATATTAAGGAACTCTATACTGTTTTCCATAATGGCTGTACTAATTTACATTCCTGCCAACAGTGTGTAAGGGTTCCCTTTTCTCCACATCCTTTCCAACATTTGTTTCTTTTGTGTGTTTGTTTTTGTTTTGAGACAGAGTCTCGCTCTGCTGGCCAGGCTGGAGTGTAGTGGCACAATCTCAGCTCACTGCAACCTCCACCTCCTGGATTCAAGCGATTCTCCTACCTCAGCCTCCTGAGTAGCTGGCACTACAGGTGCGCACCACCACGCCCGGCTAATTTTTGTATTTTTAGTGGAGACAAGGTTTCATCATGTTGCCCAAGCTGGTCTCAGACTCTTGGCCTCAAGTGATCCACCTGCCTCAGCCTCCCAAAGTGATGGGATTACAGGCATGAGCCACCATGCCCGGCCCCAAGATCAAGATTTTTGACTGACTCAGACTGCTGGGAGAGCATTTAGTGTAGCAAGTGGGACCAGCACATCTTGTTGGATGAAGAGTGCAGTTAGAGGCATCTTCTGCCGGAACAAAGCTCTGCAAGGAGCTGCCCTGTGGACAGACTCAGAGAGGCATTTTCGGGGACTCAGGTATCTCCCATTGGCCACCCCTTGGCAACTCTCACTCTAATTATGGCTGGACCTGGGCCTTAACGAGTGCTTCTGCAATGAGAAACTTCTATCATCAACTCTTTGGTAACTTTCAAGTAACAAAGCCAGGATAAATTCTTGTCTTTCTTTACCAGGTTTCAAATGAGTTGCTTTCTTAGCATTATCCAGAGATTTTCTTTGTTTAAAGGATCATTATGAACTCATTGATTTAAACATCTGATGTATTTTAATTCACTGCCATTATTCTTATTGATGCTCAAAGAGTCCCATCTTTGGCAAGTGAGAGTTGTCTCCTGAGTCTGTCCTTTATACAAGCCCTTAGTGGTGATTGAGAGCTTGCTTGGTATCTGGTACAAGATGTTACAGGCTCATCTTGTACATTTTCTGCCCCAATCCTGCAATCAGCCATTTCCCCAAGGAGTTCCCTTTAGCAGAAACTGATATTGGAAGACCATGTTCTGGGCTCAGCTGTCTCTTGAGAGACTTTATTCTTGTTTCCTGGCTGAACACCATGGAAATTAGGGCACGGGTGTCTCTTAACTAACTTCAAAACAGACGCGGACCAAGACTTGGCACGAAAGGGGAAAATTCCTCTGCTTCTTAAAGATTTCACAATTGTCAATGTAAGGCAGTGGTCTTCCACCTTGCCTACATACTAGAATCCCCTAGGGAGCTCTAAAAAATACTGATGCCTGGATCGATCCATCCCCAGAGATTCTGGTTTAACTGGACTAGGATCTGGACTGAGCAATGGCATGTTTTTTTTTGTTCGTTTTTTGTTTTGTTTAGTGTGAGGCTCGCAGATGGGGCTCAACCCTGACTGTAATTATTCTGTATTTGTCTTTACACTTTTACCATCTATATATGGAGCTTACACAATACTGTTTGCAAGCCTTACACATTTATGTAAACTGTATCCTACTGAATGTACATTCTGAAGTTTTCCTTAGCATTGTTTCAGTGCATCCAAGTTGATACTTATACCTCTAATTCATTCATTGTAACTATTATAGCACAGTAAAACCTTCTACTGCCCCATCATTTTCTGCTGTAAAATGATCAAAACTTCATGAGCAGTTAGTTGTCCAGGAGAAAAATCATGAAGGTAACCCTGACTCCTCTTTTTCTTACATCCTGTATCCAAATAGTTCAAGAATCCTCTTAGCTCCTCTTCCTGTCACATCCTACATCCAACAGTGAAAGAATCCTCTTAGCTCTGCCTTCAAATATATCCATCATGACACTTCTCACTACCTTCTGTGCTCCCACCTGGTTGCCACCACCGTTCTCTCTTGCCTGGATCATTGCACCAGCCTCCCAAATGGGCTCCCTGGTGCCACCTTTGATCCTCTAAAATCTATTTTCTCAAAGCAGCCAGAATAATAGAAATCAGATCATGTCACTCTTCTAAAAACCCTCTAAACAAATTCCCATCGCTCCCAGTAAAATTTAGAATTGTCTCCTATCCCCTACTGCAGTGACTAGTGTGTGGGTTGACTTTGACCATCATTATATAACACAGAAAGGTGACCAGGTACAGCTGGAAGAAGCACGTCCTTGAAAGGACCTCCCCACACCTCCCTAATCCAGGGTCTAACCCACTATCATCCTCAATTGTAACTGTCTTCAAAACAAAATGACAAATAAATCCTCCTTTAAATGTAGAAAGGATTTGAAGGGTTAAATGAGAACAAGTCAACTTTCTTTCCCTTCCCCTCCCAAACATAAACTGACAAATACACACCTTCTTGCTTGCCCCATGGGGCACTGGCAACCCAGAATGGAGGAAGGGCAGCCAGTGCTGGGGAGAAACTTCAGTCTGCCCTGACTGCACCCACCCTCTATCCTCACAACCCCTACAGCCTCTTCCCCACAGCTCACCTTCCCTACCCTCCACTCCCCTACACTCCAATGGTATGCTTTGCTCTGGGAAAGAGAGAAAGCAGACACAGGCATTGCTTTTGAGAAATCTGCATATTGGGAGAGAGGACATAGAACCAGATAAACAAAACAGACTAGACCCCCTGTTTTCCCCTAGTCATGCTTCGCTATCCAAATCTCTGCCTTGAAAGTTCCTCCAGCTGGGGGTTCCCCATGCACCCATGTCCACACCATCTGTGACCCTTGCCACTGCCAGGGCCAAGGAAAAATTCGCCCTTCACCCTCTGAAGACTTGCTGAAAAAATCACTGACAAGAGGCAAATTAACAGGAGAAAAAGCAAACAAATTTATTTGATCATAATTGTATGTGAGCCTTCAGAATGAAGACCCCAAGATACAGGGGAGTTGTCCATTTTTATGTTTAGGTTCAACAGATTATGGACTGTGTAGAAATATGATTGGACAAGAAGGGTATGATCTAATAGTAATAGACTGAGAGGGGAAACCCAGCAAGGCCTGTCTAGATTCTTCTTGGCCTCTCTGCGCAGCATTCCTTCTTTCTGGGCACAGGGTGGGACCCTCTCTGGAATGCGTATCTTATGACAGTCAAACACAGTAGGTCAGATCATTTCTTTCTGACCAGTTTTTACACAGAAAGGGGAGTGGGGAGTGAGAGGACTATTTTTAGGTTTTATAACTGGCTTTGGGTAAAACCGGTTCTGGTTTTTGATGACCTGCCTTGGGGAAGAGGGACTCTAGTTTCTATGGGTAGCCTTGGGGGGAGAATGAGAAGCCAGAAACAAGAGGGCAGGAGAAGGTCAGAGAGAAACTTTTGCTTCTGGGGCTGCTTCTGAGGCCTTCGTTTTAAAGTATCAGAGATGATCAGGGGCAGCCTGGCTCTGGGTAAGGTCTCCCGATGTGTGAGTGCTGGTCTTCCACACTGGATACCGAGCTCTTTTAAAGGGTGGTTTTCAACCTTGGCTGCATATTGGAATCACCCCAGGAGCTTTAAGAAATATTGTTGGCCTGGTGCTGTGGCTCATGTCTATAATCCCTGAGCTTTGGAAGGCTGAGGCAGGATGACTGCTTGAGCCCAGGAGTTTGAGACCAGCCTGTGCAAGATAGTGTAAGAGCCTGCCTCTACAAAAAATTTAAAAATTAGTTGGGTGTGGTAGTCCACACCTGTAGTCTCAGCTACTAGGGAGGCTGAGGTGGGAGGATATCACTTGAGCCCAGAAGTTAAGGCTGCAGTGAGCCATGATTGCATCACTGCACTCCAGCCTAGGTGACAAGCAAGATTCTATCTAAAAAAAAAAAAGTTGCTTGGGGTCTACCCCAGAGATTCTGATTTAATAATTTTTACACTGCACCCCGCCCCCAACCCCTGCACCAGGTGATTCTACTGTGTATCCGAGATTGAGAACCACCAGCTTTACAGCAAGGACATTTTCTTACATTCTTTGAATTTTCTTGCATTTCTTTGCATATGGATTCTCAGTTTATCAAATAAATAAAAAGGAAACCTGCAAACGCTTGTCAAAGGCTGCTGAAACTTCAAGTCCAAAGCCCATAGAGATTAATGACTTTCATCTGTACAGTCCTTTAGAACCACGCTTCTCAAAGTGTGACCCATGGACCAGCAGAACATCAAGATCACCTGGAACCTGTTAGAAATGCAGAGGCTGACCAGGTGTGGTGGCTTACACGTGTAATCTGAACACTTTGGGAAGCCAGGAGTTTGAGACCAGCCTGGGCAATACAGGGAGACTCCCATCCCTACAAAAATAAAATCTGTTGGGTACGGTGGCATCCACCTGTAAGCCCAGTAACTTAGGAGGCTGAGCCAGAACAGCTTGCGGCCAGGAGTTTGCAGCTGCAGTGGGCCATGATTGGGCTGCTAACTACACTCCAGCCTAGGGGACAGAGCAAGATCCTGTTACCTAAAAAAAAAAAAAAAAAAAAAAACGGAAACTCAGGTCCACCCAGACTCCCTACTGGAATCTTGAGAGCTGCAAATCATTGATTTTCAGCACAAACGATTTTGCCCACCCCGGACACTGAGAGATTTGAACAAATACTAGCATAGTTTCTAGCAGCTCAAGGCCGTGTCTCAGGGATAACCCAGGCCCCTTTGGGTCCCTGCCTGGGGAAGCTCAAGGCTGCCAAAAGAATTTACCATTTGTTTCAGCCAATGCCTGATCATAGGTTTCTAATCTCCCTCTTGTGTTTTTGAGATGCAGTCACGCTCTGTCACCCAGGCTGAAGTGCAGTGGCGTAATCTCGGCTCACTGCACCCTCCGCCTCCCAGGTTCAAGCGATTCTCCTGCCTCAGCCACCCGAGTAGCTGGGATTACAGGTGTGTGCCACCACGACAGGCTAACTTTTGCATTTTTAGTAGAGACGGGGTTTCACCATGTTGGTCAGGCTGCTCTTGAACTCCTGACCTCAGGTGATCCACCCACCTTGGCCATCCAATGCTGGAATTATAGGCATGAGCCATGGCACCCAACCCCTCCATCTTCTTAGAGGACTTACTTTATAAAATTTACAATTGTAAATCCTTTCTTTCCCTTTGAGGGATATATGTATCTTCTGCTGCACAGGAATGTGTTTCTCACTTTTTCTGGGAGCCATCCCTTTGTCATATAATTATCAGGAATGATAAGGCCGACTCCTGGTCTCTGTGGGAGGCTAGGATCCTAACTTTGACAGATAAAATTGATAGTAGACACAGATAGCCTAATCACATAGACCAATCTCCTTACCAGCTTTTTGTAATTTTCCACTTCCCTAGTTCTATCTGAACCTCCTCCCTCCCCTCTTTAAAATTCCGTCACCTCTGCACAGATTGGAGCTAAGCTCAGTTCTATACTGAGGACGCTCTCCTTCTGCAGTAGTTATTGAGTAAAATCTGTCATTATTGCCTTTAACTAGTGTCCAGCTTTTTCTTTAAGTCTCCATTTTAACAAGGTCCTTATGTGATGTGCATGTACATTACAGTCTGAGAAGCAGTGTCATAATATTTATCATTCCCTCAGTGACTTATAAACAGCCCTGAATGGGAAGGAATTATGCCCATTTTGCCAATGAGTTAGATCTTTGCTTAAGATCACACTGGTAAACTAGAAACTGAATATGCTTCATGACTCAATCCAGTGCTCTTTCCAAAGTGACATGCTAATCAGAAAGAGAAGACCACACTGCACGTGAGGACCCAGGGGAAAAAAGTTGGTGAGAGCTCACAAAAAAACAAAAATGTTTCTCTTGATGCATCTCCATTGGTGCAATGTCCTCTCAGGTTTTTTTTTGATACGGAGTTTCGCTCTTGTTGCCCAAGCTGGAGTGCAGTGGCATGATCTCGGCTCACTGCAACCTCAGCCTCCTAGGTTCAAGCGATTCTCCTGCCTCAGCCTCCTGAGTAGCTGGGATTACAGGCATGTACCACCCCGTCCGTCTAATATTTTGTATTTTTAGTAGAGATGGGGTTTCACCATGTTGGCCGGGCTGGTCTCGAACTCCTGACCTCAAGTGATCCTTCTACCTCAACCTCCCAAAGTGCTAGGATTATAGGCGTGAGCCACCACACCTGACCTCAGGTTCTTCTTTAGTTGCAAGAGAACTGTTTCAGCATCAAGTGTCTTAGGTATTAAAGTTCTAAGTTTAGGTACTGAGTTATCCTATCAGTAGCTGGAGTCCCAAGGATGACAGGTACCAACCCTGTGCAAGTACCAAAGGCTGTGGCTTCAACTGCTGCAGAAGCCCAGCCCTTTATGGGCCCGTGCATACCCCGTGCAGCCACTGCTACATGAAGTCAGATGCAAGCATGGTCTTAGTGGGTCTTAGTCCTGAACCACTCACCCCTAACTCACTCTGCATACTCAATCCCGATGCTCTCCTACTTTCCCGGCTTTACCTCCAACATCAGTATCCATTCTTGCTTTCCTGGGTAAATACTGACTCTCTTCTCCTCCTGGCTGGGCCAGTCCCCTGGGTAAACACTATTTCCTATTTCCACCCCCACCTTTCTTCTCCTGGGCCAGTTTGATGCCTTGAGTAGACTCCCTGCAGCCGAGCTCCCTGGTAGGTCTCGATGATGTCACTCAAACATACACGACAAAATTCAAGCAAAAAAGATTAAGAAATTAAGTTATATTTCATCATCTCTATGTCCTTTCTTCTGATTTCCCAAATTAGGCTAAAAGACCAATAGAAAAACAGCTACCAATTTTAAACACCGAAGTCATTCGTCTAGGAAAGACAGCAAAATTACTAACATGAATGACGGGATGAATTTTCCCTGGTCATTTTCAACCACTTAGATAGCTAGAACCAGAGGAATCTCCCCAGGCACTTTACCCCTAAGCCATGGAGAATGCTGACTTTTTTTTACTTTCAGCCAATTATATGGTAAATATTAGTTTTATCAGAAAATCTTGTACATACAGGTGATTTCTGATGCATAATTTTATTAAAGCCAGAGGTGGTCATTTTTTCTAGAGAAACAGATCTCTAAGGTTAGAATGGAAGATAATGAAATGAGAGATTTCACTTTATAATTTACCTTTGTCAAACTATCCCAGAGCATGTCAATTCTATTATGAAAGTATTACTTTGACATCACATAACCAATTATTAATAGAAAACACACATGCCAAAAAACCTTAAATTCTGTAATCTTCAAGTCAATCATCAACTTTTCTCGGATTTTTGAAGACCCGAAAAGAAAAATAATTTCAAACAACAGCACTCAAACACCATATGCATTTGTAATGAGGCACAGCAATCTTTTTTTTTTTTTTTTTTTTTTAGATGGAGTCTCAGTCACCCAGGCTAGAGGGCAGTGGCATGATCTCGGCTCACTGCAACCTCCACCTCCCAGGTTCAAGTGATTCTCCTGCCTCAGCCTCCCGAGTAGCTGGGACTACAGGTGTGTGCCACCACACCCAGCTGATTTTTGTATTTTTAGTAGAGAAAGGGTTTCCCCATGTTGTTCAGGCTGGTCTCGAACTCCCAACCTCAAGTGACTTGCTCACCCTGGCCTCCCAAAGTGCTGGGATTACAGGTGTGAGCCTCCTCACCTGACCCGGCAGTCAATTTTAAGCCTCCTATTTCCCAGGTTTCAGCTTAATAATCCTCATTAATTTTTCAGATTTTTGTCAGTCTTGTTTTGGGGCTATTTTGCCTTACTGGGCCTAAACAGAATATTAAAATACATTAATAATCCATACTGAGAGTAGAGTATAAATGGGTTTCTCACTCCTTAGGGACACAAGTGGAAACAATACATCCCATGAACACAGGTAGAATGCCCCTGGTTATCCCTGAGCTGGGCAGTTTCACACAATCATTTTTTCTCTGAGGCCAAAGTCTGTGGTTTGATCATCTTAGCAGCTTCCAGAACAGAAAGTAGGTTTACTTTGTCTCCAAATTCTTTCTCTCGGTGCTCGAGAAGAATGCCCTAAAAGGAAACAAGAGGTAATGTCAGTCCTCATCCTAAATCTTTCATTCATGAGACAGGCATCGAGGACCAGCTGTCTGTCAAGCCCTTTGCTTGAATAGCAAAGGACACAGATCCAAATATGGCCTGGCTCCTGCCCTCAAGGAGTTCAGTCTTTGAGGGAAGATAGACCGGGGAAGGCCACATCCATCTGGCCTGTACCAGCAGCTCTCTAGAAGCAGGTAGTCAGAAGTGATAAAGCATGACAAGGGCAATCAGGGAAGGCCTCACAGATGATAAAGCATGGAGGGTAACCAGGATGTCTACAAGTAGAGATGCAGGTAAAAGAACACACCAGGTGAAGAGAAAAAAATGAAGCTAACACAGAAAGGCCCAAAGGTGTGGAAGTGGAGCTCAGAAGTTAGACTTTGGAAGGCACTGAATGACCATCTAAAAGAGAGACCCTCTTTTTTCTTTAGTCTCCTAAGAAACTGGAAGCCACTTTCTTCTCATACAGTGAAGAAAAATGCACTAAGACACAGGATACCCCAAAGTTATCTAAAGTCAGAGGTGGTAAAAAAAAAAAAAAAAAAAAAAGACAAAATAACATGTTTGAGATCAGCATCAAGGAATCCTTGTTAGAGTTCTTTGATTCATTACATCTGGAAACTCATCTTAAAAAGAAAATCTGTAAATACGTTGTGTCAATATTTATAAAGACTTACAAAAAAAAAAAAAAGGCCCACCACACTGTGGTGATTATGGGCAAGCAGATCAGAAAATTATATTTACTTGCTCAGTAAACCATAATACAGACATTAAAAATACTAATAGGCTGGGTGCTGTGGCTCACACCTGTAATCCCAGCACTTTGGGAGGCTGAGGTGGGTGGATCACTTGAGGTCAGGAGTTCAAGACCAGCCTGGCCAACATGGTGAAACTCGGTCTCTACTAAAAAATACAAAAATTAGCCGGGTATGGTAACTCAAGCCTTTATTCCCAGCTATTCAGGAGGCTGAGACAGGATAATCCCTTGAACCTGGGAGGCGGAGGTTGCAGTGAGCCAAGATTGTGCCACTGCACTCCAGCCTGGGCGACACAGCGAGACTCCATCTAAACAAACAAACAAAAACACGAACAAAAAACTAAGAATATATAGTGACATAGGAAAATGTTCACAATATACTGTTAAATGAAAAAAGAACATCTAGTTTAGTAAGGTACAATTTTCTAAAGCAAAGCAAAACAAAAGGAAAGGCCACTCAGCTTTGTTCCAATGGATTGTCCATGGTGGTTGAGCTCATAGGATGGTTTTCCCCACCTTCTAATGTTCTGCTGTTTTTAAATTTTCTGTATTTATTTATTTATTTACAGACAGGGTCTTGCTCTGTTTCCCAGGCTGTAGTTCAGTGGTGCGAACATAGCTTACTGCAGCCTTGAACTCCTGAGCTCAAGAAATCCTCCTGCTTCAGCCTCCCAAGTAGCCAGGACTACAGGTGCATGTCGCCACGCCGGCTAAACTTTTTTATTCTTTATAGAGATGGGGTTTTGCTATGTTGCCCAGCTGCTTCTTCTTTAAGAATGCTTTCAAGATTGTTATTAAAAAGAAAATTCAGGCCAGGTGCGGCAGCTCACGCCTGTAATCCCAGCACTTTGGGAGACCAATGTGGGTAGATCACTTGAGGTCAGGAGTTTGAGACCAGTCGGGCCAACATGGTGAAACCCTGTCTCTACTAAAAATACAAAAATTAGCTGGGCATGGTGGCGGGTGCCTGTAATCCCAGCTACTCAAGAGGCTGAGGCAGGAGAATCGCTTGAACCCGGGGGGGTGGAGGTTGCAGTGAGCTGAGATCGTGCCATTGCACGCCAGCCTGGGCAACAAGAGTGAAATTCTGTCTCAAAAAAAAAAAGGAAATCCCCACCACCCCAATTTTAGACTACAAAAACTCTATACCCAACAAGAACTGAGGTAAGTCCTGAAGTTCAGCTAGCCAGTTAACCTTCCTCCTGGAAGAATGAAGGCCAGCGGCTCCAGGGAATACCAACAAAGTCAAACACACCTAGCAACATCAGAAACGTGCCATAGGGCCCATGAGCACCAGATGAGTCATCGCCAGGCAAGAAAAGGCTGGCAGGCATGCCAAGCCCTGCCCTAGAGGCCATGAGAAGGCAGAGGCGGGTAGGGGAAGCAACCCCACAGTGTCAGAGTGGGGAGAGGATGGGCAATCCACTGGGGAAGTGGCCTGCCCAAGCATAAGGACATCAGGAAGTGGTCACTGGGAAACACCTCCAAGGAGAGGCTAGGAGCTGGGCAGGGCAGGAGAGGCTAGGGGCAGGGCAGGGCAGGAGAGGCTAGGGACAGGGCAGGGCAGGAGAGGCTAGGGGCAGGGCAGGAAAGGAGAGGCTGGGGGCAGGGCAGGGCAGGAGAGGCTAGGGGCAGGGCAGAGCAGGAGAGGCTAGGGGCAGGGCAGGGCAGGGCAGGGCAGGAGAGGCTAGGGGCAGGGCAGGAGAGGCTAGGGGCAGGGCAGGAGAGGCTGGGGGCAGGGCAGGGCAGGAGAGGCTAGGGGCAGGGCAGGAGAGGCTGGGGGCAGGGCAGGGCAGGAAAGGCTAGGGGCAGGGCAGGAGAGGCTGGGGGCAGGGCAGGGCAGGGCAGGAGAGGCTAGGGGCAGGGCAGGGCAGGAGAGGCTGGGGCGGGGCAGGGCAGGGCAGGAGAGGCTGGGGCAGGGCAGGGCAGGAGAGGCTAGGGGCAGGGCAGGGCAGGAGAGGCTAGGGGCAGGGCAGGGCAGGGCAGGAGAGGCTAGGGGCAGGGCAGGGCAGGAGAGGCTAGGGGCAGGGCAGGGCAGGAGAGGCTAGGGGCAGGACAGGGCTGGGCAGGGTCTCCGGAGTTTGACAGATTTGAGTTCCTAAGTTTCATTTCCGTTGTACCACTTAGCTGTGTCTTTGGCTGAGTTATTTTAAATCTCTAAGCCGACTGCTGTATATGTGTATGGGAATAAAAATGGCTAACATCCTAGATTGGTTGTGAGGAAGACATGAGACCATGTACTTGAACACGTAGAACAAGACAGGCACTCATTGGAAACCATTATTACTAAGACACTTTGACAGATTTACCAGAAAATTAGCAAATAGGTTTATGTTAAATCAGACACCATTTTATGCTAAATTCTAATATAGTCAAGTGAATCAGTTACCAAGCTGTAAAAGGAAAACATAAGAAATAAAGCTTAGGCCGGGAGTGGTAGCTCACGCCTGTAATCCCAGCACTTTGGGAGGCCAAGGCAGGCAGATCACAAGTTGAAACCCTGTCTCTACTGAAAATACAAAAAAATTAGCCAGGCGTGGTGGCGGATGCCTACATAGTCTCAGCTACTCGGAAGGCTGAGACAAGAGAATGGCGTGAACCCAGGAGGTGGAGCTTGCAGTGAGCCAAGATCGCACCACTGCACTCCAGCCTGGGTGACACAGTGAGATTCCATCTCAAAAAAAAAAAAAAGAAAGCTTAAACTTGAAGGATTTCTATTCCCTTTTATTCCTCCCAAATTGGGAAGAGTATGTAATTATCAACATTAATAGTGAGATCCAACAATGCAGATAAACCCCGTCTTTCTACAGCAAGAAAACACTTTCTACACATTAATGTCATGTCCAAAATTGACAGAGACAGGCCTAGAAGTCAGGCCACCAGTTTCCAGGTCCTTCTCCCATACCCTTCCCTCATCCACTTGCTTTTTTGAGACGCAGTCTTGCTCTGTCGCCTAGGCTGGAGTTCAGTGGCACAATCTCAGCTCGCTGCAGCCTCCGCCTCCTGGGTTCAAGCAAATCTCCTGCTTCAGCCTCCCAAGTAGCTGGGACTATGGCGCGCACCACTATGCCCAGCTAATTTTTTAAGCTTTTCTTTAGTAGAGATGGAATTGTGCCATGTTGGCCAGTCTGGTCTGGTCTGGAGCTCCTGGCCTCAAGTGATCCGTCCGCCTTGGCCTCCCAAAATGCTGGGGTTACAGGTGTGAGCCACCGCACCCAGCCCCCTCATCCACTTTGCTCCATCCCTGCTACACATCCTCCTGGCCTCTGCTGACACTGCTCTCCAGGGCAGGGGAGCCACCATAGCTCAAGGCTGCCTAGACTCTGACACAAACAACTGCCCACCCGGCTCTTGGGCCTACAGAGACCCCATTCCTCCTTTCCACACCTTCCCCTAGGGCTCCATGCTGCTTGTGGAGCCTCACAGCCAGGACCTATAATAATAGCCTGTTTGCAGAGGAGTCAGATACCTTTCCTAGGCAGCCCTGACACCAAGATCCCCACAGAAAAAAGCATCGTCTCCCCGCCACCTCCTTGCCACTTCCCCTAATTAGGCCTAGTTCTATTCCTTATTTTCTCCTCTTATTTTTTTTTCTGTCATCCATCCATGTGGCCTGGAACACTGCGAGAGAGTAAATTCAAAAACAGAATAAAACTATGCTTTTGTTCAAGCACAGAAGACAAAACAAAGTCAGCAAACCTGGGTTCAGGCCCCAGCAGTGCCACCCATGAGCTGTGCTCCTTGAACTTAAAAGTCAGCAGACCTGAGTTCAGGCCTAGCAGAGCCACCGATGAGCTGTGCTTCTTGTGCAGCTGCTCATCCCTTTTCAGTTCTAAGTTCCTTGTCTGCAAAATGATCAAACTGTCTCATGGTGTCACTGTGATGAGTGAGTAGATTCAAGTATGAGGTACTAGCAGAGAAAGATGTGTGATAAACAACAACTGCCTTCCCTTCCCTTCTTCATGTTCCCTGGCTTGCTAGAAGGAAGGCTAGGAGACCCAAAACAGGGAAAGTCAACCCCCACTCCAGCTTCTGGTTGGAGTCTCACATTCACAGACACAGACACCTACAGACCACAAGTAAACACCAAGAACTCACCTGCTTTCCTGATCCCACCACGAAAACTCCCCCAAGGATGAAGCCTTCTCCTTCCAGGTTTCCAGAGAAGCCTCCATTCCAGGCTCGGAAGAAGTTGTACCATACTCCCAGACGGATAAATCCCATAAACATCATCTTCCGCCTTTGTGGACCATAGAACTTTTTCTATGGAGTGAGAAAGACAGATGCCATATGAGTACTCTACATGCCTGCCTTCCTCAAGGAGGAAAGTCTCCCGACAGGGCATTGGTTCTAAGGCAAAGACTCAAAAGGCTGCTGGTTCCAGTCTTCTCTCCTACCCAACACACACACACTGCCCACATCCAGGTCCACTCTTTTTTTTTTTGAGATGGAGTCTTGCTCTGTCACTCATGCTAGAGTACAATGGCACAATCTCAGCTGACTGCAATCTCCACCTCCTAGGTTCAAGCGATTCTCTTGCCTCAGCCTCCCAAGTAGCTAGGATTACAAGTGCCTGCCACCACGCCCGGCTAATTTTTGAATTTTTAGTAGAGACAGGGTTTCACCACGTTGGCCAGGCTGGTCTTGAACTCCTGACAAGTGATCTGCCCACCTCACCCTCTCAAAGTGCTGAGATTACGAGCATGAGACACCATGCCCAGCCAATCCAGGTCCATTCTCAACTGCCAAGGAAACAGAACCCTGCTGGGTCGTTTCTGACCTCAAGGTAGGCCTGACCTAGGGTGACACCCGTAGCTTTCAATTCTGACTCTACCTTTTCACTAGTCTTCCACCTGACAGGATGGTAACAGTGCTACCTTCTGCAGAGGTGGGAGCAGAAGAGAAATAAATAAATGAATTAAGGGACAGGGTGTGGGGCTTTGTACTAGGCCCCCAACAGTGGAGGAACCTGTTGGAGTTTCAGCTATTTCCTACTCTGCCAGTTCACATGGCAGGAAAGTCTTAAGTAATAAGTAATACAGATGCTCCTCAACTTACAATGGGATTATGTCCCTGTAAACCCATCATAAGTTGAAATATCTTACATTGAAATGCATTTAATACACCTAACCTCATAGCTTAGCCTACACTACCGTAAACATGCTCAGAACACTCTCATTAACCTACAGTTGAATAAAATCATGTAACACAAGCCTATTTGATAATGAAGTACTGAATAACTTATGTAGTTTATTGAATATTGAATGTGAAAAACAGAATGGCTGTATGGGTTCTTGAAGAAATGTAGAAACTAAATGCTTATCACTTCTGCATCATCACAAAGCTGAAAGTTCATAAGTCAAACCATCAGATGGTCAGGGACTGTCTGTAACTGAGAGGACAGCTTTAAAATGTCTGATCATGCTCTTCTCAGGGGGCTGAAAAAGGCCTTGCAAGTTCAGGACAGCTGAAGGGAAGGCCAGCCTCTAGCTCCAGGCCAGACATACCTGGGCCACCCCACTATCACACAGCTGAGAACAATCCCCAGCAGTCTATGTCTAAAAGCTTCCCAGCACACACACCTTTTCATCCAGGAAGATTTCTCCTTTGAAATAAGGCTGGAAATCCTTCACTTCGGTCCTGATGTGCTCTTTTACCACTGCATAGAGGGGGACGCCCAGCTGGTCCAACATGCTTTTCAGGGAGGACAGATCTGCAGCTTCCTGTGGAAGACACAAGGGTTCAGGGACATCTGTCCCAGCTGGCTGTGGGCCTCCACATAGGATGTCAGGTTCCCTCCTCAGCCCAGGCTCCTTGTCTTCTCCAGTGGGAAGCAGAGGCAAGGCTCCTGTTATGGCTGTCCTAACCACAGCTTGGGAGCAGCCATACCTGAACACATCCTCTCCTCCTACCCACAATGCTTCTCTCCTACATCATCTCCCAGCCCCTTCCCTGCACTAGACCAAACTAACACAAGGGCCCAGCAGACACACGCTCCTCTAGCCATAACCTTCCTTCTCTCTTCAGCTCAATCCTACCCACTGGAAAGGTATCCCTGTTCTAAAAAGATCTCCCTGGCTAGTCCACCCTGAAGTAAAGCCCTACTTCTCTGTGCATATCCTATCTTCCCTGTTTGGTGACATTTTCTGTACTGAGTCTGCATGTTACCACTAACGAGTGTTGTCTCTTAAATTGCCAAATGTTTCTAATAGTTAGAAACTATGTCTTCCACTTCTTGGAACCCTCAGTGCCTAGAACATGGCTGAGTATAAAACAGGTGCTAAATACCAGGTGCAAAGATTTGAAGGGGGACAATGGGGAGAATGCAGCTGAGCTGAGAGATGCAGACACCCTTGACTCTCAGGAACTGCGTGCTAGATGAATGAGGGAAACTGCATGAGTCATGGTAAAGCTTAAACATTAAGAACTCAATCCTTTTTTCACATTTGGTGTCAGAATTAAAGAATGAGCAGCAAATCCTTTTAAATGCAGTCTGCCCATCTCCAGTACAAATTTGCTGTGGTATGCTTGCAACTACATTTAATTTTTCATTTATTTTCTAGAGTAAGAAAAAAGACAACTAATGAGGCAGAATTGATTACAATACATTTATCAAGAGTTTTACTGACCGGCAAATTTTGCCCTAGAGCAGAGGACTACTGTGTTTGATATAATCAAAAACCACCTTTTTGTAATATGAAAGGTCTTTTATTTTTGAGATGGAGTCTTGCTCTGTCGCCCATGCTACTCGCCCATGCTGGAGTGCTGTGGCACCATCTCAGCTCAATGCAACCTCCACCTCCTGGGTTCAAGTGATTCTCATGCCTCAGCCTCCTAAGTAACTGGGATTACAGGGGCACACCACCACACCTGGCTAATTTTTTGTATTTTAGCAGAGATGGGGTTTCGCCATGTTGGCCAGGCTGGTCTTGAACTCCTGACTTCAAGTGATCCACCTGCCTCGGCCTCCCAAAGTGCTGGGAGTACAGGTGTGAGCCACCACACCTGGCCTTTTGAGTCTTGCCCTGTTGCCCAGCTACAGTGGCACAATCATAGCTCATTGTAGCCCTGAACTCCTGGGCTCAAGCAATCTTCCTGCCTCGGCCTCCTGAGAAGCTGGGACTACAAGTGCACACCATCATGCCTGGCTAATTTTTTTTTGTAGAGACAGGGTCTCGCTATGTTGCCTAGGGTTTTCTCAAATTCCTGGGCTCAAGTGATCTTCCCACCTCAGCCTCCCAAAGTGCTGGGATTATAGGCGTGAGCCACTGCACCTGGCTGAGATGAAAGGTCTTACTCGCTTTCCCTGGCTCTTTACTCCTGGTGTGGCACTATACAAAGCCATGATGTGGAAACTGAGTCACATACCTGCTAGTTGGGCCACTCAAAATAACTCAGACTGCCATCCACCCATCTTTATGGAAACATAAGTTTCCACTAAATGTTCTATGTGGGCACAGACCAGTACAGAGGGAAACAGGTTATAATTAGGGAGAACTGTTGCTCTTGGAACCTTCTGGATTTTAATGGCCCCAAGAAATCAAGTCAAAACAGGTTTCCATGCTATTGCTGACTTGCCAGCCATTGCTGACTTAAAAATAGAGGAAGGAGCCATAAGCCAATATACATAGGTGGCCGCTAGCAGCTGGAAAAGGCAAAAGAAATGGATTCTCCCCTATAGTCTTCAGAAGGAATGCAACCAGATTCCGCTTTGGAATTCTGACCTCTAGAACTACAAGATAAATCTGTGCTGGTTAAAGCCATTGAGTTTGAGGTAATTTGTTACAGAAATAGGAAATTAATACATCTCCCCGATCAGGGTGGCTTTGTTACAACCTCTGTAACTGTTTCCTCCTCTGTAATGAGAATAATAAAACGAGAGTAAAACAACAAGCTGTATTTCCAAGGGCTATGGTGAGGACCCACTGAGATAGCAGGCACACAATGCCCTGGGGGTAGGGTACTGCAGGCATCACATGCATCCAGCAGTGCAAGTGGATTCTTCACCAGCCCAGCCACACAAGCATGCAGAGATCAGCAAGGCTGAAAGGTGGTGCCTCAGGGTCAGGGAGGGGAACCAGGAGAATGAGGATGACGATTTGGACAGGGCCACAGCCACTGCTTGAGATGCAAAGTTGTCTCAAGAGCAGGAATACTGTCATTCCCAGTCTTCTCCCAGGCAGGGCAGTAATTTCAGAATCTGGGTCTTCTGCCACTGACTGGCTGTGTGACCACAAACAGGCCACTAACCACTCTGGTCCTCAGTTTGCCCACCTATAAAGGGACAAGGCTAGATCCAAGTATTTGCAATGTTCCTTCTCACACTAGCATTTTGTGTTTCAACAATCACAGTTCCTTGCTTCCATTGATAAGCTCCATCACATACAAATAGATGATGTCTTCCCTTCGAGGGGCCAACCTGGAGACCACCCAGTCAGTGAGCTCCAACTTTCAACAAACTCTCATGCTAAATGCACTACTGGCATGACTGAAATCCCACTGAGCTACAGATTCAATGCTGAGAGCACACAGCAAGGAGGCAGAGCTAACGTGAGAATGTGGCTCTCAGTTGTCCACGATGGACTCTAGGAGCTCCCCAAGGAGAGAGAGACAGGCAGGTCTGCTTTAGTAGGTAACCTTGAAGTGTTTCCTCCGACACTGCAGCTTCACCACAGGGAGGGATTGACCACACCCGAATCAGAAGCAATTCAAGCACATCATATGTCTGTGCTGAGCATCAGAAGCACGGAATTGGACCTGGTCGCTGCCCCTGATTAAATTGGAAGATGGTCCAGGACTCAGAAGGTATAGCACAGGGTGAAAGGCCTGGGAGTACTGAGGGAAAGTCAGATGTGTTGCTAACCCCAGTAGGAGAGGGTGAGTTGTTAAAAAAAAAAAAAAAAACAACAAAACAGAAATAGAGCACAAATCAAAAGAAATACCTAGAGCAAATAACAGAACAGACCATGTGGGTAAAAGGCTAAAGCTGGCTTATGGGCCCTTGGCTCTGGCCAGAAAACAATGGCCCCTACTTGCCAGGATCCTTTTCTCTGAATAGATCCTCATCTGCACTCACCTCTCGACAGAGGAAACAGCCTGGCCTCCGCACGGCCATAATCACAGCTCCATTTTTTTCCCATAGCTCCTTTGCTTTCAAAGTCCTCGGTTCTAAGAGAGAAAAAAAGGGAATTCGATATCTCCTCCCGGCCCAGCCCCAATCACTAAGCAGCTCATGAACCACACTAAGTCCAGCCGAGGTCAGAGACCCGGCCTAGCAGAGGACCTGGACAGGCATTTCACACGTGGGAAAAGACACACAGGAAACACAGACAGACAGAATACTCACCTTCCTGAGGAAAGTTAACCAAGCTTAAGAATCCTATTATATATTCACTAGGTCCCTCCCACCATGAAAATCTTTTTTCCAACCTGAACATTCAGAAGTGGGACATTTCTGGAAAAATGGCCATTTTGTCTATTGCTGATGTCATCAGATATTGTATAATAATCCTTTAGAAGAGAAACATGGCCCAAACTGAAAAAGTCTCAAATTTTTAACTTAAATATGTTAACTGCAATATTATTAACAGAGGAGGATAGAAGATGCCTAGGAATAAAATGCTTTGGGGTAGTACAGTACTGTAGTTGAAGCCCAGCTCTAAGGTCCAACTAAGTCTGAATCTAGCTGTGTAACTCTGGGCAAGTTATTTTTGCTCTTTGAACGTCAGCTTCCTCATTTGTAAAATGCAAATATCTAGTAGCTCCACTTTGGGCCACAGGGCATATTGAAAGATGAATATAAAAGTGCTCACCACAATGTCTGGTAATATAGAGTTGGTGAGGGCTCAATAAACATGAGCCCTTAATTATTTTAGTATTTCCCAGAGGGATCCATGTTCCCGTAGATGTTAGGTGGAAAAAAAAAAAAAAAAGTGTGGTCAGGTGGGTGAGAGCGTGGGGAGAAGAGTCTGTAATCAAATAAGATTGGGAAACCCTGGGTTGAACAAAGCTTAACAGGTCTCTCTCTTAGTATCTTACTAAGGTGACCTACTATAAACCTGCACAATCTCCTGCCTTCCTTTGGCAAGCTTCCTTACTTACTAAACAGATGACGATGACTTCCACCTGGGGGGCTAACATGGTGACCACGCCATCAATGAGACCTTCACCACTCTAACTCTCTTGCCACACCACTGGCATGACTGAAATCCCACCAAGCTACAGCTCTAACACTGAGAGCACACAGCAAGGAGGCAGAGCTAACACATTTGAGTGTGTGGCTCTAAGCTGTCCACAATGGACTCTAGTAGTCTCCCAGAAGAGGGAGATAGGCAGGTCTGCTCTAACAGGCGACCTTGAAGTGATTCCTCAGACACCACAGCTTCTTCACAGGGAGGGGCTGGCCATGCCTGAATCAGCAGCAATCTAGACACCTCATTCTAATAAGCACATGTCTGTGCTGAGCATCAGGAGCATGGAATTGGATAAAATGTGTCTCCCATACTTGTTGACTCAGGAACTCCTTTTAGTTTGACGATCCCACAAGCCTGGAATTCCTTAGAATACACTCTGGAAGCACTGGTTTAGTAAAAGATGGTAATTATTACTAAATATTATGGAGCAATTTATCATTATAGTTACAGAGACAACAACAGATAATGAAAAATGCTTTTGATAAGAAAAGCTAAAATGTAAAACAGCACCTAAGCCAAGCACAACTATGTAATATGTACACATGGAAAGGAATATGCCAAAATAAAAATTACTGTGTTAGGGTAATAGAATTATTGCTAGTTTAAAAATTGTTATTAAATTTTTCCTAATGTTGTTATATTATCTTTTCAATTAAAAAAAAGGAGAGAGTTTAGAAAGAAAACAGTAAGTAAGCCTGTATCCCAGCTCCTTGGAAAAGTACTGAGACCTGAAGGGTCTTACTTACCCTTCTCCAGTGTTTTCAGGTCTATATCCTCCAGGTACTCCAGGGCCGCTTTCTGGGGCTTGGACAGAAACACGTCTGTGTTGGCAAGCAGCAATGCCAAGGCAGCAGCCCCCAGGGCTCCTGCACCAATGGACCACATCCCCATGGTGAAGAAACTTGGGTCCTGGAGGAAAGACATTTCTGGAGATTGAGAAGAAGGAAGAAGGCGTTACTGCTCCCACAGGGTAGCTGGAATTTCATCTTCCAGGCAAGGCTCTGGCAGG
The DNA here is from genome assembly GCF_028885625.2 of Pongo pygmaeus. NCBI lineage: Eukaryota > Metazoa > Chordata > Mammalia > Primates > Hominidae > Pongo > Pongo pygmaeus. The sequence continues at coordinate 62,200,975 of NC_072381.2, forward strand.
ACAGCCAACCAGGAGGTCAGGACAGGGGAGGGGAGCAGCAGCGTCAGAGGTGAGACTGGACAAGAGCTGCTAAGCACCTGCTGCCACCACAACTTGGGGATGCAGCACACACATGGAGGTTCCTGCACCATGGAGCTCACCAGGGAGTCAGGAGTGATGACAGAAAGGACAGCCTTCTCAAATGCTTCTCTTGCTGCTCTCTCTTCTCATGCCCCAAGTTGCAGCCCCTAGCTCTGTGGAGCTGTGCTGAGCTATGTCCCCTGTAGGCAGACTACTTCCTCATTCCCCTCCTCATCAATGCCTGATTCTCCCTCACAATCCAGGTGGCTCAGGATCACGTCCCTGGGTAGGGGCAGGTTTCTCTTCTGTGATCAGAGGATACTTAGAACACCAACCACACTGTTTTGTTCCCCTATCTTCTTTACTCGTTAGTTTGAGGACCCTCCAGAAACAGGGACCATATCCTACTCATCAAGCCCCCAGCCAGTGCCCAGCAGGGCCTCATTCATTATAGGCAGGCAGTAATTTCTCCCAATTGAGAAGAGTTTTATTTCTCCCTCATTATAAAAACAAAATACATTTATAGTAAAAAACAAAACAAAGAGAATACATGAAACCATAGTCAATAAGAAAGCAAATACTCTCTGAAGCTACCACCTACTGATGGCCACTGTTAAACACTGGTGTTTAGTAATCTGACTTTTTTCTCCTGTGAACAGAACTACACAGATGTCTGCCAAACAAATGCAGATGTTATATCAGAAAGAGGAGGTCCTGGCAGGGCACGGTAGCTCATGCCTGTAATCCCAGCACTTTGGGAGGCCGAGGTGGGCGGATCACCTGAGGTCGGGAGTTTGAGACCAGCCTGACTAACATGGAGAAACCTCATCTCTTCTAAAAATACAAAATTAGCTGGGCGTGGTGGTGCGTGCCTGTAATCCCAGCTTCTTGGGGGGCTGAGGCAGGAGAATCGCTTGAACCTGGGAGGTGGAGGTTGCGGTGAGCCGAGATTGTGCCATTGCACTCCAGCCTGGGCAACAAGAGCGAAACTCCGTCTCAAAAAAAAAAAAAAAAAAAAGAAAAAAGAAAAAAAGAAAAAGGAGGTCCTGGCAGGGCGCATTGGGTCATGCCTGTAATCCCAGCACTTTGGGAGGCCGAGGCGGGTGAATCACGAGGTCAAGAGATTGAGACCATCCCGGCCAACATAGTGAAACGCTGTCTCTACTAAAAATACAAAAATTAGCTGGGCATGGTGGCGCATGCCTGTAATCCCAGCTATTCGGGAGGCTGAGGGAGGAGAATCGTCTGAACCCGGGAGGCGAGGTTGCAGTGAGCTGAGATTGTGCCACTGCATTCCAGCCTGGTCATAGAGCAAGACTCAGTCTCAAAAAAAAAAAAAGAAAAGAAAGAGGAGGTCCTGTGGCATCTGCAGAGGAGGCTGGGCAAAAGATAGCTGCATAAGATAAGGGTCTCTGCAACTGAAATGGAGCTCCAGGCGGGTTCTGTCAGAATTCAGTGTTCCTCCTGGCATCTGCCTGGGTGCCTCACTGAGGCCCCTCTCCAGCTAGGAAGACTTGTGCCTGTGGGTGGGAGCTCCTGGAAGCAGCCCACAAGGTACCCCCACCTCCAGCCTTCCTTCTCCCAACAACCACTTACAATATCTATCTTTCCATTTGGTCTTCACACCATCCTAAGCTCTGGCATACCCTGGTGCCTTCCTCCCTAAGTACCAGCCTGCTTCTGTGTGTTTAGATCACCGGGGATAGGCCTGGGAGTGGGTGTGGTAATTGTGTGGCCCACCTCACCCCAGCCCATCGAACCTCCGATTCAAGTCTCCCTTGCAGGACTTGGCCGGGAGACGATGTCTCCAAAGGATCAGGAAAGGCCCTAGAAATCCGAAGGTCACTGCCAAGGGTGGGGGCTGTGAGGGGTGCACTGCATGAAGTGGGGGTGGGAGTGAGTCGGTGGTAACTTTGGGAAGGAGAGGATAGGCCAGACTAGCATTGAAGCCACCTGGAAATTCAGATTTAAGAAATAAAAGAGGCAGCCATAAAAAAGAATGCAATCATGTCCTTTGCAGCAACATGGAGCTGGAGACTATCATCCTAAGTGAACTAACCCAGAAACAGAAAATCAAATACCACATGTTCTCATTTGCAAGTGAGAGCTAATCAATAGTACACATGGACATAAAGATGGAAATAACAGACACTGGGGACTGCTGAAGAGGGGAGGGGAGGGGAGGGGGCGGGGGGGGTGAAAATTACCTATCAGGTATAAGGGTCACTACTGGATAACGAGTACACTAAAAGCCCAGTCTCCATCACTACACAATATACCCATGTAACAAATATGCATACGTACCCCATGAATCTAAAATAATTTTTTTTTAAAAAAAGGAATAAGAGAGAACCTTGATTGAGTGCAGTGGCTCATGCCTGTAATCCCAGCATTTTGGGAGGCTGAGGCAAGAGGGTTGCTTGAGCCCAGGAGTTTGAAACAAGCTTGGACAACATGGGAGGACCCTGTCTATAAAAAATTAGCCAGGCATGGTGGCACACGCCTGTGGTCTCAGCTACTTGGGAGGCTGAGGTGGGAGAATCACTACAGCCTAGAACTCCAGCCTAGGTGACAGAGCAAGATCTTGTCCTTTAAAAAAAAAAAAAAAAAAGATGAAGAAGAAGAAAAGAAGTTCCAGGTAAGCGGGGGGCAGTAACCAAACAAAAACAACATCTAAGAAAGAAGAATTTGCCATCTATATACTTGGGAAGAGGAAAAAGAAGGGGAAAATCAGTGTGTGTGTGTTGGGGAAGGGGGTGCTGCTATGGTGTGTCTGACATGAGGGACCTGTGCTGAGAAAGAAGAGCTTCTTACTACCCACTATTCAAAACGTAACCCATAAATGGCACCATCTAGAAATGCAGAATCTCAACCCCCACCTTAGAACTAAGGAATCTTATACTGCCTTTTAGTCAGACTGGCAGGCAATTCATAAGCACATTAAAGATTGAGAAGCATTGTGTTAGGGCAAAGAATTCAGGACTTTGCGCTCGGTTGGCCATCAGCCACCAGAATAAAGTCAAGTCACGAGGGCGGTCTGGCCTTGGAGAGCTGGGCCCCCAGCCAAGACCCTGAGAACAGAACATTACAGACATACACACATCTCTACCCCTCTGCCTGGAATATCCTATTTCATTCTGTGCTTCACAACTCAGAGGCCTCTTTAAGAAGGCTTCCCTGATGTTCTGCCAGCCCCCTACTTCCAGCCTCCCACTTCCACCCCCAAGAGGTGTTGATCCACCCCCTCCTCAGTTCTGTGCCCAAACATCACCCACATTTCTTCTGATGTGCTTGACACACTGGTTTGGACCTGTCAGATTTCTCTCCTTTGGCGACTTTCTGCAGTTTATCTCTGAATCTCTCATGCCTAGCACAGCGCACATCTGGTACAAAGCAGGCTCACCACAAGTGCATGCTGAAAAGAACTCAACAAAATTGAATTACAGAGACAATGGCTTATGGACAACCAAAGTTCCTGGGACAAACAGGAAAGAACCTGCCACAGGCCTGCTTCCAATTCTTTAATTTGACAAAGTTACACATTACTGGATTATAGTTCACAGAAGAATTAGGAGGAAAACCACAGCTTTTTTAAAAATTATTATTATACTTTAAGTTTTAGAGTACATGTGCACAACGTGCAGGTTTGTTACATATGTATACATGTGCCATGTTGGTGTGCTGCACCCATTAACTCATCATTTAGCATTAGGTGTATCTCCTAATGCTATCCCTCCCCGCTCCCCCTACCCCACAAAAGTCCCCGGTGTGTGATGTTCCCCTTCCTGTGTCCATGTGTTCTCACTGTTCAATTCCCACCTATGAGTGAGAATATGCAGTGTTTGGTTTTTTGTCCTTGCGATAGTTTGCTGAGAATGGTGAAAACCACAGCTCTTATCTGCTTGCTGTAAACAAGAGATTTCCCAGAGCCTGGAACAACTTCTGTACCTTTATGCACTTCCAAAATGTTCCTGGATTTCTGACTTGTGTTATGACTCAGACTTGTGTTATGACTCAGGAGCACATTGAATGGTCTCTGATCACAGATTTGATGGGCATTTCTGTGTCAGTATACAAAGACCGGCTTACATCTATCCCGCAAATGGACTCTGACTCCTAGGACACACCAGTGCATTCACAAAGTCCAGGGCCCCTCACAGTCAGCTCCACATTCTTCCAACACACCCACCCCTGCCACACTCAAACAGCCTCCACCTTCCCACTGTCCAGTGATGGGCATTTGGCATGTTTGCTCCTAGGCACAAGGGAATTCAACTCAACTAGACTCAACATTTATTTCTAAACATTTATTCAGTACTGACCTCTTCAATAAATGGCGATTTGGGAGGACATAAAATGATACACAATCCTCAAGAAAATATGGACCTGGTACACAAATAACAAATCAAGTGGGAAGGTGGGGCAGCTTGGGCAAGGTATGGGCATGAGGCTATGGTGGTGCAGGAATGACAGCCTGTCTGGGTAGCCACAGAAGCACCCAGAAGGAAGTGGCTCTGGAGCCGGTGTAGGACACAGGAGGCAGCATGGACAGGCTAGGCTGAGATGGGGCCAGCTAAGCTGGGAGACAGCGGGCTGACTGGGGCAAGTGTCAGTGCTGAAGGAACCCTGAGAACTCAAACTTCTATGTTCCAAAGACCCCCATCTCCATACCTCAAGTTCAAGGGCTGGGTACAAGATTCAGACCTCAAAACCCCCAGAAGTGCTGTCTTCCAACCTCCCACTGTGATCCTGAAAGTGTGAGCAGAGAATCAGTCCTCTGGGGCGGTGGACCCCATCCTCAGGCACCGCAGCACCATGCTGAGAGTGTTATCAGGACCAGTGGTGAGCGTCAAGCCTCTCCATGGACAGACCGCACCCAGTGGGCCTCTAGCAGCCCACTCTTATGCCAGAGAGAAGCACAGAAAATTCACTTTCAGGAATACCTGGAGAGCACACAGGCCTAGCCTCTTATCCAAGTCCCCTTGGCTACAAAGCAACTCCCATCCTGGCATGTCTTGAAGCATGTACTACTGTGACTTGCTGCACAGTGAGCAGTGAGCAGACCCTGAATTCTGAAATCACAACTTTTCCTACACACAAAAAAGGACAATCAAAGGAATTTTAATTTCTAAACAGAAACGATGCATTTTCACATGGGCCTCTAAGACTGCAGAGGTATGGAGGCCAGCAATCCTTCGTACCTCTGCAGTCAGTGGTCTTAGAAGCCTGTCAGTAATGGCCTAATTTCATTCACTCAACAGTCTTGTGATGCAAAGATTACCCTGTTTAGCAGCTAACGCTGAGGTTCAGAGTTCAGTAACTTCCCCTGTGTCACAGAGCCAGCAGGCAGCGGTACTACAACCTGGACCCGAGTCAACAGGATTAGGACTCCAAAACTTGAAAGACTACCTTTTCTCACCACACATTCAGAAGTGGGTTTACATCTGCTGTAATTGTTGATTAACAAAGAAAAGAAGAAAGAAGTCAGTCCTGGAGATCCAGGAGTATGATTCCCTTTATCTTAAAGAGAATGTTTTTTTAATCACATTTTTTCAGTCATCATGTACAGTCAAACTATGTTTACTCTAAAGGAAATTTACCATACACCAGATGTTCCTTCTCTTTCCTCCCCCTTTCTATCCCCCTTCCATTAAGGAAAGGGTCAGTTTCTCTGAAACAGAATAGTAGCGTTGTTTACAGAAGAGCCAGCCCCCACCTGACACAGCTATAGCATTCAGTTCCCCACTGCTGGGCTTATCTGATCCACCCTCTCCTACAGAAGGTGAAGCAGGATAAAGCCACAAACAAACAACAGCTGTGGCAGCTCAGAGTGGCAGCTCTGGTCTGAACATGGGGGCAAGAGGAGATGACCCAGTCAGGCTCCCTAGGCTATACTGAGTCAATTCCTCCCCAGGCCCCATTTTTCTCAACTCCATGAGGAAGTTCCTAATGATCCCCAGTGACATCCTATGAGTCTAACAAAAACTGGTCACTTTGGAGTCAGAACATTCTAGGTTCCTCAACACCCCCCCCACCCCCCTCACCCCCACCCCCACCCTCGCCAAATTCAGTTTCCAGTTTTGAGACCCTGTCTCTTTCCTATACAAGGCAACTCCCTTCCTCAAATGGTCTCTTACCCCCAACCTCGGACACTTCAAACTTGGGAACAAGGCACTCACCATACACAGCGTCCACACCTCTGCTTCTCCTGACAAAGAAGTATACCCAGGGGTGAGCAGACGGGCCTGGGCAGGCAGCAAGGGGAGGGCTGGAGGCGGGACTAGGTCCCTAGGCTCAGTCACTCCATAGGCAGGACCAGGCCACCCAGAAACCCTGGGGCTTCTTCAGCTGCCAACAGTCAGTCTCCAGAAAACATCTAAATGGAAAGCTGCCAAGGCCCCCTAGCCCTTCAAAAAGTTGAGCAAAGCTTTGAGTCATTTGCAGTCATGCAGATTATAACATTTCCCAAGTGCCACCAGACTCCTCTGCTATCCGGTGCAGACTAAAGAAGCAAAGCTCGTAACACAGCCCATGTCACACTAGTGCAAATAAAAGAAGATGTCCTTTTCTCTGTGGCTCCTTGTGCAGCCTGCTCCCTTGCCCCATTCCTCACCCCAGGCCTGGAAAATCAGCTGGCACCTCTGAGGCTCCTCACCTGCTGTCTATTCTTTACCTCCCTTTGCTTTCCCTTCCTTTTCTGCCACATCACTGGCTTCCCTCAACCCACACTCCCTTCCTGGGTGACTTCCAGCACTTCTCCCACCACTTTGTTATTGACTTCCAAGTTCCTATTGCTGTTCTGACCCAAAGTTTCCACTTGGGGGTTTTGTAGGTATCTCTGTTGTACCACATCCGAAACTAAAGTCGATTTATCTGCTGGAGTTCCATGGCTCAGTAGATGGGGGGGCAGGGAGGGGGGGCGGTGGGGGAAAGGGGTTCACATTTTACTGTTCATTTGCCTTCACTGCCTACACCGACTCAGGAAATTCTGTCCATCTTCTAAAATGTATCTGCTACCCATCCTCTTCTTGACCTCACTGCTGCTGTCCAAACCCAGGATCCTATAACTCTGTCTCTAGCCTATTTCAAGAACCACAGAACTAAATCTGGCTTGGTTCTAGTCTGGTCCTCTATAGTTTATTTTCCATGCCGTAGTCAGAGCGAGCCCAGCACACCCCAACCTGATTACACCTTTCCCTTGTGTTCAGACTCTCACTAACAATAAACTCCTCAGCATGCCAGCTGATGGGGCCCTCCACAGCTTGGCTTCAGCAAGTGTTGCTCATGTTGTTTCCTTTGCCCGGGATGCCCCCGCTCCAACCCAGGCCAACCACGTAAATGCCTACTTATTCATAAGGCCCAGCACACATAACACTTTCTCTCCAAAGCCTTTCCTGAAAGCCCTGACAACTGACTGCTCACTGACTTCTATAGCATGCATGTGTGTGCGCACACACCTATAATCCTGCACAATGCACAAATGAATTTGTAAATTTTAGTTATTTACATGTCTGTCTCCACAATATGTTGGCACAATGTGTTGTCGTCTTCATTCCTGCATCCCCAGCACTCAACACAGATCCTGGTAATTACCAGGCATTAAATGTTAATGAAATTATCTGAATTTTACTCTTAGAATTCCACAGTGAGGCAGACTTGGAACTTATAACCACTCAATTCCAATTTCAGTTCAGTATGAAAGGCAATTTTGGACAGGGCTGGCTTGACATTAAACAAAACACTCTAGCTTGGGACTTAGGTAACCTTAGGCTGGGTCTTCGCTCTACTGCTCACTAGCAGGGCAATCTGACTTAAGGTATGAAGACACTCGGGGCCTGGATCACATCATCTGTATAGAGACAGGAAGGAACTCAAAATTCTATGAGGTTGCTTAGCTCTGACATCCAAAGACTCTAAAGTACCATGTGACTGCAACTACAGGGATCTGATGTCTAGAAAGCCATGGGAACCCCTGCCACCACTGTTCTCCTGCTGGGTGTGCACATTCACACTGCCTCCTTTGCTGGGCCTAACTCCTGACTGTTCCAGGAGCTGCCTGTGGGCAGGAACTGATAAAGTCTTAATGAAACAAAGTATCAGCACTGGGTGAGTTAAATCATGTCTGAAACAAGTAGAGACAGCATCATATTCTAAACATCAAGGGTACACCTGTGCAGCCCAGCCCCAACCAGGGAGTCCTCCCTCTTCAGAATGAGCTGGCCTGAGGCAGAGACAGGGGAGAAGCAAGAAATGGTGCTGAGGGAGACAAAAAACTAAGAGTGCACATGGGCCTCCTTGCCTCAGGCTCTCAGTGAATAAGGCTTGAAAGGATGCTTCATCTTCCTTCTCTGGTCTCCTCTGTTTCCCTCTCCTTCCCTCAAAGCGCTGGTTCAGCTCATTTTACTGAGCAAATGAAGAAACTAAAGCTCAGAGAAGGAGCTGGCTAGTCCAAGGTCACATGGGCAGGGCAGGTTGTCAGTGGCTGCGCTGGGACTCAGGTCTGGGTCTCCCAACTTCCAGTTCATGACTGTTTATCCTGCATCAGACACGCTGGGTCCTGGGCAGCCAGCCACGGGCCAGTGGCCTCTAAGGCTGGAATAGCACGGGAGTCTGGGCTCAGGAAGAGGGGCCCTGCAGGTCTTGAAGCCTGTTCTCTGGCCTCAGGCAAGCTAAGAGCAAGACTGCCCCTAAACAGGGCCTGGGAAATCTGCTGCCTGGAGAGAACATCATCAGCCTCTCCCAAGCCCAATCCTTGGTAAGCAGCTTATAATCTGAAGCCAAATGTCTTAAGGGTCTCATTGCCTAGTCTCCGCTGAGAAGCCATTCTGCACCTCTCCTCCCCACAGTAACAAGACTCTGTCCATCCTTGTCTAGTAGACTGATGGATGATGCAGGCACACAAAGCCTTATGCGCAACAGATGCCCTTCCACCCACCCTTGTCTTCATATACCACAAAACCAGTCACTTGCAATGAGCTCTCACCTACCTACCTCAGTCTCCAACTCTCCTTGGGGTGTGTATCTGTCTGGTTCTGGCCCAGCCCTACTCTCCAATGCCAGATTCAGAAACCTCTGAATAGATGCTGAAAGCAGCACCAGCCCCCACATTCCTCATTCTTGGGCATATCTCAGGGTTTCCCAGTAGCTGATTATGTCCTCTTGTTTCCTCAAGCTGTAGGGGCCCCCACAAAGAGCAAGCCATTCTAATCTCATTTGCACAGCCTCCTGTCTGGGCTCAGAACTCCGGCTCCATCAAGTTATATGAGTGTGGATAGGAAGGCAAGGCAATACCACAGAAGACACTGGGCTAAAAGCCAATAATCCTGGGGTTTTCTCTCTTTGAGAGTTATTTTATCCCTCTGAACCTCAGTGTCTTCTTAAAAACAAGGGCACTTTAAAAAGTTGTCGTAAAGATTATATAAGAAGAGCAATTTGCAATGCGGTAACGCACTAGAAAACGGCAAAGCAGCATTATCTTTCTCTCTTTTGCAGGGCTCAGATTCACTCATGCCCCTATAAAGACAGGATATCTGAAGCATGACAGGCACAAAATAGTGAACTTCTGCAGCTGTGTCACTGCAGGCCTGCTTTCTGGTGAACGTTCTAGGTCTGGTGGGAACACTGGCTTGTCTCAGCCCCTCTGGCCTGCAGGCCCGCTCCATGCTATTCCTGTAGCAGCTAACACTGCCTCCTGCACTAGCAGCACCAGAGAAGGCAAACGACACTGCCCAGCTGTAATTTCCCTGTGCCAGAGGCCACTGAGCTCAAAGGTGAGGCTGGCTCTCTGCACAGCACCTCAGGATGGTTTTCACCACACAAGCCACAGCAGAAAGAGACTTGGAGCTTCTGCTCAACATTTCACAAAGAGGCAAGAACCCAACTGGCAGGACGGCTGCCTTATTGCATAGATAGGGACAGAGCCTGGGGCTTGAGCCCTAGAGTTCCAGTCCTATCCAAACTTTCTGAGCACCATTTAAATGACACGAGATGAGACAATCATCAGAAATGTCTTTTGTACCCCTTCAGAAGTAATGCAGAAGGTCTCAACTAAATGACATGCATTTATAAAAGAGGGGGATATAGGAAAGGCCCACGCCAAGAATAATATCTAACTCTAATTCTTGCAAGCTGTATAAACCTGGACAAGGAACTGTTTTGCATCAGTAAAATGGGAATGCTTCCTTAATTACCTTCTACAGATTTGCAAGAATCAAAGGATTAAATGTATAGGAGGTGCCTTGTGAAGTACCTTACAAAAAGTGCAATAAATACGATGTATAATTCTTCATTTCTAGAGCAATGATTACCCTCAAAACGTTATTTGTACACAAAATGAAGAGTTTTCTGATGAATGAGTATGGTAACGAGTCGGGGTCTGCAGCGGAAATCCCAATCCTCATTCTCCAAAGCTGGGCCGGAGCAGGAGCATTCAAGACTATTCAAGCTGACTCTTTCACAATGCTTTTCAAAACAAATCCTGATTATTTTCTTTTTAAAAAACCACCTGCCAGGTTCAAAGGAAAATACATTAAAATAAAACAAACAAAAAAGCTGAGTTCTGGGTTGCTGGGCTGTGGAGACAGCATGATGTGGCAAGGAAAAGAGACGCAGAAGCAGCTGTGAACCCCGGTCCGGCAGTGGACTCCCGGGTGTGCCTCCTTCCCACAGCCCTGGACCGGCTGGGCCTTAACTTCCCTTCCTTTGCCTCTAACCATCTTCACCTGCACCTTCACCTCCCGCCCCAGCAACAACCCTGGGGGCAGATTGCTCATCTTTTCATTCCTAGACCTCAGCAGGGCTGTTAAGTTTACAACTGGGCTCTACCCAATTTAAAGTCAGGCGTTTGTGACTCTTGGGAAGGAGGGGGAACAGGTGCCTTCAAAACGCTGAACAACGCTAGAAACCGTGCCCTCTTAAAAGACACGACCCTAAGCAGGCACAGAGACGAGGACGAGGACTGCCAGGTCCGCATCTGGGGCTGGTCCAGCTGGGCCGCCCCCGGGCCCATGCTCCAGGGCAGGGCCCTCTCCTCTGTTCCTTGTCCCAATAATTCGCGAAGGTTGGCGCCACCGGTGTCACTCAAGGCTTGGGGGCGGGGACAGAGGGGGTCCTAGCCCGCCGCAGCAGCGCCGGGTCCCCGTCTCCGTTCTCCGACGCCTGGGCGCAGGGTTTTTCCACCCGCCGCCACGCAGGGTGGCGGAGGGGTCGTCGTCCTCGGAGGGAGCGCCAGCGCTGCGGCGGCTCCCAGGAAAGTTGGCGCGGGCCCGAGGGGCCCGCCTCACCAGCCCAGCACCCACCCTACCGCGCGCCGCCGGCCCTGCCCTGCCTCAGTTTCCCCACCTATGCCGCGGCAGGCCCCGCCTACGGACATCACGTGCCTCGCTGAGCCCCGGCGCGCAGCACCTACCTCAAGTGCCTCCCTTCTGCCGGCCTTTTGCCGCCCCGACGCCCGGGCGCTAAGGCACCAAACCGCCCGGCCCGGAGGGTCCCAGGGGCGGGCCCCGCGCTTGCGCAGCCTCGAGCCTGTGCTGCATCGCGCGCTGCCGCGCCACCGCCATGTGACCCGCCCCGCCCCCCGTGGGAGGAGCTCCGGGTCTGCCCCTGACTCGCAGACCGCCGGGCCGCGGTCTCCTATCCCCGGTGGCGCTCGGGCGTGTACTCCACCGGTCCTTTTATGCACAGCGCTCGGTCGGTCCACTCCTCGAGTCCGCGAACCGAGGCCCCGACGCGTTCTTCAGGGCGCTGCCTAGGGCAAAAGAAGGCGCTGGACACCCCTAATGGAGTCTGGAAGCACCTGTCCTGCAGCCGAGGCTGGCCAATCTTCAGCCTGGTTTTGAATAGCTCTTTTGATAGGGTTTTTTTTCTGGTTTTTTTTTTTTTTTTTTTTTTTTTTAACCTCCATGGGCAGGGGGAATCTAAGGGACCGACACATTCGATGAGCCCCTTCAAGCTGTATGTACAGATTCAGAATTGCCAACCTCAATCCTCCACCCACGTTCCCTTTCACTCCACAATGCTAGCTATGGGGCAGAGAACGGTGAGCTGCAGCCTTGCGGACTCCGGGCGACGCTGAGGCGGGTTTGTCACACACCGCTCCTCCACTTACTCCTCCTGTTGGAAGTGCCCACACTTCCGTGAAAGTAGGAGGTTGTGTCCGGCGCGCTGGCTCACGCCTGTAATCTCAGGGCTTTGGGAGGATCGCTTGAGCCCAGGAGTTCAAGACCAGTCTGGGCACCATAGTAAGACTCCATCTCTACGTAGAAAACAAAAACTAGCCGGGAATAGTGGCGCATGCCTGTATTTCCAGCTACTCCGGAGCTGAGGTGGGAGGATCGCTTGAACCCGGGAGGCGGAGGTTGCAGTGAGCCCAGATCGCGCCACTGCACTCCAGCCTGTCTTAAAAAAAAAAAAAAAAAAAGACCCTGTCTTAACAACAAAAAACAAAAAGTAGGAGGTTGGACTTTCAGAGACAGCAGAGCTGACTCACGAGACATATTAGTGGTTGGCCGGGCTCGGTGGCTCATGCCTGTAATGCCAACACTTTGGGAAGCCAAGGCGGGTAGATCACTTGGGGACAGGAGTTCGAGACCAGCCTGACCAACATGGCAAAACCTCGTCTCCACTAAAAATACAAAAATTAGCCGGGTGTGGTGGCGCGCACCTGTAGTCCCAGCTACTCAAGAGGCTGAGGCAGGAGAATTGCTTGAACCCCAGAGGTGGAGGTTGCAGTTAGCCGAGATGGTGCCACTACACTCCAGCCTGGGTGACAGCGTGAGATTCCGTCTCAAAAAAAAAAAAGACATATCGGTGACACAGTGCAAAGACCAGTCACAGGGCAGCATAAGGTGAAGTGGCAAAGCAGGCTGATGCCCGCCCGTCAAAGGTGGCCATTTGCCTGCAACATCTTCCCCCCTTCATCTGGGAGCTGCGCACAGGTGTACAAAGTCCAAAGCCTTCCGTGATTCACCTCCCTGACTTCCCACTCAAGACTCCATGTTCCATGTAAACTTATAGCAACACTTGGGGAGCTTGATCTATTCAAGGGGGTCTCTCCTCAACCAGACTGTGAGTTCCTCCACTTCACCTCTGGGACCTTAGAGCCTGGCCCAGGGACAGCGCGGAAATGTACTTAGAAAACGTGAGAGGTGGATCTAAGTTGTGGGGTAAGGGAGATCAGCTTGAGTGCCCATGCAGTTTTCCTGCAGGAGTTAGGCATATGATTTGAAGGCCAGAAAATATTTCATGTACTTTGGTGCAATGTGGGTGTAGTTGAGAGAGAGAGAGATATATATATATAAAAGATATATAAAAGATATATAAGATATAGAAAAGATATATAAGATATATACAAGATATATATAAGATATATACAAGATATATATAAGATATATATGATATATATGATCTATATGATATGATATATATGATATATAATATATGATATATAAGATATATGATATATAAGATATATAAGATATATATGATATACATGACATATATATATATCATATATATCTCTCTCTCTCCAGAGGACTTTTCTTTCTTCTCCCTTATTTCTCCTTACCTTGTGAAGAGGAGCGGGAGAAGGGTCACTCTTTCCATCCCAAAATAGGAAGTTCAAAGGTGAAGAGGGTTTGCAGGGAAGGCCACTTAGAACAAAACAGGAAGTCATTTCCTTGGGAAATGAGTTCTCGGAGACTGACCATTAATGACAGAGCCATTCAGGGGCTGGGGATAGCAGAATTCTGGGGTGGAAGGTCCTCTGAGGCTTTAACTGTGATGTAATTACTAATCATGTGCAAAAGTCATGATTATATTTACACTTCGGTAACATCCTGAAGATCTGGACTTCAAAAACCAGGCTACATCTGATAGCTAATTAATATGCTCCTCACATGCCCACGTTTCTTTTTGTACAAGAAAGCACAGGCTGAACTCATTAAAAAACAGTCATTAGACCAGAAAAATAAGTTACAGGCAAGCAGGCACAGGAAAACTTATCTACAAAGCTCAAGGACTGAAACCAAAAACCAAACCAAAACAAAAAACCTGAAGAATAAACCAAGAAAACCCACCAAGCTGCCCAGCTTTTAAGAGAAAAATAATTTAAATATTGTAAAGATTGTAAAATAGCCTTAGGTTCTGAATTTCAGGTGGTAGAAATTAAGGTTGACTAGAAGTTTTGTGATAACTTTAGATAATGTTACCATCTTGACAGGGGCTGGGAAACTTTTCTGTCCCTCACAAGTCCCATAGGGCAGGCAGAAAACACTGCTTGCAGGAGGCAGATCTGGGTAAGGACTTCTGACTCTTTCAGCATCATAGCACTTCTAGATTCAGCTGGCTTCAGCTTCATCTGCTACTCAGCAGTGACTGAAGAGTCAGCAGCATAACATGATCTTTTTAAGCTTATGGCCCTGTAGCGTCTGGGCTCGCTGGGAACAGTTCAGGAAGCAGCTAGCATCAAGATGAAAATAGAGCAAAAATTGGTGCTTGACTTCAACATGTCAGGCCCAGGCTACCATTCTGCGGATGTGTAAAAGCGAAATCAAGAACAAGACTTGTATGTGAATCTCAAAAATAGATGTGCATAGATCAGCTTCAAATATTTTCTCTATATGCCAATATCTCTGAATTCAGCTCTTTCTTATTTGTTTTAAGCATAAAAAATCCTATACTTCCACAGTGTGTCTCAAAGCAAAGCAAAGTCAGTAGGGACCTCTTTCTAAAACCTTCCATAGATGTGGTCAATGGTTTACCAGGTGAACCGATGGCTGGCTGAGGGCTAGATGGTGGTATTATTCTGCCCCCAGGTTGAGAAAGCAGGATTGTCTCAAGTGTCCTCAACCATCATTGCCTGCACTACCAACTAACATTAACTGAGTCTTTATTCAGTTAGGAAGCTTTGATTTGCAAGTTAACAGAAAACCCAATTCAAATTGCCTTGAGGTGATCCTGTGGTTTCATGATGTCATCAACAGTCGAGGTTCTCTTGCTTCTCTGCCGTTATCCATGTGTTGGCTTCATATTAAGGATGGTTCTCCCTATGGTCATAGGATGATTCCTAGGATCCAACATGGGGAGGGGGCAGTTAGACTAAGGAGTGAACGAAACCCAGAGCCTCATACTGATTGGCCAGTCATTGTGGCCAGGGTACTACTGCACTCTAAGTCTGGGTTCATTCCCATCTCATCTATCCCTGTGTGCACACTTAAAAAGAAAAAAATATAAGTGAAATGAACAGGATAAGGCATTCCTTAGATATCTTCACATTCAAAGTCCAACTCTTTTTTTTTTTTTTTTTTTTTTTTTACTATTTTTAGACTTAAGAGTTGATGATTTCTGGATTTGTCACACAATATTATCCTCTGACCATTAGAAACACTGGTGACACAGCATTTCTTAAAGGGTGCTCCATATAGCCTTCTGCTCAACATCAGCAGAAGTTTTTGACAAAAAGATGTTTGACGTCTTAATGATGTCAAACAAATGAATTGATGACACCAACCTTTCATTGCTTTGGAATTCCTTTTATCCATTTCAAGAGATTTGGCAACTTTTCCAGTGCCTTGCAATTCTTTTGTGTGTTTCTCAATAGCAAAACATAATAGACTTCATTTGTGTGTGTATGTATAGCTTTCTTAGGTTCCATAAGTGTCTCAATTGTTGCTTTGCAAGAATATAGGAAAATGAAGTAATTCTTTTGATAACAAAATTGCTTTACTAATATCAAATTTATGTTCCACTGCTCTGATTTTATGAATTTCTGCATTTGCAAAAACTTTTTCATTTCAGTGTCAAATCTTGGAGCCATATTTTAGAAGATTTTACTCTTTAAAAAAATAGAGGTCGGGTGTGGTGGCTCACTCCTGTAATCCCAGCACTTTGGGAGGCCAAAGCGGTAGGATCACGAGGTCAGGAGATCCAGACCATCCTGGCTAACACGATGAAACCCCATCTCTACTGAAAATACAAAAAAATTAGCCGGGCGTGGTGGCGGGCACCTGTAGTCCCAGCTACTCCGGAGGCTGAGGCAGGAGAATGGCGTGAACCCAGGAGGCGGAGCTTGCAGTGAGCCGAGATTGCGCCACTGCGCTCCAGCCTGGGCGACAGAGCGAGACTCCGTCTCAAAAAAATAAAAAATAAAAAATAAAATAAATAAAAAAAGGCCGGGTGCAGTGGCTCACGCCTGTAATCCCAGCACTTTGGGAGACCGAGGCGGGCGGATCATGAAGTCAGGAGATTGAGACCATCCTGGCTAACACGTGAAACCCCGTCTCTACTGAAAATACAAAAAAATTAGCCGGGCGTGGTGGCCAGCGCCTGTAGTTCCAGCTATTCGGGAGGCTGAGGTGGGAGAATGGCGTGAACCCAGGAGGCGGAGCTTGCAGTGAGCCAAGATCGCGCCACTGCACTCCCGCCCAGGCGACAGAGCAAGACTCTGTCTCAAAAAAATATATATAAAATAATAAAATAAAAAACAAAAAAATAGAGATGGAGTCTCACCATGTTGCCCAGGCTGGTCTCAAACTTCTGGACTCGGGCGATCCTCCACTGTTAGCCTCCCAATGTGTTGGGATTACAGGCGTCAGCCACTGCACCTGGCCCTAGAAGATTTTATAGAGCATTTAAAGTCAATCATGGAGTACAAGCAACGTCCATAACTCAACTGAAGGGTCAACAATCTAAGCAGCTATGACTACACTGATGTGTGTGCAGGCAATGACAACTGTCACATCTGTTACTGCAATAGCACTCATAGAACACCACTAAGTGTAATGCATGACCCAATTTCAGACATGTTAAAATGTGAAAAAATGAGCAACTTAGAAATTACAAGCTTTGCTATTCTATAATCAAGTAGAGTTTAGTCCAGGAATGTAAGTTGGTGTCAACATTAGTAGATCTATTAGTCCATATGAACAGAAAACAGGAACAAAACTGCTTATCATATTAATAGATGCTGAAAAGAAATCCAGTAAAAATTGTAGACTTTCCTAGTCATAGCCCTAAGTAAAACAGAAATAAAAGCAAATCACTTAAATATAATAAAAATTCTTTATCGAACACTGAAAGCAAATTTCTTACCTGGAAAAATGTTGATTTCAATTAAATAAGGAACTAGCCCTTTATCTCCATAGTACTGGAGTATTAAAAATGCAATAAAAATGAAATTATGTAAACAATGGTAAAGAAGACTATCACTTTTTGCTAATCATGATTTATCTTTATTTTTATTTTTTGAGACAGGGTCTTGCTGTGTCGCCCAGGCTGGAGTGCAGTGGCACAATCATAGCTCATAGCTTACTTCAGCCCTGAACTTCTGGGCTCAAGCAATCCTCCACCTCATCCTCCTGAGTAGTTGGAACTGTAGGAATATGCCACTATGGCCCACTAATTTTTATTTTATTATCTTATAGAAACAGGGTCTCACTATGTTGCTCAGGCTGGTCTCAAGCTCCTGGGCTCAAACCATCTTCCTGCTTCAGCCTGCCAAAGTGTTGACATTACAGGCATGAGCCACTGGACCTGGCTTTATTTTTTTTTTGTAGAGATGGGGTCTTGCTATGTTGATCAGGCTGTTCTTGAACTCCTAGGCTCAAGCAATCCTCCCACCTTAGCCTCCCAAAGTGTTCGGGATTACAGGCATAAGCCGCCTTCTGGCTAACTAACCTCAGATATTCTATTAAAAGTGACTGGAATTAGTAAAATATTATTTTCTAATAATAGAAAATTATAATATATAATGTATTATATGCCAGGGACTGTTCTAAACCTTCATATATGTTACTTTATTTAATCCTTGTAACAACCTTTACAAGGGTTATTATTACCCATTGTATGGATGAGGAAACTGAGCACAGAGAGTAACTTGCACAGGTCACATAGCTAGAACATAGTGGAGATGGGATTAAGTCTCTTGCAGTTTGGCTCCATAACATTAAATACTATGCTGTATTGTCTCTCATGAGATAATTTAGAAAGATGGCAGGATGCAAGGGATACATGCAAATACCAATAAGCACCTATAAATGGACAGTGGAAAAATGTTCAATTCACAATTGTGACAAATACTCTAAGATACTTGGGCCTTTGGTGAACCAGAATTGCAGGACTTATATGAAAGAAACTAGAAATGTTATTAAAGTTCTTAAAATAAGATGAAAACAAAAAAAAAAACCATGTTCTTGATTTAAAAACCTTGATTATCATAAATATATTGGGTATCTAAATTTATACATATATATATATATATATTTTTTTTTTGAGACAGATTCTCATTGTGTTGCCCAGGCTGGAGTGCAGTGGCACTATCTCAGCTCACTGCAACCTCCGCCTCCTGGGTTCAAGTGATTCTTATGCCTCAGCTTCCTGAATAGCTGGGATTACAGGCAATATATAAATTTAATTACACTCAAACTAGAACTCTCAAAGTATTCATTTTGAAAAAAAAACCCTGGTGCAGTATTTTTAACGTTAAGGTGTAGCAGACCCAATTCCTGCCCAACAGTTATTCCCCACTTATTTCTTTCAAACAGACCTGCCACTGGGTTTAGGTATGGGATCAACTTTCTCTGAGAATAGGCCTCAGTTGGTCCTTACCTCAGACTAATGTGCCGAGACCAGCTCGGTTGGGGAGACCCTAAACCAGCAGCGCTAGAGGAATTAAAGACACACACACAGAAATATAGAGGTGTGAAGTGGGAAATCAGGGGTCTCACAACCTTAAGAGCTGAGAGCCTCGAACAGAGATTTACCCACATATTTATTAACAGCAAACCAGTCATTAGCATTGTTTCTATAGATATTAAATTAACTAAAAGTATCCCTTATGGGAAACGAAGGGATGGGCTGAATTAAAGGAATAGACTGGGCTAGTTAACCGCAGCAGGAACATGCCCTTAAGGCATAAATGGCTTATGCTATTGTTTGTGGCTTAAGAATGCCTTTAAGTGGTTTTCCTCCCTGGGCAGGCCAGGTGTTCTTTGCCCTCATTCCCGTAAACCCACAACCTTCCAGCTTGGGCGTTAGGGCCATTATGAACATGTCACAGTGCTGCAGAGATTTTGTTTATGGCCAGTTTTGGGGCCAGTTTATGGCCAGATTTTGGGGGGCTTGCTCCCAACACTAATGAATTGTTGGTCTCAACCAGTAACTGTAATTAATTTCTATCCTCTTTTGCCAGTGATTGGTCCAAGGATGAGCGTTATCACCCAGTTCTGGCCAATGAGATACAAGTAGTCTATTGAGGCTTTTCTATTCTCAGAAAAAAACAGAGTCTCATAAGTATAGAGTTCTTGCTTCCTGCCTTTGGATCTGGTTGCTGTGCTCAGTTCTGTGCAGTCGTGTCATGACCGTGAGGCACAAAGCAGAACATACTATCAACAAGCTGAGGTTGGTGAAGCAGGAGGCAGAGTCAGTTTTATGGCTGACACCATTGCAGGATTGGTCTGATGCCATCCAGTCTCCCTCTAAGCATCTTGTTAGGTGAATAGTAAAAGTTTGTATTGCTTAAATCAGTGTTAGTCAGTTTTCCTTATCACATCTCAAAATACTACAAAGTCATTGCAATTCAAATCACATGGTATTGGTACAGTCAGATAGTAACCGTGTGATTTTGGGTGGAGACCAAGCAGTTAATTAACTTGACCCCTAGAGAGGCCAGAGACTGAGGTGGGCCACATGGCAGCCAACCAGGGTTACGTGACTGAGCCTCAGTAAAGACTCTGGACACCAAGGCTGGGGTGAGCTTCTCTGGGTGCCACTGCTGTGTGTACTGCCACACACTGATGCCAGGAAAGCAACACTGTCCAGGACTCTCCAGAGAGAACACTGGAAGTTCCATGTTTGGAACTTTGCTAGAATCTGCCCTATGTGTCTCTTCCCTTGGATGATTTCACTCTGTATTCTTTTCCTGTAATAAACTATAACCATGAACATAATAGCTATCAGTGAGTTCTGAGTTCCTCTGGTGCATTATCAAACCCATGGATCTTAAGGACCCCCAAACTCACATTTGGTGTCAGAAGTGAGGGTAGCATGGACTGTGCTACTTCTAACTCATTGATGTCTTTGATCAGTTTGGGCGCTTCTGGGTTATGCCAGCATAGTAAAACTGTTAATAACTTTTCTATAGATTCAGTTTATTAGATTGTATTTTTCTGAAACATGGTCTATTTCCATTATGTTTAAAATGTACTTATTTAAAGTTGTTCCCTAATGATTTTCTAAAAACTACTTCCCCTGTCATTTGTCACAACACATGTGGACCTGGAGGACATTATGTTAAGTGATGTAAACCAGACTCAGGAAAATATTGCATTATCTCCCTTTCATGTGGAATCTAAGAAAAAAGAAGCCAAATATACAGAGTTAGAGAATAAAACAGCAAACACCAGGGGTGATGGGGGGAACCAGGAGAGGAAATGGGGAGATGTAGGTCAGAGGATACAAAGTAGAGGATATGTGGGATGAGCAAGGCTCCAGGTCTAACGCACAGCATGAGGATTATAGGAAATAAAATTGTACTATATTTGGGATTCCTGATAAATAAGTGGATTTTAGCTATTCTTTTTTTTTTTTTTTTTTTTTTTGAGACGGAGTCTCGCTGTGTCGCCCCAGGCCTGGAGTACAGTGGCGCAGTGGCGCAACCACGGCTCACTGCAAGCTCCGCCTCCCAGGTTCACGCCATTCTCCTGCCTCAGCCTCCCGAGTAGCTGGGACTGCAGGTGCATGCCACTATGCCTGGTTAATTTTTTTTTTTTTTTTTTTTTGAGACAGAGTCTTGCTCAGTCGCCCAAGCTGGAGTGCAGTGGCTCGATCTCCGCTCACTGCAAGCTCCACCTCCTGGGTTCACGCCATTCTCCTGCCTCAGCCTCCCGAGTAGCTGGGACTACAGGCGCCCGCCACCACGCCTGGCTAATTTTTTTCTATTTTTTTGGTAGAGACTGGGTTTCACCGTGTTAGCCAGGATGGTCTCGATCTCCTGACCTCGTGATCTGCCCGCCTCGGTCTCCCAAAGTGCTGGGATTACAGGCGTGAGCCACTGTACCAGGCCTCATTTTAGCTGTTCTTGCCACAAAAGCAAACAAATAAAAATAGGTGCTCATGAGATGATGAATATGTTAATTTGCTTGACTATAGTAACCATTTCACTATATGTATCCCATAACATTGTGTGTATACCTTAAATACACATGCTAAAATTTATTTTAAAAATTAAAAAAAATCTACCTGTAATTATCTCCCATTTCTTATCCTGAGATCAATTTCCTTCTCACTTTTTTGGCTTAAATTTAAAACTTTTTTGTCAGCTTTAGTAAAGTATAATTTTTAAATTTAGGTGTAGTAGAGGTAAAATTTGCCAATTTTAAGTGTATGATTTGAAGATTGGTGACAGATGTACATAGTCATGTACCATCACCACCATCATCATCACACAGAACGTTTCTATTACCCTCAATAGTTCTCTCATACCCCTTTGTGGTCAATCCCTTCCCTCAGCCTCCTGGCTCCAGGAAACTGCTGATCTGTTTCCTATATTTCCTAGTCTTGCTTTTTGTAGAATTTCATACAAATGGCATCATGCAGTATGTAGTATTTTGTATTTGCCTTTAAAAAAATTTTTTTTTGAGACAGAGTCCCACTCTGTTGCCCAGGCTGGAGTGCAGTGGTGTGATCTCAGCTCACTGCAACCTCTGCCTCCCGGGTTCAAGCAATTCTCTTGCCTCAGCTTCCTGAGTAGCTGGGATTACAGGCGCACACCACCATGCCCAGCTAATTTTTTTTGTATTTTTAGTAGAGATGGGGTTTTGCCATGTTGGCCAGGCTGGCCTCAAACTCCTGACCTCAAGTGATCTGTCCATCTCAGCCTCCCAAAGTGCTAGGATTACAGGTGTGAGCCACTGCACCTGGCGTATTTGGCTTTTCTTACTTAGAATAATGCTTTTGAGATTCCTTCATGTTGTCACGTGCATTATAACTCCATTCCTTTTTAATTGCTCCTAGATATTCCATTGTATAGATGTGCTTAAATTTGTTTATCCATTCACCTGTTAATGGATATATTTGATATAATCAGGTTGTTTCCAGGTTTTAACAATTATGAATAAAGCAGCTGGGAACATTTGAGTACTACCTTTGTTTGGACATACATTGTCATTTCCCTTGGATCAATATTTATTAGTGGTCATGTGGTAAGTGTATGCTTAACTTTGTAAAATACAGTTGAACTCTTTTCCAGAGTGACTGTATTATTTTCATTCCCACCAGCAACACATGCAAGTTGCTACTTGCAGATGGTTTTTTGCGGGAAAAAACAGAAAAAAGTAGTTTCAGGCTGGGCGCGGTGGCTCACACCTGTAATCTTAGCACTTTGGGAGGTCGAGGCAGGTGGATCACCTGAGGTCAGGGGTTTGAGACCAGCCTGGCCAGCATGACGAAACCCGGTCTCTACTAGCTGGGTGTGGTGGTGCGCACCTGTAATCCCAGCTACTTGGGAGGCTGAGGCAGGAGAATCGCTTGAACCCAGGAGGTGGAGTTTGCAGTGAGCTGAGATCGCACTACTGCACTCCAGCTTGGGCAACAGAGTAAGACTTCATCTCAAAACACAAACAAACAATGGAAAAAAAAGAGTTCCAGTATGTCCTTGCTGATAATAAGTGTTGTCAATTGTCCCTGGTGTTTCCTCTACCGACAGCATCCTAGCTACTAGACCCTTGAAGCCACTCTCAATGTTTTAGTACATATTGTCCAGTTTCTATAAAAATGCTGCAGCGATCCAGGGACAGTTAGGGCTCAGACTCTACATCATGTTGGGTACCTCTGATCCCATCTCTTCTCTTAGTCTTAGAAATCTCAACATCTCCATGAACCCAGCTTCTCCAGCCTTTCCTGGTTTCCAAGCATTGCATCATTTCTCCTTCCCTGTGGGGATGCTCCGCTGTGACCCCCTTCAGCTATATGGGAATAGGAAACTTTTAGTCCTCACTCGCTATTCCCAAGGGCTTCACTCTCAGCTCCTCAGATTCCCTGTTCAGGGAATCTGAACAGGAAGGAACAGCTGACATCAAATGTGCCTCTGTCCCAGTTCTGGCCTTTCTTCTGACTGTTTCTGTGTCTGACTATGTGCTTGACATTGTGTGAGCATAGAACAAGCTCTAGAAGGAAACTGCAAATCGGTAACAGTGGGTACGTTCTGGAGAGGGGGAGGTTCACTTTTCAATTTACAGACTTGTGTGTTGGCATTTTTTAAGCAAAATAATTTAAAAATAGCTACAATTTCTTTTTCTTTTTTTTTTTTTTTTTGTGACGGAGTCTCGCTCTATTGCCCAGGCTGGAGTGCAGTGGTGCTATCTTGGCTCACTGCAAGCTCCGCCTCCCGGGTTCACGCCATTTTCCCATCTCAGTCTCCTGAGTAGCTGGGACTACAGGCTCCTGCCACCACGCCTGGCTAATTTTTTTGTCTTTTTTAGTAGAGACGGGGTTTCACTGTATTAGCCAGGATGGTCTTGCTCTCCTGACCTCATGATCTGCCCGCCTCAGCCTCCCAAAGTGCTGGAATTACAGGCGTGAGCCACCGCACCTGGCCAAAAATAGCTATAATATTAATAAATAAAAGTTCTCATAGCCCACATCTTGTGTGCCCCTGCTCTGTATAGTGCTACCTAGATGGGCCTCTCATTTAATTATTAATTACTATTAAAAACCATCTTCACTTTCAATGAGGCTGGAAAGACACTCAGAGCTCCCAGACAAACAGAGGCCTGTCTGGTGAGACAGGCTGCTCCATTCACTAGAGGGTCTCCCAAGAGACTCTCAGTTTCAGTCTAAAAATATTTAGAGGAAAACAGCATTGTAGAGAGAGTCTAGGTTTGTCTAACACAGTTCAAATTTTTGTCTCTTTTCCTGGTGTCTCATTCAGGATAGCATGTGTCCCAGATAGAAGAGTTGGTTGGGACAATAAAAAGCATTGTTTCCCAAACCATCAATAACTTGTTTTGGATAACACCCTGCTGCCACCAGCCAGTTTTTCTGAGAGAAGACAAAAGACTCTGACCTGCCTCCAGGCACCTTACCTGCTGTTCTCTTGCTGATGTCATAAATGATCAACAGCATCCCCTCAGAGCCACATTGTCAGGACACCTAGAGAGCTGTGTGGAGCCAGAAGATACTGTTTCTGCATCCCAGGCATGTTGGTGAGCCTCAGGTGGCTGGAGTGGCCAGGGCTCCTGCAGGAAGGAGCTGAGAAGTGGACATTCTCCACACTCACCTCAGCCTCAGCAGAGGGGACATCAGCTCCAAGCTTTTGCCTGGCAGGGTCTCCTGTCTTGTGATTTAGAGTCCCCATCCCCCTGATAGTTTCCATGAAAGTGGCCCTTGTGTAGCCTGCAAAGTGACGCCTATTCTCCACCCTTGGACCTGTGGCTTCTCTTTGATTAGACACTGTGCATACTCAGGGTGGCTGGCAATGGGGATGGATCCACCCAGGGCTCCTAGTGGGGATTCTTAGGGGATACTGTGGCCCTTTTCTAGAGCACTCACATTTCATTAAGAGGCCTTCACAGGTCTCAATCTCACATACCCTCTACTATTCAGCCACATTGCCCTTCTTACATGTTTCCAAACACCTGGATGCCTTTGCACACATGCTGTTCCTCCAGCCTAGACTGCCCTTGCTTGTGCTTTTGCGAGGTGGCTCATGCCTGTAATCCCTGCACTTTGGGAGGCCGAGGCTGGCAGATTGCCTGAGGTCAGGAGATCAAGACAAGCCTGACCAACATGGTGAAACTCTGTCTCTACTAAAAATACAAAAATTAGCCAGGCATGGTGGCAGGCGCCTGTAGTCCCAGCTACTCGGGAGGCTGAGGCAGGAGGATCACTTGAACCCTGGAGGCGGAGGTTGCAGTGAGCCAAGATGGCGCCACTGCACTCCAGCCTGGGGAACTGAGTGAGACTCGTCTTAAAAACAAAACAAAACAAAAAAACTCCTCCTCATCCATCAGTGCCATGTCAAATATTATCTTTGTAAAGCCTTTCTTCACTTTCTGCCTGAGTTAGTTCACTTCTGGGCTCCCATAGTTCAGTCCTATGTCTATTAGCACACTCCCTACCTCTCTCTGCCTCCTCCCTGCACAGGATCTCAAGGGTAGAGGCTGTGCCCTTCATATCCACACTCTCGGGCAAAGGTTTGGTGATTGGTATTGAGAAGAATGGTTTGGCTGTCCTGCCAAACCATGTCCCATGTCCTGCTCTGGGATGAACATTCAGATGTGGAAATGAACCCAGAGAGGAAAGTTTTGATGAATCAGCCCAAGTTTTCACTAGATTTTTCTTTAAAAAGGATTCTGTGATTAACTGCTCCCCAGTTAGCAGGCACACCTAAAATATTAATCATTTAACTATCACCCACGGCCCACTGAGTCACTATGCTGGGAGGGGCAGTAGGCAATGATTCCAAACATGTCTGCAAGTCTGATCCTCAGCCAGACCTTTCAACCATGCTACTCAGGAGAGAAAACCAAACTTTTCTTTCAAAGGAGAACGTATGGATTTCCCCCAAGGGGACAGCACGCAGGACTGAGTTTGAAGGATGTTTTCTGCACACGTAGCATGTAATCTCTGATATTTTCCAACAAGTCAATGCATGGCTTATCCAGCAAATTACTTACATTAATAGACACCCATTATCTCTACTGAAAAGATTTCCTAGATAATGCTGTGACTGAAGTTTATAATTATACTGCAGAATGCCAGACCTCTCTGTGCAGGGCCCAAGTTTAGCACTGTTCTAGCTCCTTCTGGTGGTACAGCTTTAGGACTTTATTGAGTGCCAAAAATCTTAGCTTTGAGTGTCTAAACTTCCTAAAATGAATATCTCCTTGCAGCATCTGAAGTGTTAATTTTAATTTGTTCATTCTTCAAGAAGATTGGTGATGTTGTTGTTTTCATTTTTTTCTTATTATTATTTTTTGAGACGGAGTCTCGTTCTGTCCCAGGCTGGAGTGCAATGGCATGATCTCAGCTCACTGCTACCTCTGCCTCCTGGGTTCAAGCTATTCTCCTGCCTCAGCTTCCCGCGTAGCTGGGATTTCAGGCGCCCACCACCATGCCAGCTAATTTTTGTATTTTTAGTAGAGACGAGGTTTCACCATGTTGGCCAGGCTGATCTCGAACTCCTGACCTCGTGATCCACCTGCCTCGGCCTCCCAAAGTGCTAGGATTACAGGTGTGAGCCACTGCACCCGGCCATTGTTTTTATTTTTTATTTTAATTTTTAAAATTTTTATCATTATTATTTTTTTTGAGACAAAATCTCACTCTGTCACCCAGGCTGGGGTGCAGTGGTGCCATCTCAGCTCACTGCAACCTCCACCTCCCAGGTTCAAGTGATTCTCCTGGCTCAGCCTCCCCAGTAGCTGGGACTACAGACACTTGCTACCACAGCCAGCTAGTTTTTGTATTTTTAGTAGAGAAGGGGTTTTGTCATCTTGGCCAGGTTGATCTCAAATTCCTGACCTCAGATGATCCACCTGCCTCGGCCTCCGAAAATGCTGGGATTACAGACATGAGCCACCGTGCCCGGCTCTGTTGTTTTTAATAAGTAGTAATGGCTCACGCCTGTAATCCCAGCACTGTGGGAGGCTGAGGCGGGCGGATCACGAGGTCAGGAGATTGAGACCATCCTGGCTAACACAGTGAAACCCCGTCTCTAGTAAAAATACAAAAAAAAAAAAAAAAAATTAGCGGGGCGTGGTGGCGGTCGCCTGTAGTCCCAGCTACTCGGGAGGCTGAGGCAGGAGAACGGCGTGAACCCGGGAGGCGGAGCTTGCAGTGAGCCAGGATCACGCCACTGCACTCCAGCCTGGGCGACAGAGCGAGACTCCGTCTCAAAAAAAATAATAATAATAAAAATAAAAACAAGTAGTACTAAAATATGCAAACAAATTCATTACATTTTAAACCTGAAAGGCCAAGTCAGATCTCAAAGAGATATTTGCATACCCATGTTCATAGCAGCATTATTCACAGTAGCCAAGAGGTGGAAGCAACTCAAGTATCTATCAACAGATGAATGGATAAACAAAATGTTACACACACACACACGCGCACACACACACAAAATGGAATATTATTCAGCCTTAAAATGGAAGGAAATTCTGACACACACTACAACATAGATGAATCATAAGAACATTATGCTAAATGAAATAAGCTCATCACAGAAAGGCAAATACTGTATGATTCCACCTAGACTGGAATCTTATGAGGCACCTAGAGTAGTCAAAATAAGGCCAGGTATGGGTGGCTCACACTTGTAATCCCAGTCCTTTGGGAGGCCAAGGCAGGAGAATTGCTAGAGGCCAGGAAGTTGAGACCAGCCTGGGCAATATAGTGAGACTCCATCTCTACAAATTTTTTTTTTAATTAGCTGGGTGTTGTGGTGCATGCCTGTAGTCCTAACTACTCAGAAGGCTGAGGTGGGAGGATAGCTTGAGCCCAGGAGTTTGAGGCTGCAGTGAACCATGATTGCGCCACTGCACTCCAGCCTGAGCAACAGTGAGACCCTGTCTCAAAAAAAGAAAACAATCATAGAGACAGAAAATAGACAGTAGTTGCCAGGGCTGGGAGGAGGGGATAAATGGGGAATTGTTTAATGAGTACAGAGTTTCGGTTTTGCAACACAAAAAACTTGGAGATGTGTTGCACAACAATGAGAACATATCTAACTTTACTGAACTGTAACCATTTAAATATGATTAGGAACAATTGTATGTGTTTTTGTTTGTTTTTTTGAGACAGGGTCTCACTCTGTTGCCCAGGCTGAATGAAGGGCAGTGACATGATCATAGCTCACTGCCACCTCGACCTCCCAGGCTCAAGCTATCCTCTCACCTCTGCCTCTCTGAGTAGCTGGGACTTCAGGCATGTGCCACCACACCCGGCTACTTTTTAAATTTTTTGCAGAGAGAGGGTCTTACTATGTTGCTCAGGCTGGTCTCAAACTTCTGGGCTCAAGCAATCCTTCTGCCTTGGCCTCCCAAAATGTGGGGATTACAGGAATGAGCCACTGTGCCCAGCCATCGTGTGTTTCTTTTAACCACAATAAAAAATTTAAACAAACAAACAAAACGCTGAGGGGTCTTCAGGATCACCTGGTCCATCCTTTTATAGACAGCACAAAGACTTGTCCAAGGTCATCATTCATTTCCTCAAGGTGACCTGATTCACAGACAGATGCTCATCGTGCTCCAGCAGCTGTGGTGAGCTCCCTCTCCTCTTCTGCAAGGGAAAGGAGGTACCCAAGGCCCTATGGTGCTCCCAAACAAAGCCAGGTCAGTGGGGAGAAGCTCTGCGAGGCTGTAGATTCTCATCATTCTCTCTGTCTTCTTTTCCATACCCTCATCTGCCTGCTGGGTTGCTGATTTTTACTGGACACAGATTTTTAAATTTTATTTTATTTTGAGACAGAGTCTCCCTTTGCTGTCCAGACTAGAGTGCAGTGGTGCGATCTGGGATCACTGCAACCTCCACCTCCCAGGCTCAAGTGATTCTCTTGCTTTAGTCTCTGGAGTAGGTGGGGCTACAGACGTGCACCACCACAGCTAATTTTTTTTGTATTTTTGATAGAGATGGGGTTTCACCATGTTGGCCAGGCTGGTCTCAAACTCCTGGGCTCAAGTGATCTGCCCGCCTTGGCCTCCCAAAGTGTTGGGATTACAGGCGTGAGCCACTGTGCTCAGCCTGGACACAAATATATATATCCATGAGAACAAGTCAAGTGCCATCTTGGGTCTTTTTTTGAACTTTTCTCCTGGATCAGAGACAGGCACCTTGGGTCTTGAAGATGACAGAAGCTCAAAGTGTTGACAAAGATTGGTAAAATGAGCACAACTAGCACCTGGGAAGACCTTTCTAAGCCCGGGGTCTGCAGTCACATTCCCAGTAGACACTACCTTATCTCAGATTAGAATTATTCTGGCCTCCAGGTTGGGTTGTTTGTTGGCCTGGGTCTGCATGCAACTTTCTGCTCAGGCTTAAGGCGACTCTACTACAAGCTTGGAGGCCTCCAAGACACTCTTGATGCAGAGTTTTAGTATCACTGAATGCAAAGCTCTTTGCTAGTTATTCAAGGTGACCTGCCCTGACCCTAATCTCCTTTTCCTGTCGTTTCTCACTGGAAACTGACATTGCTTAGTGGTTAAAGCTTGGACTTCAGTCAGGGTTGAATTCTGCTTTAGGCTTTATCTCTGTAGCCTTAGGTAGTCATTGATCTCACTGAGCCTCAGCTTTCTTTTAAGAAAAACGGGGAGATGGCGGGGCGCGGTGGCTCACGCCTGTAATCCCAACACTTTGGGAGGCCGAGGTGGGCGGATCACAAGGTCAGGAGATCGAGACCATCCTGGCTAACACGGTGAAACCCCGTCTCTACTAAAAAAAAAAAAAAAAAATTAGCCGGGCATGGTGGCGGGCGCCTGTAGTCCCAGCTACTCGGGAGGCTGAGCCAGGAGAATGGCGTGAACCCGGGAGGCAGAGCTTGCAGTGAGCCGAGATTGCACCACTGCACTCCAGCCTGGGTGACAGAGTGAGACTCTGTCTAAAAAAAAAAAGAAAAAGAAAAACGGGAAGATAACACTATCCAGTGTGTGAGGGTTTGATGAGTTAATGCCTTCCAGATCTTAGTCTAGAACCTGATACACTTTTAAAGCACTTGGAAACTTGAGCCATTGTCACTGGCAGAGATGCCCTCTGCTCTAGCAGAATAGGCTCACTTATCAGATCTAGAGGTGGTCTGTTGTTCCAGCCTCTGTCTCTGCCTTGCTTTGCTCTTCCCCTTTCCTGGAGAATCTTTCCCAAATCCTACTGAGACCCAGCTCAATGCCAACCTCTTTTTAAAGGCTTCACTGACCTTCTCTGCTAGAAAGTATCTGTGGTGGAGATTGATTTGTACATGTCTGGGTAATAATGTAATTGTGAAGAAACTGCTAAGGATCGGTTTGTTGAACGTGCCCTTGTGGGTGGGCATGGAATGCAGGAGGCCACAGGACCTGACATAGGTGCTTTGGCTTCCTCTGGGCATCCTGGAAAGTTCTCTGAGAAGATTCCACAAATTCTGTTTTCACAGGAAGTCTGAGACCTCAGGGAGGTAACTTCGTGACCCATTATTGGCCACTGCAAGTCTTGAAGACAGACATACCCTTACAAAAGGCATAAGGATATTGCATGGATCTTCCTACTGGGCTGTAGGCTGTGCTCCAATTTACTAGTAAATGGAACTCTGGGTAGTAGGGTCCTTTTCTCTTTGCACCATCCCGAGTCCATGGGCTTGACCTCTACCCCTCCATCTCCTGCCTGTGTAAGATCGAAAAGTCCAGCCTAATTCTCCTTTCCTACATCCACAGCAAATGCTCCTGCCTTGGATTATTTTAGGACTGTGGTTCCTCTCCTGGAGCATGATGCCAATCAGCCTTGTGTAATTATTTAGTATATGATTTGCTCTTTTATTGGATTAGAGGCTTCTTTAGGGCAGGGATTATATTGGACTAATTTCTCTTTCATGTGAAGAACCAAGCATAGGACGTAGCTCATGCTTAGTACTCAGTGGCTAGGTACTAAATGGTTATAACTATTAACTTAATTGTTGTAATAGTTGAGACTGTAACTACCAATGACCGCCTGCTCATGATCTGCCTTGTACCATGCTAAGTGCTTTACATACATTATCTACCAGCCTTACATCAATTCTGTAAGGAAAGCATTACTATCCTCTTAAAGAGGAGGACTGGAGACTTAAAGAGATTAAGTGACTTGGTCAAGGTCATAGAGCAAGGAAAAGGTAGAGTTGGAGTTTTAATTCAGTCTCCATCTGAATGGAGCGATGTGCGGGTGGCCATGTGAAACATATATGGAGCATCACTGCATTTGCACAATTTCCACCTCAAATCTGAACCCGGTCATGCAAGCCTGAAGACAGCTGGCTTCCCCCAGACAGCCTAGCCCAGCATCATAATGTGGGCTGCCGTCAGTTAGACCCAGTCTGGGGCTGCCAAATTAATGAGCCCCTAGACTATCCAAGATGATCTGCACAGTGGCTTCTGTTCTTTCCCTGCCTTCATCTTTATAGCTGTCCTCAGTGAGATAAGCACTGAAGAAGAATTAAATAAGGCTGTGAGCACATCAACAATGAGAATGGTCAGTATCACCTATGCTGAGGCTTTGCCTGGGGCCAGAGGCCAGGCTTTGTCCAGAAAATTGGTACCTTTAGGGTGCCAGCAGGGTGGAGAACTTGTCCTTGTCTGCACCCTATTTCATCTGACTTGCTCTAAACCCTTCATCAGAACCTGAACCAGAGCTGAGGTTCACATGGATAATCTCTCCCTTGAGGCAGGGTTGACTCTCTTCGGCCTACAGACAGCTAAGGAGAATGACATTCC
This sequence comes from Pongo pygmaeus, assembly GCF_028885625.2. NCBI lineage: Eukaryota > Metazoa > Chordata > Mammalia > Primates > Hominidae > Pongo > Pongo pygmaeus. Next base: position 62,232,468 of record NC_072381.2, read on the forward strand.
ATGGAAAATTTCAATGTTTTCAGGCTACTCAAAACTTCCTGTTAAAAAAGAAAAAACTATGCAAAAAAAAACTTCCTGTGATTTGTCTATGATTTCTCATTTTAAGGATGAAAAAAATAAAACCCAGGGAGAGTAAGCACTTCCCCCAAGTCACCAGCAATCTCCTGCTAGAGCCAGGCTACTGCTGAGGTCTCCTGGCTCCCTGCCCAGAGCTCTAGTCACCATAACACAATTGCTTAGCTTTAAACTCAGTTTGCTTATTTGAGGCAAAGCTAAAAGAAGACACAATTTCTTTTTGTTTTTGTTGTTTTTGAGACACAGTCTTGCTCTGTTGCCCAGGCTGGAGTGCAGTGGCATGATCTTGGCTCCCTGCAACCTCTGTCTCCTGGGTTCAAGCAATTCTCCTGTCTCAGCCCCTCGAGTAGCTGGAGTTACAGGCATGCGCCACCACACCCAGCTAATTTTTGTATTTTTTTTTTTTTTTTAGTAGAGATGAGGTTTCGCCATGTTGGTCAGACTGGTCTTGAGCTCCTGACCTCAGGTAATCTGCCCACCTTGGCCTCCCAAAGTGCTGGGATTACAGGCATGAGCCACTGTGCCCAGCCAGAAGGCACAATTTCAAAGTCTCTGAATATATTTGAGCATTTCCACAGACAGATGGCTCCTCCAGCCTCTCCCTTTGCATTACGAGTTTGAGGCTGCTTGGTGGAATGAAGAAAGGATTGACTTTGAAGCCAGCTGGGCCCTTTCAAAGCCTTGGGCTTTGACTCTTGGCAAAATCACTTTCTCTCTCTAGCCCTAGGACTGTTGTCTATAGGGCTAAAATGGGACCATTACCTGCCTGGCAGGGCTGTTGTGTTCCTGCTTATTTTTGGAGCTCAATTCTAATGTCACTTTCAGTGTTCCCTGACCTTCTATCTAAAGTGGTCTCTCTAGAGGACTTCTGATTTCAATTCTGATATATAAAGAGGTTAGAAGCACTCTCACCCTTACAAGAAAAATACAGGAAACTGGAAAATCAATGACTTTTTCTGGATCTATCAGCAAACTGAGTTTGGAGGCCAAATCTCCATCTGGGTTCTGGAGAGAAAGGCTCTTCCAAGAAGTCCAGCTGAGATCTCCTTACCTGGAGCAGAAGCCAGCTCAGTGATGCCTCAGAACGGATGGTCTGAACTTACAATGGTTCAACTTACAATTTTTTGATTTTATAATGGTGTGAAAATGACACACATTCAGTAGAAACCATACTTTGAATTTTGATCTTTTCTAGGGCTAGTGATATGTGGCACAATGCTCTCTTGCAGTGCTGGGCTAATGTAAGTGTTCTGAACATACTTAAAGTAGTGTAGGCTAAGTTGTGATGTTTGGTAGATTAGGTGTATAAAATACATCTTCAACTTATGATATTTTCAACTGATGATGGATTTATTGGGACATAACAGCATCATGAGTCCAGGAGCATCTGTAGTGATTCTGATGAATTACTGCAGGTAGTGTGTGGATTAGTGTGAGAAGGACAAACATCTACAGCTGCAGTCTTAGTGGTGGCCCCCACACTTTTTTTTTTTCCTCTGAGACGGAGTCTTGCTCTATCACTGAGGCTGGAGTGCAGTGGTGCGATCTCGGCTCACTGCAAGCTCCGCCTCCTGGGTTCACGCCATTCTCCTGCCTCAGCCTCCTGAGTAGCTGGGACTACAGGTGCCTGCCACCACGCCCAGCTAATTTTTTGTAGTTTTAGTAGAGACGGGGTTTCACCATGTTAGCCAGGATGGTCTCGATCTCCTGACCTCATGATCCTCCCGCCTCGGCCTCCCAAAGTGCTGGGATTACAGGCATGAGCCACCGCGCCTGGCTGGCCCCCACACTTTCATGGACTTTATTTTCAAGAAACACACAAGGTACCGCTGGTGAAGACTTGAGGAAGTTCCCCTTATGGTTTAGTGGTTCTTGAAGTGGAGAAGAAGAGTAATCCCTGTGAAATATGCCCAGAATATTTTACATAACAGAGATCTAATCTTCAGAGGAAAAGACTCTGGCAGAGGCTGATCTCAGTTGGGAAAAGAACATTCATTCCACTCAGTTGGGAAAAGAACATTCTAACATTCCATAATGTTAGAAGAAGCATTAGTTTCCTCTAACCTTTCTGTCTCACTTAAGGGGGAAAAATGTAGTCAACAGGAATCAAGACTTCAGGAAAATAAGCTAGAAGTGTTGCAGCCAGGGGAGAAATACTTGAGAAAATCATGCCAGCATTATCTTACTACCCAAACTAAATAAAGACTAAATAAAGACTTTACAAGAAAGGAAAACTATAGCCAATATAGCCAACTATAGCCCAATATCTTTTATGAACATAGACACAAAAATCCTCAACAAAAAAGTAGCAAATAGAATGAATGCTTTCTCTCTAGTATCTGGATCAAGGCAAGGATATCCTTCTCATCACTCCTATTTGACATTATACTGAAAGTCCTAGCTACTGCAATAAGAAAGAAAAAGAAAATAAAATGAATATATATTTAAACTGGAGAGACAAACTGTCTTTATTTGCAGATGACATGATGTCTATGAAAAAAATCTCGAAGAATCTACCAAACACAAAAACAAAAAAACTCTTGGAACTAACAAGTGAGTACAGCAAGGTGAATATACAAAAGATTGCTTTTATATATACCAGCCATGTACAAATGGAATTTGAAATAAAAAATTCCATTATAATTGCACCAAAAATACTGAAGAATAAAAATCTAACAAAATATATATAGGATCTACATGTGGAAAAGTACAAAATACTGATGAACTAAGTCAAAGATGGTTTAAATAAATGGAGACCTATTTCCATCTCATGGATTAAAACAGTAACAAGCCAGGCACTGTGGCTTATGGCTGTAATCCCCGCTACTCAGGAGTCTGAAGTGGGAGGATTACTTGAGGCCAGGAGTTTGAGACCAGCCTGGGTAACATAGTGAGACCTCGTATCTAAGAAATTGAAAAATTAGCTGGGTGTGGTGGCTCATGCCTGGAGTCCCAACTACTCTAGAGGCTGAGGCAGGAGAATCTGTTGAGCCCAGGAGTTTGAGGCTGCAGTGAGCTATGATCATACCGCTGCACTCCAGCTAGGGCAACAGAACAAGACCCTGTCTCTGAAAAAAGAAAGAAGGCCTGGTGCAATGGCTTATGCCTGTAATCCCAACCCTTTGGGAGGCCAAAGTGGGAGGATTGTTTGAAGCCAGGAATTGGAGACCAGGCTGTGAAACAATGTGAGACTCCATCTCTAAAAAATTGAAAAATTAGCCAGTCGTAGTTCCAACTACTCAGGAGGCTGAGGTGGGAGGATCACTTGAAGCCGAGAATTTGAGGCTTCAGTAAACTTTGATCATATTACTGCACTCCAGCCTGGGCCTTGTATCAAAAAAAAAAAAAAAAAAAAAAAAAGGAACAAAGACAGACTCAATATTATTAAAATATTAATTATTCCCAACTTGAACTATAGATTCAATGCAATCCCAATCAGAATCCCAGAAAGCTATTTTGTAGATATCAACAAATAGATTCTATAGTTTATGTGAAAGGAAAAGACTTCAAATAACCAACACAACACTGAAGAAGAAAAAAGTTGAAGTAGTAATACCACCAATTTCTTTTTTTTTTCTTTTTTCTTTTTTTTTTTTTTTTGAGACGGAGTCTTGCTCTGTAGCCCAGGCTGGAGTGCAGTGGCATGATCTCGGCTCACTGCAAGCTCCACCTCCCGGGTTCACGCCATTCTCCTGCCTCAGCCTCGCATAATACCACCAAGTTCAAGGATTACATGAAGCTATAGTAATCAAGACAGTGTGGTATTGGTTAAATAGATATATAGGTCACAAAAATATGGTCAACTGATCTTTGACAAATGCACAAAGGCCGTTCACTGGAGAAAGGATGATCTTTTCTTTTCTTTTTTTTTTTGGAGATGGAGTCTTGCTCTGTCAGCCAGGCTGGAGTGCGGTGGCACGATCTCGGCTCACTGCAAGCTCCGCCTCCCGGGTTCAAGCCATTCTCCTGCCTCAGCCTCCTGAGTAGCTGGGACTACAGGTGCCCGCCACCACGCCCGGCTAATTTTTTGTATTTTTAGTAGAGACGGGGTTTCACCGTGTTAGCCAGGATAGGATGGTCTCGATCTCCTGACCTCGTGATCCGCCCGCCTCGGCCTCCCAAAGTGCTGGGATTACAGGAGTGAGCCACAATGCCCAGGCTGATCTTTTCAACAAATAGTGGTAAACAATTGGATGCACAGATGTAAAAAATGAACCTAAATACACACCTTGCACCTTTCACAAAAATTAACTCAAAATGAATATAGACCTAAAGGTGAAACAATGTGGCTTCTCCCTGTGGCCCTTTATTTTCGTCATAGTACTTACCACACTCTGGACTTATTTTCATATAGTACTTCAAATTTATTTGTTCTATTGCTTATTATCTCTCTTTCCAGCTACTCTGTAAGCTTCAGAGGGATGGCTGTGTCTGGTAAGTGCTCAATAAATAACCATTATTATTTTCAAGTTGCCCCTTGGTTTACTTAGACTATCTTAGCACAATTATTGAGAAATATGGCAGCCAAAGCGGGGTGATTTACACAAGATTAAGTACTAAGTAAACCCCCATAAAAAGAAACACAAAAAGGAAACATTTCTGCAGGTTATGGAAGATCTGATTGTCTAGGCTGACTCTTTGTATAAGCAGAAACATGGACCTGACCTCAGGATCCCTGCTGAAATTCCTGCTGCAATTAATAACCATCCATTTCAAATGGTAGTTACCAGGGGCTGGGATGGGAGTGGAGGTTGGGAAGATGTTGGTCAATGGATATAAAATTTCAGTTAGATTGGAGAATAAATTCAGAGATTTGTTGTACAACGTGGTGACTAAAGTTAAAAACAATGTGTTGCACACTTGAAAATGGTTAACATTTTAGTGTGCGTGCCACAAAAAATAAGTATGTTAGGTAATGCGCATGTTAAGCATGTTGTACATTATATATATATATATGTATATGTATAGTTTTTATTTGTCAATTTAAAAAACAAGCAAAAGGCCAGGTGTAGTGGCTCACACCTGTAATCCCAGCGCTTTGGGAGGCCGAGGTGGGTGGATCACCTGAGGTCAGGAGTTCGAGACCAGCCTGACTAGCAAGGTGAAACCCCTTCTCTACTAAAAATACAAAAATTTGCCGGGCGTGGTGGCGGGTGCCTGTAATCTCAGCTACTCAGGAGGCTGAGGCAGGAGAATCACTTGAATCCAGGAGGTGGAGGTTCCAGTGAGCCGAGATCACGCCATTGCACTCCAGTCTGGGCAACAGAGTGAGAATCTGCCTCAAAACAAAAAAATAAAAACAAACAAACAAACAAAAAAACCTACCTATTTCAGATGAAAATTTGTGAAGTGCTGGTGCCACCACATGGCTGTGGGAGGAAAACCAGCTGGGGCTTTTGTTAATGCAGAGAAAAAAACAGTAGAGGTGGCAGGAAATTGTCCCTTAGCAGCGACAACTACAACTTTAAAATTACACAGGTCTAGCACAGCAACAACAATCATGACAGCAGCAGCAGCCGATGCTGATGCCATCGGGAGTCCCTGTGGTCCAGGCACGCTAATTCTACGTGCTCTATGTGAATTATCTCATTTAAGTGTCACAGGGAGTAGTGGAAGTTGGGGATGGATGTTCATGGGTGGGAGAACCAGAGACTGACTTCTTGAGTTTGAGATGCATGAGGGTCTATGCCTGGAAGGAAAGTCAGAAGCATTTAGCTAATGACTGTTATATTAGTGATCATAATATACCCATGAGCAATGGTAATGGTAATTACAATAACAAACCCGAGGGCAATTTTATGACAGGAGAACAGCTTCAGTAGGTTATCCTTCCTGCATTTGAGTAGAGTAATAGTTTATTTAGAATTATATTCAGTTAGATAATCAGATAAACCGAAGAATGTGGTAGTGTCTCTCATTTCCCTCCAGGAGACTGACTTTCCCATCAAATTGTAGATAGAGAAGCTGCAAATGTGAGCCTCACAAATACCAGCAGGTTTAAGAGAGCAAGGAGAGAAAAAAAAAACACACACACAAAAGTGTTACATTTAATACATTTACTCTGCCCAGCATATGAATGCAACCCCAAGATTAGCAGTCACCTAACAATCTCAACAACCAGAGAGGTCAATTTTCCTCCTAGAGTGAGGACAGGTAGAGAAAATAACCAGAGAGTTCCCTCCATTACTCTTCCATCCTGGAGGCTGGCAAGGAAGAATCCTGTTGAAACACAAAAACTGTTAGATGGGACTCTCACACGCCATGTTAACAGTCATGATGAAAGCCAGAGTGACAAATGTACATTTCCTACTTTTGAAAATGAAGAAGTTGAGCTGCCCAGATTCATATTGGTAAGTTTTGCTTAAAAAAATTAATTTTTCCCAAATGAAAAAACATCTTTTTATTTTATATGGGATTCATGATCTTTATAAAAAATTTTATGATACAGAAAAGCATGACAAAATACAAATTCAATAGTAATCCTGTCACTCAAATGACCATGTTTCCAGATAGTTCTCTGTGGATAGACACACCAGTACACACAAACACACACCCTGATATTATAAATTTGTATCTTTCTACACTATCGCTTTTAATGGATACATAATGGCCATAGTGGAACATTTCCATGATGAATCCCAGTAATGTCTTTTGTTCTATCTACCTACCTATCCGATTTATATAAGAAATTAAGCGCAGACATACCTCATTGTATTGTGTTTTGCTTTGCTCTGTTTTGCAGACATTGCATTTTGTTTAAATATTAAAGGTCTGGCCAGGCACAGTGGCTCATGCCCGTAATCCTAGCAATTTGGGAGGCCGAGGCGGGCGGATTGTCTGAGCTCAGGAGTTCAAGACCAGCCTGGCCAACATGGTGAAACCCTGTCTCTACTAAAAATACAAAAAATTAGCCAGGCGTGATGGAGCATGCCTGTAATCCCAGCTACTCGGGAGGCTGAGGCACGAGAATTGCTTGAACCCAGAGGTGGAGGTTGCAGTGAGCCGAGATTGTGCCACTGTACTCCAGCCTGGGCGACACAGCAAGACTTTGTCCCAAAAAAAAAAAAACAAATTAGCAGGGTGTGGTAGCGCATGCCTGTAATCCCAGCTACTAGGGAGGCTGAGGCAACAGAATCGCTTGAACTTGGGAGGCAGAGGTTGCAGTAAGCTGAGATCGCACCACTACATTCCAGCCTGGGCGACAGAGTGAGACTCCACCTCAATAAAATAAATAAATAAATAAATAAATAAATAAATAAATATTAAAGTCTGTGGCAACCCTGTGTTGTGGGAATCTATGGGTGCCATTTTTTTCCAACAGCATGTGCCCACTTTGTGTCTCTGTGTCATATTTTGGTAATTCCCACAATATTTCAGAATCGTTCATTATTATTATATCTGTTATAGGAATCTACAATCGGTGATCTCTGATGTTACTTTGTAATTATCTACAATTACACCCATATAAGATGGTGAACTCAACCAATAAATACTGTGTGTGTGACGGTGAACTCAATCAGCAAATACTGTGTATGTTCTGACTGCTCCACCAACACACCATTCCTTCATCTCTCTCCCTCTCCTCATGCCTTCCTATTCCCCAAGACACAACAATATTGAAATTAGGCCAATTAATAACTGTACAATGGCCTCTAAATGTTCAAGTGAAAAGAAGAGTCACGTGTCTCTCACTTTAAGTCAAGAGCTAGTTATGGGCTGGGCATGGTGGCTCACACTTGTAATCCCAGCACTTTGGGAGGCCAAGGCAGGCAGATCACTTTAGGCCAGGAGTTCGAGACTAGCCTGACCAACATGGTGAAACCCTGTCGCTACTAAACATATAAAAATTAGCTGGACGTGGTGGTGCCTGTAGTCCCAGCTACTCAGGAGGCTGAGGCACAAGAATTGCTTGCTTGAATCTGGGAGGTGGAGGTTGCAGTGAGCTGAGATCGCCCCACTGCTCTCTAGCCTGGGCCACAGAGCCAGACCCTGTCTCAAAAAAAAAAAAAAAAAAAGTAGTAATGGTTAGGCTTAGTGAGGAAGGCATGTCGAAAGCCAAGACAGGCTGAAAGCTATGCCTCTTGTGCCAAACAGCCAAGTTGTGAATGCAAAGGAAATTTTATTGAAGGAAAGTAAAAGTGCTGCTCCAGTAAACACACAAATGATAAGAAAGCGAATATGCAGAAAGCTTTAGTGGTCTGGATGGAAGATCAAACCAACCACAATATTTCCTTAAGCCAAAGCCTAGTCCAGAGCAAGGCTCTACCTCTCTTCAATTCTGTAAAGGCTGAGAGAGATGAATAAGCTGCAGAAGAAAAGTTTGAAGCTAGCAGAGGCTGGTTTATGGAAAGAGGCCATCTCCGTAACAAAAAAGTGCAGGGTGAAGCAGCAAGTGCTGATGTAGAAGCTGCAGCAAGCTATCCAGAAAATAATTGAAAATAATTATCCTGGGATAATTGATGATGGTGGCTATACTAAACAACAGCTTTTCAATGTAGATGAAATAGCCTTCTATAAGAAGAAGATGCCATCCAAGACTTTCATGGCTTCAGAGGAGAAGTCAATGCCTGGCTTCAAAGCTTCAAAGGACAGGCTGACTCTCTTGTTAGGGTCTAATGCATCTGGTGACGTTAAGTTGAAGTCAACACTCATTTATCATTCTGAAAATCCTAGGGGCCTTAAGAATGATGCTAGATCTACTCTGCTTGTGTGTATCAGTGGAACAACAAAGCCTGGATGATAGCACATCTGTTTATAGCATGGTTTGCTGAACGTTTTAAGCCGACTCAATTAGACATACTGCTCAGATGAAAAGATTTCTTTCTTTTCTTTTTCTGAGATCGAGTTTCAATCTTGTTGCCCAGGCTGGAGTGCAATGGCACCATCTTGGCTCACTACAACCTCTGCCTCCCGGGTTCAAATGATTCTCCTGCCTCAGTCTCGTGAGGAGCTGGGATTATAGGCATGTGCCACCATGCCTAGCTAATATTTTTGTATTTTTACTAGAGACAGGGTTTCACCATGGTCTCGAACTCCTGGTCAGGCTGGTCTCGAACTCCTGACCTCAGGTGATCCACCCACTTTGGCCTCTCAAAGTGCTGGTATTACAGGTGTAAGCCACTGTGCCCGGCCAAAAAGATTTATTTCAAAATATTACTGCTCACTGACAATGCCTTTCATCACCTGAGAGCGCTGGTGAAAATGTATAAGGAGGTAAATGTTGTTTTCATGCCTGCTAACACAACATCCATTCTGTAGCCCATGGATCAAGGAGTAATTTTGACTTTCAAGTCTTATTATTTAGGAAATACATTTTGTAAGGCTATAGCTTCCATGGATAGTGATTCCTCTTATAGATCCAAGCAAAGTAAATTAAAAACCTCTGGAAAGTTTTCGCCATTCTACATGCAATCCAGAACATTTACGATTCATGAACATTGTGAGCACTGTTGAAATGACAACAAAGATTTACACTATTCCACAAACTTAGTTGATAAAGCAGTGGCAGTGTTTGAAAGGATTGACTCCAATTTTGAAAGAAGTTCTACTGTGGATGAAATGTGGCAAACTTCACTGTTGTCTTATTTTAAGAAATTGCCATAGCCACCCCAGCCTTCAGCAACTACCACCCTGATCAGTCAGCAACCATCAATGTTAAGGCAAGACCCACCACCAGCAAAAAGATTTACAATTCAGAGAAGGTTCACATGATTGTTAGCATTTTTTATCAAAAAAAGTATTTTAAAATTACATATGCATTTTTTTGAAGACATAATGCTATTGCATGCTTAATAGACTACAATATAGCATAAACATAATTTTTACATGCGCTGGGAAACCAAAAACTGTGCGTGACTGGCTTTATTGCCATATTTGCTTCATTGCAGTGAACTTGCAGTATCTCCGAGGTGTGACTGTACCAAATCAAAGTACTTTTTTTGTAATCAGCCCTCAAAATTGTCAGTCCATGTTTGTGTGATTTTGCTTTTGTTCTGGGAGGTTGTTTTAGGAAATGTTCAGATCTTTGTTTTAAGAAAAGGTCAGATGCTAAGCAGATTGGAAGCTGGGGTAGAAAACCACAAGATTCTGAAGTTCATTCTGCCAGTAATATAAAAGGAAACCCTTAGAGGCAATGTCAGCAGGCAAGGCTTAGTAAAGTTCACCGAACTTGGAGCTCCTCCCCTGCATATCTGTCCCTCATCTCTCTGATACTGCTCCCTGGTGGTGAGGGCGGATGGTTGAGGTTGGTCCCAGCAACCTCCTGGTATGTCAATGTTTTCCTTCTCCCTTAGGTACTTAAAGGACACTATTTAGGCAGGAGAAAAAGATATCTTTAAAAAGAGAAGCTTGCTTTCTAGTCATGTAGGTGCTGAGTCTAATAAAAGTTTCAATGTTTTACTTTTTATTTATTTATTTTTATTTTTTTTGAGACAGAGTCTCGCTCTGTCACTTAGGCTGGGCTGCAGTGCAGTGGCATGATCTTGGCTCACCGCAACCCCCACCTCCGGGATTCAAGCAATTCTCCTGCTTCAGCCTCCTGAGTAGCTGGAACTACAGGCGTGCGCCACCATGCCGAGCTATTTTTTGTATTTTTTGTAGAGACGGGGCTTCACCGTGTTGGCCAGGCTGGTTTCAAACTCCCGCCTCGGCCTCCCAAAGTGTTGGGATTACAGGCGTGAGCCACTGCACCTGGCCCATCAGTTTTTTATTCTTGTTTCATCTCCATTCTTCATTGAGCGAAGGGGCTATGCCCTCTCATTTATCCTTTAGATAGCTTTGTTGCCATCTGCTTTTTTGTCTGGAGTTTCTAAAGTTTGATGCATATTTAGACCTGATATTTTGTTATAGTTTTGAATGACAATATGTTGAAAAGTAGCTCCTTAGATAGTTTTGCCATCATTCTTCATGTCTAAAGAATATTATTAGTTGGATGTGGTGGTGTGCACCTGCAGTCCTCAGCTACTTGGAGGGTCTGAGGTGGGAAGATCACTTGAGCCCAGGAGGTTGAGGCTGCAGTAAGCCTTGATCACCTACTGCACTCCAGCCTGTCTCTAAAAAAATTAAGAATATCACTTCCCTATAGTGGAAAAATTATAGTTAAATATAGAATAACCACTTTCAGGAAGGAATTTGGTTTAATCCAGGCAGAGCAACTCAATTTTTACTAAAAGCCTCTAGGGAACTTGTCTCTTGTGATGAAACTTGTGAAGTGTGGCTAGATAATTTTATTCCTTCTCTGTGGTACCTGTTCACTCACTGGCTTCAACTCCAGAGAGGTCATTTCTGCTAGAGAGAAAACACAGCACACTTCTTCCTCATGGGCTGCAGGCGTATGGCTTTACGAACTCAGTGTCCACTCAGCCTTGCTCCAAAATGCTCCTGATTCCAAAGACATTTTGTCTTGGCTGTCTTTCTCTAAAGATTTTCTTCCTTTGGATAGCATCTGCCAGGGAACTTCACTGAGTTGCATCCTCTCCATAGATTTTCTGACAGCATTTGCTGGGGAGACTTGCCCTGGCTCAAAGTATTCATTACTTATTCCTCTCCTAAATAATTGCTTGGAAGATTTTTATCCTGATGAATCTTATACTTGAAACTTTTAATCTCCAGATGGCATTATTTGACTAGATATACATACTATTATTTTTGGTGACATGTGCTGGGAATTTTGTTCTTTATTTAGGAGCTTTACTCGTGGCAATGGGGATTCTTTTGACATTTTATTTTGAAGGGATCTGGCAATGGACACAACATGACTGAAGACATGTTCTTTGGAATATTATCCTATGGAATCACTCTGGTAGGCTTGGCTATTCCCGAAGAGTAATCCTAAGAAACTGCGCCCTGGGGCTTGCCCTTATACATTGGTTTAATTCCTCCTGATTTCAAGATTTGCTTAGTTTTGTCGTTTCTCATTGAGTCAACAGCCTTCAGAATTCGCTTCATTTGAGGTTTTGTTCTGAACATCTTGATCTATGGGTATTATTTTTCTGTATAAACATCTGCTCTGGCCAATCCATTTGGTGGAAGTTTCTCTTTCTAAGGCCATTTTCTCAGTAATTACGTTCTAAATGTGGTACTGGACATATCTCTTCCGGAACAGAGTTTTTGCGAATTTTCTCTCTGGATTTCTCTGTGAATTTGACTCAAATGCTCCTGAAGAGCCTAGTAGGGAACCATGTTTGTTCAACCCCTCCATTCTTCACAGTAACCCCCTGAAAGGGCTGCTTGGGAAATTGGGTCCCAGTCACATTTGCCTATTGATAGAAAATGCATTGATGTCACCTAGGGAAATGTGCCCCAATCATTTTTTTTTTTTTGAGACAGTCTCACTCTGTCGCCCAGGCTGGAGTGCAGTGGTGCAATCTCGGCTCACTGCAAGCTCCGCCTCCTGGGTTCACGCCATTCTCCTGCCTCAGCCTCCCGAGTAGCTGGGACTACAGGCGCCTGCCACCACACTCGGCTAATTTTTTGTATTTTTAGTAGAGATGGGGTTTCACATGTTAACCAGGATGGTCTCGATCTCCTGATCTCGTGATCTGCCCACTTCGGCCTCCCAAAGTACTGGGATTACAGGTGTGAGCCACTGCACCTGGCCGCCCAATCATCCTTTTAAAAATGAGCTTTAAGGCCTGGCACGGGGGCTCACGCCTGTAATCCCAGCACTTTAAGAAGCCTAGGTGGGCAGATCATTGGAGGTCAGGAGTTCGAGACCAGACTGACTAACATGGTGAAACCCTGTCTCTACTAAAAATACAAAAAAAAAATTAGCTGGGCATGGTTGTGGATGCCTGTAGTCCAAGCTTCTCAGGAGGCTGAGGCAGGAGAATCACTTGAACCCGGGAGGCGGAGGTTGCAGTGAGCTGAGATCACGCCACTGCACTCCAGCCTGGGTGACAGAGCGAGACTCCATCTCAAAATAAATAAATAAAATAAAATAAAATAAAAATGAGCTATATTTAAAAAAGCATTTCTTTTTGAAGAGCCTTGTCTTCAATATCTTTATCCAAGGATCTCAGACTTCCAAGAGACCCTCCTGGGCTAATTATTTTGTGGCCAATTTTATTCATGAAATCTCTTTCTTTAGCAATTTATTTGTTTATATTTGGAGACAGAGTCTGGCTCTGTTGGGTGTGATCTTGGCTCACTGCAACCTCCGCCTCCTGGATTCAAGAGATTCTTGTGCCTCAGCCTCCTGAGTAGCTGGGATTACAAGTGTGCGCTACCATGCCCAGCTAATTTTTTGTATTTTAGTAGAGACGAGGTTTCACCTTGTTGCCCAGGCTGGTTTCCTGAGCTCAGGCAATCTGCCCACCTTGGCTTCTCAAAGTGCAAGGATTACAGGCATGGGCCACCACGCCCAGCCAGCAATTTATTTTTGAGGGAATTTTATAAACACTGATTTTATGCACTGATGGTGACACTTACGAACATAGAGGAATTTTTCCCTAGCTAACATTTCTTATGAAATTGATTTCTATTCTCTAGTAAGAAGTAACTTGGCAAATTAAAAAGAAGCAAACAAAAAAACCCCTTAATTTCTTTTCTTTTTTTTTTTTTTTTTTTGAGACAGAGTCTCGCTCTGTCACCCAGGCTGGAGTGCAGTGGTGCAATCTCAGTTCACTGCAACCTCCACCTCACGGGTTCAAGCGATTCTCTGCCTCAGGCTCCCAAGTAGCTGGAACTACAGGGGCATGCTATCACGCCCAGCTAATTTTTGCATTTTTTTGTAGAGATAGGGTTTCACCACATTGGCCAGTCTGGTCTCTTGACCTCAAGTGATCCACCCGCCTCAGCCTCCCAAAGTGCTGGATTACAGGTGTGAGCCACCATGACCGGCCAAAGAACTTAATTTCTATTGGCCATTGCTATGGTCCCCTAAAAATTCATATGTTGAAACTAAATCCCCAATGCAATAGTATTAAGAGGTGGGGCCTTTGGGAGGGGATTAGGTTAGGAGGCCTCTGCCCTCATGAATGGGATTAGTGCCCCTATTAAAGAGGTTTGAGGGAGGCTGTTTGCCCCTTTCACCATGTGAGAACACACTGAAGGCACCATCTGTGAGGAAGGCCCTCATCAGACACTGAATCTGCTAGCACCTTGATCTTAGACCTCTCAGTCTCCAGAACTGTGAGACATCAATTTCTGTTTAAAGATTACCCAGTCTAAGGTATTCTGTTATAGTGCTCTGATTGGACTAAGATAGCACTCATTATAAGGTTTTTATCTTGGCCAGGCTCACCCATGGAATTTATGTCTCCTGGAGATAACTTTTGCAAAGTCTCTCTTCAGCTAGTTGCATCCATGTAGTTAGTTTCTTCAGACATATGATCTGAAAGTGTTTCATCCTGGCCCATTGAGGCCTTGGAATATGTCCCTAATGGTGACTTGTTGTTGTTGATTGCAGTCTGGCTGATAATAGCCATGGGTTGCATCACTGGTGGCAATGACTCCTCATCAATTTATCCCTTCCTGGCATTATAGGTGAACTCTTTCTTTTCTGGTGCCTCTTGTGGAACAATTTTTTTTTTTTTTTTTTTGCCTCAACAACCCTTGCCTGTGAACTATATTTCTGCTGATATTTTTGATTGTTTCATTTCACTTTGGATAAACTTATCTACAAGTGAGCCTTTTTTAGACAATGCTACCTCTGTATCCTGTCATTTTATTCCTGGAGATTCTTTTTTGACACTGGTAACTGAGAAATTTTTTCCTTTCTAATGATATTTTGGAATCAGTATCTTTTTACCGTGAGTCTAGAGGACAGCAGACCCAAGAAATCGATGCACTGCCAGCCCAACTTCTGACCACGGCTCCCAAAGTTCTGCTTTCTGGGAACCTTACTGGAACTCTCTTTCTTCTGTGACCTTTGGACTTGCCTTTTGTTGAAAGACATTGAGTTAGTTTCTTCTTGACAAACGGAACTCAAACATGAAAGCAGAAAAACCCAGAGAGCCTTCCCTTTGCCAATGTGACATGCAGTATGCCTCAGCAGTAAGCCACCCTTGAAAAACTGTCAGCTGAGCACACAGCTGTCTTCATACAAATCACAAATTTTAATCCTTCCAGGAAAATTCATCATCAGTTTTTCTTTGCTGACAAGCATCTTCTTATAGACACATTTTTAGTTGATTTAAGCTATTTCATTCTCTTATATTCTGAAAATATGTTTGTAATATCATAGCTTTTATATTTGTTCCCCTAAAGTTGTTCTTTTTAATTCCTTTACTAAAGGTAGAAAGGGGTATTTATTTTTCCCATAGGATATTATTCCATCATTTGAAAATAGATTTGTAATCTGCACAAAAATGTAAGAATGACATCACTCAGTACTAATTGGTCAAAAGGATGTTTTCACTGGGAGATAGTATTCCATCACTGGGAAGAACTTTATAAATTTTATCACTTATATTGTTATAACAGTGTGTCTAAAGTATCTAATGCGAATTTTTGAAATATCTTGTTTTGGGCCATAAATGCTTAGAGAATTGTTAATTCTGGCTGGTAATCGAGACAAATAAAATATGCATGAGTAAGCTTAAATGCTTCTGGATAACAATGGTTATTTGAAAGCTCTGTGAATATTTCATATCATCTAAGAGGCAAGAAAAAGACTGTAATCAACTTGCAGCAAAATGTCCCTGAACAGGGAAAAAAGACTTTCTTTGTTAGATTGTATTAATCAGGACAGCCCAGCAGCCAAGCGTGTGGGCCTTAACAGGCAGACATCAGTGCCACCTCCTGGTGTCTGCCTTGGCCCAGCCATTAATCTCTCTGAACCTTAAGTGTTTTCTCATCCATAACATGGGGATTGTGAAAGTGTCCAACTCATGGGGTGCTGTAAGAATTAAATGAGATAATGCAATTAAGCACTTAGCACAGTGCTTGGTACTTATTAAACAGCCAAATACGTCAGTTACCATTATTGAAAACTAACATAAACTTTTTCTTTTTTTCTTTTGAGAGACAGGGTCTTCCTCTGTTGCCCAGACTGGAGCAGTGGTGCAATCATGGCTCACTGTAGCCTCTACCTCCTGGGCTCAAGCCATCCTCCCACTTCAACCTCCTAAGTAGCTGGGACCACAGGTGGATGTCACCATGCCCAGCTAATTTTTAAATTTTTTGTAGAGACAGGGTTTCGCTATGTTGCCAAGGCTGGTCTTGAACTCCTGGCCTCAAGTGATCCTCTCGCCTTGGCCTCTTAAACTGTTGGGATTACAGGCGTGAGCCACCTCCTGGCTTAAAATAATCCTTTTTAATAATGTATTTCTTCCTTTTTTCTTTTTCTTTCTTTTTTTTGAGACAGAGTCTCACTCTGTTGCACCGTCTGGAGTGCAGTGGCTGATCTCAGCCCACTGCAACCTCCATTTCCCGGGTTCAAGCGATTCTCCTGCCTCAGCCTCCTGAGTAGCTGGGACTACAGGTGCGCGCCATCACGCCCAGCTAATTTTTGTATTTTTGGTAGAGACGGGGTTTCACCATGTTGGCCAGGCTGGTCTTGAACTCTTGACCTTAGGTGATCCGCCCACCTTGGCCTCCCAAAGTGCTGGGATTACAGGGATGAGCCACCATGCCCAGCTAATGTCTGTCTCTTTTCTAAAGCATATGTAGAGGAATCAACTTGAGTGGTAAGAAGGAGAATTTTCATAATCCCTTTAGAAATGTGTGGAACATCTGATGAACATGTGCCCTTTGGGGGAAGATGCTTTCCAACCAAGACCCTAGCTCTTTGAGGATGGCCTTGATATTAAACTCACTTCAAAAGCAGCCGTTATTTGGGGGCTAAATTTACTTGGTTCTTCAATTTGCCCCTAAACAAGTGAAAGCTGGGAGCCATTCTCCCTCCCCTCACTGTGGATTCTGCGTCTCTAGCACCTCTCAGATCCAGCCCTCCCCCTGCACCCAGCGCCTCCAGAGCAGTTTCTCCACACACATCCTGCTTACCCTGCAGTGGGACTCGCTCCTGCCTCTGTGCCTCTGCACATGCCCTCCTCTTCTGAAACGTTCTCTGTGGTGTGTCACCTGCCTTCTTTTAGGTCATCATCTCTCCCTGCACAGGGCTCATGTGTGGTCATTGAGCATCTCCCACATGCTCAGCATTGGGTCTCTTACTTCTGCCCATCATAGCTGCCCTGAAAGGTAGACAGGATTGGTGAAGAGAGTTGCCAACCACAGGAATTAGGAAGTGAGGAAAATAAGACAGTGTCCCTTCAGTTTACCTGGGAGAGCAGGGTAAGCTTGGCCAGAGCTGAGACTCATAATGGCACCTTACCAAGAGAGGGGAGAAAGGCTATACCCTGAGTGAAGGCACTCATCTCCCTTTAGAAAGAATGTGTCCTTCAGAAAGGGGCAGCACAAGCATTGCCAGTGACCTGTAAGCATTTCCCTGAGGGCATAGGGGAACTGGACCATTTTTCTTTGCAATTTTCAGTCCCCTGGGAACACTATCCCTCAGTAGAGCTCTGTTGTTACCATCTTGAAATTCTTTATAGGTTCTGTATTTCCACACTGCATTGGGCCCTACAAATTATGCAGCTGTCCTTCTCAGGACAAATGCTTAAAAAATGGTTGCTAACAAAAATGATAGCATATGTCCAATAGAACTAAAAGAAGGGCCAGGCGCAGTGGCTCATGTCTGTGATCTCAGCACTTTGGGAGGCTGAGGCAGGTGGATTATCTGAGGTCAGGAGTTCAAGACCAGCCTGGCCAACATGATGAAGCCCTGTCTCTACTAAAAATACAAAAATTAGCTGGGCGTGGTGGTGTACACCTGTAATCCCAGCTACTCAGAGGGCCGAGACAGGAGAATCACTTGAACCCAGGAGGTGAAGGTTGCAGTGAGCCAAGATTGTGCCACGGCACTCCAGCCTAGGTGACAGAGCGAGAATCCACCTCAAAAAAAAGAACTGAAGGAGATACTAACTAAGAAACTAAGGAATATAAATACTTGGCCTCTGGCCTTTAGTTGAAAGACACTGAGGCAGCCATAAGACTCAACCTTTTGATGTTTCTAAGTGGAAACATTCTAAAATCCAGTCTTTACTGAAGGTATGTCTTCCTTTTTTCTTACAGAAGTAATTCATACTCATTGGAAAGATTGAATTATCAGAAAAATATATAACTGAAAGTCATTGTCTCCCATAATTCCTGCTACTGAGACATCACTATTTTTTTTTTAACTTTTAAGCTCAGGGGTACATGTGCAGGATGTGCAGGTTTGTTACATAGGTAAACATGTGTCAGGATTTACCATATGGATTATTTCATCACTCATGTATTAAGCCTATTATCCATTATTTTCCTGATCCTCTCCCTCCTCCCACCCTCCACTCTCCAAAAGGCCCCCGTGTGTGTTGTTCCCCACTATGTGTCCATGTGTTCTCATCATTTAGCTCTCACTTATAAGTGACAACATGTGGTATTTGGTTTTCTGTTCCTGTGTTAGTCTGCTACGGATAATGGCCCGCAGTTCCATCCATGTCCCTGTAAAGGACATGATCTCATTATTTTTTTATGGCTGCATAGTACTCCATGGTGTATATGTACCACATTTTCTTTATCCAGTCTATCACTGATGGGTATTTAGGTTGATTCCATGACCTTGCTATTGTGAATAGTGCTGCATTGAACATATGCATGCATGTGTCTTTATGGTAGAAAAATTTATATTCCTTTTGATATATACCCAGTAATGGCATTGCTGGATCGAATAGTTTAATATTTCTGTCTTTAGGTCTCTGAGGAATTGCCATACTGTCTTCCACAATGGTTGAACTAATTTACACTCCCATCAACAGTGTATAAATGTTCCTTTTTCTCCATAACTTCGCCAGCATCTGTTATTTTTTGACTTTTTAATAATAGCCATTTTGACTAGTGTGAGATTGTAGCTCACTGTGGTTTATATTTGCATTTCTCTAATGGTCAGTGACAAGCTTTTTTCATATGATTGTTGGCTGCATGTATGTCTTCTTTTGAGAAGCGTCTGTTAATGTCCTTTGTCCACTTTCTAATGGGGTTGAGTTTTTTCTTGTAAATTTGTTTAAGTTCCTTATAGATACTGGAGATTAGACCTTTGTCAGATGCATAGTTTGCAAAAATGTTCTCCCATTCTGTAGGTTGTCCGTTTACTCTGTTGATAGTTACTTTTGTTGGAGACAACACTATTAACAGTCTGGTGTTTATTCCCCCAGGTACTTTCCATAGTTTATGCTAATACATTATAAATAGTATTTAGTATTAATATTTCTATTATTTTAGAAAATTGACTACTGCTATGTGTGTTCTGTAACTAGTATTGAGGACAGACTAGAGAAGGTCAAGGATGGGTCTAGTTAACAGGCTACTGCGATCACCTAGAGAAAGATGAGTGTGGTTTGGGCATTCAAGTTGTTGAATTCTGACTTTATTTAAATGGAAAGCCAACAAACCAGATGTAGGGTGACAAAAAAAAAGTGGAGTCAAAGGGGACTCCAAGAGTGTTGGCCTGAGCAAGTGGAATTATGGAGAGAAACTGCTTCAGAGAAACTATCAGGGAAAGTCCACTGAGACGAGTTAAGTTTGAGGTGTCCATTGGTCATCCAAGTAGAGACGTCAAGCAGTCAAGTTCAGGGAATTTTGATTAAAGATATAAATCTAAAGTCCTTAGCATATAGATGATATTTGAATGAATGTAGATATAAAGTAATTAAAAACATTTTTTTCAAACCTTTAAGGTTTACTGCCATTTAAGCTGTCATCATTATCAACACAGTGAAAAGGCAACATTTCATTTGTTCACAGCATGGGAGAAAATATTTGCAAATCATATATTTGATAAAGTGTTAACATCTAGAATATATGTAGAACTCCTAAAACTCGAAAAAAAGCCAAAAAAAAATGCAATTAAAAAATGGGCAAAGGACTTGAATAGATATTTTTCCATAAAAGATATACAAATGGCCAATAAGTACAGACTTAACATCACTCATTATAAGGGAAATGCAAATCAAAACTACAATGAGATACCACCTCACATCCATTAGGATGGTTACTATCAAAACAACAACAACAACAACGACAACAAAATAACAAGTATTGGTGAGGACGTGGAGAAGTTGGAACCCTGTGCACTGCTGGTGGGAATGTAAAATGGTACAGCTGCTGTGGAAAAAGAATGGCGGCTTCCCAAAAAATTAAAAACAGAATTACCATATGATCCAGCAATTCTACTTCTAGGCATATACTCAAAAGACCTGAAAGCAGGATCTTGAAGAGATATTTGTAGAGTCATGTTCACAGCAGCATTATTCACAATTGCTAAAATGTGAACGTATCCATTGATGGATGAATGCCCATTGATGGACAATGAAATAAATGGATATGCAAAACATGGTATAAACATACAACGGAATATTATTCCACCTTAAAAAGGAAGGAAATTCTGATACATGCTACAACATGAATGAACCTGGAGGACATTATGCTAAATGAAATAAACCAGTCACAAAAAAGACAAATATTGTATGAGTCTACTTATACAACATACTTACAGAGTAATCTAAATCACAGAGACAGAAAGAATGGTGGTTGCCAGGGGCTGGGGAGAGGGAGAAATTGCGAGTTATTTTTTAATGGGTGTAGAGTTTCAGTTTTGCAAGATGAAAGAGTTTTGCAGCTGGATGGTGGTGATGGTTGCACAAGAATGTGAATCTACTTAATACAACTGATCTGTACACTTAAAAATGGTTAAGATGGTACATCTTACATGTATTTCACCAGTTACAAAAATTGAAAAAAGTATTAAAACATTGATAATATATGTTGAATAAAAATATCCGCTATCAGTGACATAGGTAGACTCCAGGATATGTGTAAAAAATACTCAGAGGCCTGACTGTGAAGTGAAGCAAAAGTTAAGACATGAACACACAAGATGGATGTGTGTTGGGAGAAAAGCTGAGGCAAGGCTTGGAACATGTCCAGGGTCCAGGATAAAACCCCTTGCGGCCTTTGTTATGTGTCCAGACTTGCTGTCTCCTTGCTTCTAGCACTCCCGTTATCTCAAGTAGCCATGTGTTTCAAAGAAAATGCTAAACCCTCACAGCTGTAGTTCATTTGCTTGATACATTGCTTCCTTTCAACCCCCACATCCTCACCACCTGTTTCTTTGTTTGATCACCAATAAATAGCATGGGCTTCCAGAGCTCGGGGCCTTCACAGCCTCCATACTAGCATTGGCCCCCTGGTCCCACTTTCTCTCTTGTCTTTTCTCATTCCTTTCACTCAGCTGGACTTTGACTCGGTAGCCCCCATGGCCTGGTGTTGGGTCTGATCACCCCAACAGATGTGTTTTCACTGTGTAGTCTCCAAAACATTGATAAAACAAGAGGAAAAAGTCACAGCCATTTGGTTACTTATTTTAAATCCTTATTCTGAGTTTATTTTATCCTATAACTAGTTCAAATATTCACATGATTAAGGGTTTTTCAGAAGAGGAGTAGGCTGGAGAGTCCCTGAACTCTCCTTTTACAGCCCCTTAAATCTTGGTGCTAGCTGGCCATTTTCTTGGCTTCCAGCTTTGAGAGAAGTAAATCAGAAGCATCTACCTTCTGGTAACCTAAGAAGGAGATGTGGAGCCAGGAGGCATTTCATGAGCAACTTCATGCTGAAAAGCCTCCTTGTAATTTATTTCTTGTGGCATTTTGAAGTTCCAGTCAATCTGGCCAGCAGACTCTGAAGGAGGAACCTGTTGAGGCATTCCTGGAATCAGACTGGAAGTACCTGGCAGGAATTCCTGCTTCAAGGCCTCCTTCTCAAGGGGGTTTGTGTCCTCCTGCATGAATATGGTCTTCTTCGTGGAAACAGTTTCAGAAGTCAGTTCCTAAATAGAAAACAAAAAAGCCAAAAAGTTATTATTAGAGACTAAAGCACACAAGATGTATGGCAAAAACACAGTATTGCTATTTTCATGCCAGAGACTAAGAACCAAACTGAAATAGCCCTGCTTTAACAAAGCATAAAACCAAACCTATAGGATCAAGTTGATTCACCAATAATTTAATTGCCTGCCAGAACAAAACCCATCATCTTTTCATGGAAAACAACGCAATCTAGACTCCCTATAAAATGTCCTCTACAATGTCCAGAACACAAGTAATAATTACCAGAAGTAAAAAAGTAGGAAAATGTGAACCATAATCTAGAGGAAAAGTATCCAATAGAAAAAGGCCCCAGAATGGGCTGGGCGTGGTGGCTTACGCCTGTAATCCCAGCACTTTGGGAGGCCCAGGCGGGTGGATCACGAGGTCAGGAGTTTGAGACCAGCCTGGCCAACATGGTGAAACCCTGTCTCTACTAAAAATAAAAAAATTAGCTGGGTGTGGTGGCAGGCGCCTGTAATCCCAGTTACTTGGGAGGCTGAGGCAGGAGAATCACTTGAACCGGGCAGGCAGAGGTTGCAGTGAGCCAAGATCTTGCCACCGCACTCCAGCTTGGGTGACAAAGTGAGACTCCATCTCAAAAAAAAAAAAAAAGAAAAAAAAAGAAAGAAAAAGGTCCCAAAATGACATAGATGATGGACACAGCTATTATAAATATTTTCAAAAATCCAAGGTAGAATATGGACATAATGTAAGAGTTAAGATTTGTCAGCAGAGAAAATGGAAATTATATTTAAAAAACTAAATGGAAATTCTAGAACTGAAAAGTACAATATCTGAAGTGAAAAAATCCACAGAATCCCCAGATAGGATATAGGGCATTGCAGAAGAAATGGTCAGTAAACATAAAGGTATATCAGTAGAAATTATCCAAACTAAACCACACAGGAAAAAAACAAACAAGCTTCAGTGACCTATGAGACAATATTGAGCAGTCTAACATCCATGTCCCTGGCTGAGGTAGGAATCCTTGGAGCTTAGGCTCTACTGACCCCCTTCACTCCAATCTTTGCCTGGAAGTCGTACAGGTCCATTCTACAATGAGCCCTGTGGAGCTCATCCTTGTCCACATGGTCTCTGAGACCCTTCTACACTTCAAACTATTGAGTCTATGCAGCAAATATCTATTCATTCTATAAAAATGTATTTCTAAAACATTTGTATAGTTTAGATCTTTATAAACAATAGGAGTTTTCTTCTGACTCAGAAACAAAATTATGGTTTACTTAAAGCTGCATCTGCTTAATGAAGAGACATCAATACCAAGGATAACCTCTGCCTGACTCAAATTCTACTTCCTCTATGGATACTTTTTGATTCGGATAATTGGGTATGATCCCTACCATACATAGCATTCTGTTTCTATTTCTCTTTTGATACATCCACTAGATAAGTAGTATTCAATCTGGGGTACTCAAAGACTTGCTAACATGTATCCAAGTCATGATTTTTTTTGCATTTTTGTTTTTTTTTAAAGAGATTAAGGGAAAAACTGCAAAGCTTTGAGTATATGCATATCAGTTCATCAGGTAAACTAGCAGCCCTGCTGAAATTTTATGCAACCCATCCTGGGCCAGTTTGAAATTGGTTTTCCCAGCACTAGTCACACAAAATGCAAAGGTGACCAATAGCAAGGAACAGTTTGTAATCCACCTTGAATCAATCAGAAACCAGAACTTGGAATCTTGTCTTTTTGATACACCTCTGCCTCTTTGTCCTTTATTTAGCCTTGTCAAAGTTTGCTTGGAGAGTAACTCACATCTTAATGTTGTGGCTCTCTCTTGCCAGGTAAACTATAAATCTGCTTCATTTTAGATCACTCTTGGGTTCTCTTTATTTCCTTCTAACATAGGGAATCAATTTCCATAATCACAACCTACACATGAACTCTTTCCTAAAACTGAGAACTTGCACATAGTCTAGACATTGTGCTTGTTGTCATTTCCCATCTTCCCTTACAACTGCCTACATCACACACTTGGCAAAAGAATGACATACCATTTACTTATCTAAATCTTGTTAAAGAATATTGCTGTAGGATGCAAAACCTCAGTGAAACACAAAAAGACAATTCAAAATATTGATGTGAGCTGAGAAATTTTCCTTAATAAAGCTGCCATAAAACTAGCGTGGAGTTTTGGGAGTCTTCTTTACATATTTCTTATTGCCTTATATATTTCTATTTCTATTAACAGTAAAGCATGGTGTTAGAAATGGATTAGAGGTGGGCAGCAAGGTGATGACAAGTTTTGCTGAATGATCCTCACCTCTCCCATCTCCAAACAATTGCTTAAAGAAGGAATTCTTCCTGAGGGAGAGTTCCTTTAGACTATTGTCAAACAATAGAATGAAACTATCTTTTGATTTAATTTATTTACAAGACATTCAGGCTTAAAAAAGCAAATATATTCTTTATGAGGACGTTGAGTATATTAGTATAAATGTAAATAAGCTTAACATTTTCATGTCTTCAAATTGGCTTGGAAGCTAGCAAATGCTGGTGAATTGTAATGGACTGCATTAAAGACTTTAATGCACAGAGTATAGTGATAGTTAAAAAGATGTCTTATATCAAACCCAACATTGCAATTGAGATGACTCTCTATCCAGGTATCTACCACTTTGTAGAAAGCATAGAATGGCATAAGGTGTTTTTCAGGAGATTGTGAAAAAAACTGTGGGAGGTAAAAGATAGGCTTGTCAGACTGACAAATGCAGAGTTATTTTCAGCTATTTCAGCTTAATAACTTACATCTAATATTATAACATCACAGAGGAGGCATCTGAAATTTCACAGAAAAGTAAATAGAATGTAATAAACCAAATACTAAATACTAAGTTAAATATCTGAAGTATGCACTGATAACAACCATATTTGGTTTCTGAAAAATATTGAACACTACTTGAAAAGGGCTCAAAGGATCTTATATGAAAAAATATTTGTGAATAGATTTTTTAAAAATCAGATTTTTTGGCCGGGCGTGGTGGCTCATGCCTGTAATCCCAGCACTTTGGGAGGCCGAGGTGGGCAGATCACGAGGTCAGGAGATCAAGACCATCCTGGTTAACACGGTAAAACCCCGTCTCTACTAAAAAAAAAAAAAAAAAAAAATTAGCCGGTTGTGGTGGCATGTGCCTGTAGTCCCAGATACTCGGGAGGCTGAGGCAGGAGAATCACTTGAACCCGGGAGGCAGAGGCTGTAGTGAGCCGAGATCGCGCCACTGTGCTCCAGCCTGGGCAACAGAGTGAGACTCCATCTCAAAAAAAAAAAAAAAAAAAAATCAGATTTTTTTTTTTTTCTTTACAATAAAGTTCATTTATTCAACAATTATTATTATTTTTTTATTTTTATTTTTTGCTATCCCTCCCCCCTCCCCCCACCCCACAACAGTCCCCGAAGTGTGATGTTCCCCTTCCTGTGTCCATGTGTTCTCATTGGTCAATTCCCACCTATGAGTGAGAATATGCGGTGTTTGGTTTTTTGTTCTTGCGATAGTTTACTGAGAATGATGATTTCCAATTTCATCCGTGTCCCTACAAAGGACGTGAACTCATCATTTTTTATGGCTGCATAGTATTCCATGGTGTATATGTGCCACATTTTCTTAATCCAGTCTATCATTGTTGGACATTTGGGTTGGTTCCAAGTCTTTGCTATTGTGAATAATGCCGCAATAAACATACATGTGCATGTGTCTTTATAGCAGCATGATTTATAGTCCTTTGGGTATATACCCAGTAATGGGATGGCTGGGTCAAATGGAATTTCTAGTTCTAGATCCCTGAGGAATCGCCACACTGACTTCCACAATGGTTGAACTAGTTTACAGTCCCACCAACAGTGTAAAAGTGTTCCTATTTCTCCACATCCTCTCCAGCACCTGTTGTTTCCTGACTTTTTAATGATTGCCATTTTAACTGGTGTGAGATGGTATCTCATTGTGGTTTTGATTTGCATTTCTCTGATGGCCAGTGATGGTGAGCATTTTTTCATGTGTTTTTTGGCTGCATAAATGTCTTCTTTTGAGAAGTGTCTGTTCATGTCCTTCGCCCACTTTTTGATGGGGTTGTTTGTTTTTTTCTTGTAAATTTGTTGGAGTTCATTGTAGATTCTGGATATTAGCCCTTTGTCAGATGAGTAGGTTGCGAAAATTTTCTCCCATAAAAAAATCAGATTTTTTTTAAAACCAGTAACACCAGAGTATTTCCTAAAATCTAAGATAAATTTGTCTTTTAATATCTCCTTTTTTCATTAACAAAGATTGCCAGTAACATTGGTTTATATGCAAATATGTGAATACTTGCATATATATTGAAAATCAAGCTAAAGAGACCCTTAATGTGCCTTGGATTGGGACTGGGCTGACTTGTGGCTTTCCTGGAGTCCATCGTTGGGATGTGTGTGGCAACCCAAAGCTGAGTCCTTTTCCCTACCTTGTGACACTTTTCACAGTTCTGTTGAATCTGATACTCTTCCTGTTTCAGCATTTCTGTCATTTCCATTTCCTTGAGGCTACTGTCATATTCCTCCTGCAGCTGGATCTTCTTTTCCCTATTCTGGGGTGAGGTGACAGAGTCGAATCAGGTCAGCACCCAGGAAAGCCTTATAAACGGGGCCCCCTCACTGGAGACTGATTTGGGCTGTGGGCTCTTCGGGCCTGTTGAGTTTCCTCTTGTAACTAGCTTTAGCCTGCTAGTAGTTACAAACCCTTCAACTCCACAGCTCCTCTGAGTTGAAGCCCCACTCCTCTGAGTTAGCCCCCAGGATACCCATGCTTCAGCGATATCTGGCTCTAAGAGCAAGTCAAATAAACCAAGAAATTCCCCAGGCCAGCTCCAGAATCCTGCCTTGTATCTTGGCTTTCAAATTACTCTGGGAAAGCTGGGCCCTCCCTAAGTCCCAGTGCATATACACACCTCTTCTTTTGCTTTTGCTGTTTTCCCGTAATGATAAAGCCAGTGAGCCAGGTATTCTATTGGGTCACTGGGCCGAACCTTCGCCACCTCTGCCAGTGCCTGGGCCAGGCAATTTCCAAAGCACCTCTTCAGGTAGTTAGTTTCCATCCTGGCAGCCTGGAAAACATCAAAACAAAGTCACACTATTTTAAAAACTTAATCTGATATTAAAAATAGACACATTCTAACCAATTCACATTTATTTCAGGATAAATATGAGATGCTTCCGGATCACACCCTTCCCAAAAGAACCAACAAACACTTGCTCTTATAGTCAAATGGACTTTTTTTCTAAAGCTCTCCAGCTGCACTAGGTCAGTGTAGGTCCTAGGGTTTATCAGGCTTGGGAGGAGATTGGTACCTTGGTGATAAGAGTGGCTAAGGCCTCCCCTTACCCACAAATTTCTGCCCTTGAGTAGACAGAAAATAAAGGAGCAGGTAGGAGGTCCTGGGGAGGGGCTCTGAACACCCAGCAGGTTGTGCTATTGTGAGGTGGAGGCTACAGTCATCTATGACATAGATAAGATAGGCTCATTTATTTCACAAGGGACCATGGAAATGCACTGGGGAGAAGAGAGAGGGAAAATGTTGGTGCTGCAGCTATTGCTTGTCAGGAGCTCTGCTAGCACCTGATATAATATTCCATTCTCTATTACTTAAGGATTTACTATTCATCATATTTCAAGAGCTGGAGGCAATGTAGCCCAACTTAGGAGCGGCAGGGAATTGTGGCAGTAGGAATGCACATTCTGGAATAAGGCAGACCAAGTTCCAGTCCTGATTCTGCCACCTATTAGCTGTGTGATCTTCAGCAAGTGACTCAGTCTCTCTCAGCCTCAGTTTTCTTATCTGTAAAATAAAAGTAACAAAATTATGTAGCTTACAATAATTAGATTAGAGAAGATAATAAACACACACCAGGCACTTAGCCAGGCACAGAGTAAGTGCTTATTACACTATTCAGTGGAGGATTGTGCCATGAAATGACCTAGGACCTGGCCTCCTCCTGACGGATTCCATATTCCTGAAGTTGACACATTTTAATTCCAAAAGAGCCCAGCAAATAATAAAAGCTCAGATCTAGCCTTAACATTTTCTGGAGGCATTTTTCAATTTGTCCCCCTACTTCCCATATTTTAGCTTAAGGAAAGAAAAACAAGTAGACAGATATCCACATCTATCTTATACATATCTATCTTATGGATATAGAAAAAAATATTTCCTAGTTCTCTCTACTGCAAGGGCCTTGAAACCAAAACACTTCAGTAGCAATGAGCACACTGAGCATATAAACCTTGCTTGTAAATAGCCTTCGTCACTTAAGAGGAATCAGGGCTCCTTGGAGAAATGGCTGATTCCAAGGCTGGGGCAGGACAAGTCTAATGAGCCTGGAACATTTTGTTGTGCCAGAAAGTAAGAAAATTCTAAAAAATACAATGGTTGGGGACAGAGAAGCCAGCTTGAAGGGGCTCCTACTAGTCAAATCTGGGGCAGTTTGACCATTAAAATAGTGACTGTAATGGATTATAACTTATAGAATAAAATAAGAATCCATGAGTCCATATGAGAATACATAAGTAGATTAAGAAGGGGGAAGGCAAAGTTCTTTGTTAAAGTAGAATGCCAACTAATAAATGTGGGGAGAATATTGGAGTTTTAAAAAACTGCCATTTCCTCATCACCGTAGTATAACTGAATCAAAGCAGGATCATCAATGAGTCAATGAGTGCTAAACCTGGGTGAACATTTGACAAGGAATAAGATATATGCATAGTCTCAAAGTTTCTTCTCACAAATTAAGTATTAATTCCAAAGGAAATACACAAATTTTACAGTGGCAAAACCTAGCCAACAAAACCTTAACCAAGTAATCAAAGTAAACATCACCAATAAAGGAACAAAGTGACATCAAGTGCCTCCTGATGTGATGCACTTCTTATGGTACATAAAACATTTCCGTGGATTCCTGCCTAAAATGCAATATTTGAATGTAATTGAAGAAACATCAAATAAATCCAAAGCAACTACCTTGTACTCTTAAAAATGTTGAGGTTATGAAAAAAAAAAGAGTAACTGTTATAGATCAAAGGATATTGAACAGCTATAATAACTACATGTAACACATGATCCTAGATTGGGCCTGGACAAGAAAAAATAATTCAGCTGGGCATGGTGGTGCAGGCCTATAAACCCAGCACTTTGGGAGGTTGAGGCAGAAGGATCACTTGAGCTCAGGAGTTTGAGACCAGCCTGGGCAACAAGGCAAAACCCTGTCTCCACAAAAAATACAAAAATTAGCCAGGTGTGATGGCACATACCTGTAGTCCCAGCTACTTGGAGGGGTTGGGGGCGGGGCTGAGGTGGGAGGATCACTTGAGCCCAGGAGGTTGTGGCTGCAATGCGTTGAGATCTCACCACTGCACTCCAACCTGGGTGACAGAGTGAGACCCTGTCTAAAAAAAAAAAAAAAAAGAAAGAAAGAAAAGAAGAAGAAAGAATTCTATAAAGGGCATTGTTGGGAAAATTGGTTGAATTGAATGTGAAATGTAGATTATGTGATATAATTTATCCAAGTTAAATTTCTTAATTTTGAATAATGGAAATATGAGTAAGAGAATGTCCTTTTTCTAGGGCTGAATAATGGCTCCCAAATGTGTCTATGTCTGAATACCTGGAACCTATGAATATGTCACCTTAAATGGCAAAAGGGACTTTGTAACTGTGATTAAATTAAGGATCTTGAGATAGAGGGATTATCCTGGATTATCTGAGTAGGAACAATGTAATCACAGGTGTCACTATAAGAGGGACACAGTACGGTCAGACAGGGAAAGTGATGACAGAGCCGAGGGAGAAAAAGCGATGTGATTCAGGGACTTAAGCCAAGGGTATCCTCTAGAAGCTGGAAAAGACAAGAAAATGGATTCTCCCCAGAGCCTCCTGAGGAACCTGCCCTGCTGACACTTTGGTTTTAGCTCTATAAGATTCATTTTGAACTTCTGACCCCAAGACCTGTAAAGGAATTTAAAAAAGAATTGAGTGGGGTAGTGATGGAGGGTGGGGACAGAGGTGGGTGGTGTCTCCTGCCAATCTGTGTGGCCCACTTGAACCAATGCATTTGGATAAACAAACTTCTACACCCCTCTTACTCAAAGCTGGTCTGATGACAGATGACCAGCAGCATTCCATCACCTGGGTGAGAGGTGACAGCGTGCTGGCAGCCCTCTCAGCCCTCACTTGCTCCTGGCGCCTCGGCCTTGGCACCCACTCTGGCCACGCTTGAGGAGCCCTTCAGCCTGCCGCTGCACTGTGGGAGCCCCTCTCTGGGCAGGCTGAGGCCGGAGCCGGCTCCTTCTGCTTGCAGGGAGATGTGGAGGGAGAGGCGCGGGCGAGAACCGGGGCCGCATGTGGGGCTCGCAGGCCAGCGCAAGTTCCGGGTGGGCGTGGTCTCGGTAGGCCCCGCACTCAGATCAGCCGGCCAGCGCTGCAGACCCCAGGCAGTGAGGAGCTTAGCACCTGGGCCAGCAGCTGCAGAGGGTGCGCTGGGTCCCCCAGCAGTGCCGACCTGCCAGCACTTTGCTCGAATTCTTGCCGGGCCTCAACTGAATCCCCACGGGGCAGGGCTCGGGACATGCAGCCCGCCATGCCCGAGCCTCCCCCCACCTTGGGCTCCTGTGCTGCCCGAGCCTCCCTGATGAGTGCCACCCACTGCTCCACGGTGCCTGGTCCCATCGACCGCCCAAGGGCTGAGGAGTGCAGGCGCACTACATGGGACTGGCAGGCAGCTCTGCCTGCAGCCCTGGTGCAGGATCCACTAGGTGAAGCCATTTGGGCTCCTGAGTCTACTGGAGACTTGGAGAATCTTTATGTCTAGCTAAGGGATTGTAAATACACCAATCAGCACTCTGTGTCTAGCTGAAGGTTTGTAAATGTACCAATCAGCACCCTGTGTCTAGCTCAAGGTTTGTAAATGCACCAATCAGTGCTCTGTGTCTAGCTAATCTAGTGGGGACTTGGAGAACTTTTGTGTCTAGCTCAAGGATTGTAAACACACCAATCAGCACCCTGTCAAAATGGACCAATCAGCTCTCTGTAAAACAGACCAATCAGCTCTCCGTAAAATGAATCAATCAGCAGGATGTGGGTAGGACCAGATAAGGGAATAAGAGCAGGCTGCCTGAGCCAACAGTGGCAGCCCGCTCCGGGTCCCCTTCCACACTGTGGAAGCTTTGTTCTTTCGCTCTTTGCAGTAAATCTTGCTGCTGCTCATTCTTTGGGTCTGTACCGCCTTTATGAGCTGTAACACTCACCACAAAGGTCTGCAGCTTCACTTCTGAGGCCAGCAAAACCAGGAACCCACCAGAAGGAAGAAACTCAGAACACATCCGAACATCAGAAGGAACAAACTCCAGACACGCCGCCTTTAAGAACTGTAACACTCACCGCAAGGGTCCGCAGCTTCATTCTTGAAGTCAGTGAGACCAAGAACCCACCAATTCTGGACACACTGGGACTTGTCGAGATGCAGAATCTCAGGTCCCACCCCACCCCACAGATTCAGAACCTACATGTTAATAAAATCTCCAAGCGACCTGAAGTTACCAATCTACTTTGCCTGGATCACTGTAGAACTGTCCTTCCCGGAAGACAGAATCACCAACTCTGCATTCTCTGGTCATTGGGTGGCTGCCACACTGGTTACATGTGGAAAGCCATATTGGCATACCTCCACCTACTCTAAATTGCCCATTTTCAACAATGATCTGAATGAAATGTGTTTGCCCAACAGTCACTAAGATATGGTACAAAGACAGTAGAGCCAGCATAGAGCCACAATGTGAGGGCTGGAGGGGAAGGAGTCAAGGGGATGCCTTTTATTTTTTATTTTTAAGAGAGAGCCTCGTTCTGTCGCCCAAGCTGGAGTGCAGTGGCACAATCTCGTCTTACTACAATCTCTGCCTCCTTGGTTCAAGCGATTCCTCTGTCTCAGCCTCCTGAGGAGCTGGGATTACAGGTGTGCGCCACCACACCCGGCTAATTTTTGTATTTTTAGTAGAGATGTGGTTTCTCCATGTTGGCCATGCTGGTCTCGAATTCCTCACCTCAGGCGATCCGCCCACCTCCGCCTCCCAAAGTGCTAGGATTACAGGCGTGAGCCACCGTGCCTGGCCAAGGGGATGCCTTTTAAAGCCCACTCAGACCAACTTAGGGTACACTCACCAATGGGGAGGAGAGGCTGTTTTTCAGTGTTTCCCAGAGCTCCTCTGAGAGTCTGCTTACACAGTTCCTGGCCTTGCACTCAGTAGGCATGGTAATAAGAATAGGGGTTCTCTTTGTTTACTGTATACCGCCCATGCTTGGCACACTGGAAGCTCAGTAAATATTTCTTGACTTATTCATTGAGAGAATTGACACCCGCGCTCATGCTTCCCTTTGAATTTTCCCTGCCGAATCTGGCATTTACTATCTCAACTAACATTTACTAAGGCCTCTCTTGCCTGGCACTGCCCCGCCCATAAGCTGAAAGCACGGGAAAGGCTAGCACACGCACAGACGACTAGGCCAGGGAAGACTGCAAAGGCTTGGGCCTGGTGGAGACTGGACGGCTTCCTGGTGGTGGGGCACCTGAATTGGTTCTGAAAGGAACCAAGCAGAGGTCACCAGCAAAAGCTAAGGTGCAGAGTTGTGAAACTGCCAAGCTATTAGCAGCTTGCAGTGACGCTCTTCCAGGGACTCTGGAAGGTCTTCCGCCCTTTTCCGATTGGCTGCCCTTCCTGGTTCCTCCTCCAAGCCCGCCAACTCTTTGTCTCTCCCAGAGCATGCCCGCCTGCCAGTCAGGGTCCCTTGCTCGTTTGTGTGCCCCTACTCGTCCAGGTTTCTGTGTAACAAGTCTCCTCGGCTCACCCACCCCGCGCGCCTCCACATACGCCTTTCCTCGACCCCTCGGGCGCACACCCCCGTCCCGCGTGCCCGCCCTTCTCTGCCTGGCGCCCCGCTCCTACGCGCCCTCTCCTCCCTGGACCCCGCCCCCTGAAGCGCGCCCGCTTCTCTCTGCCGCGCTCCCCTTCTTCCATTCCCTCTCCTCTCTGCCCGTTGCCCCCTCGTGCGCACTCTCCCTCCTGCACACCGCCTCCTCTCTGCCGCACGCCCGCCTCCTGAACGCCCCCTCCTCTCTGGCCCCCTCCCCCTCGCGCGCCCCCTTCTGCACGACCCCTTCTCTCTGCTGGGCGCCCCGCTCCTGCACGCCCCCTCCTCTCTGCCGCCCCCCCTCTACTCTGCGGCGGGCTCCTACTCCTGCACGCCCCCTCTACTCTGCCGCGCCCCCTCTACTGTGCCGCCTGCTCCTACTCCTGCACGCCCCCTCCTCTCTGCAGCACGACCCCCACGCCCCCTCCTCTGTGCTGCGCGTTCCGCCTCCGCCGCCCACTGCGTGCCCTCTGCTCACCTATCCGCGCGCCCCTCTCGCTTTGCGGCGCCTACACGGGCTCCTGAGGCGCGGGCTCTCGTTGCCTGGCAACGGGACGCGGCTCCCGGGTGGCGAGCAGGCGCGTGTGTAGGGGTGAGCGCACCGGAAAGGCCCGAACTGTTTTTGAGATTTGTTCCCCTAGCTTCGCTGGGTCCGGCGGGCAGAGCCGTTTCTGACCGTTGGGCCTTGGGCGTCGAGCAGGACTCACCTGAGGCGGAGAGAGGCCGCTTCGCGCCTGGGGTTCCCGAAAGCGGCCGGCTGTCCTCCTCCTGCCCCCACTGAGCGGGGAGCGCTGCGTCTCCTGCGGGCTGCGGGAGACCCTTCCAGACTCCCGGGTGGGAAAACCACACTGAGCGCCCTGGGAGGTTGCCAGATACAATACTGTACTGCATGCTCAGGTAACTGAATTTCAGATAAACGAGTTACTTTTTGGTACAAGTATAGTATCATGCAAAGTTATTCGTTGTTTATCTGAAATTCAGAGTCACCTGGGCGAGCTGGGTTTTTAGTTGAGAAGTCTGGCACCCCTGCCCAGGTGCCCCCGCCCAGTCGGCTGGCTGGCTAGCTGTCTCCCAGGTGTGAGTAAGGAATCTCCTTCCATCTCTGTGGCACCTTCTTCAGGCTGGAGGCAGCTGTTTCTGTGGGAAAGGGCATTCTTATGTTGAGCCAAGATGCCTGCTGGTGTATGTGAAAAGTAACATTGCTTACCACAGGAGAGATGGGTATTATCCTCGTTTCACAGACAGGAACATGCTAAGGGAGTTGGCAGGCCTTGCCTGGGTCCCACTGATATGCCCAGAAATCCGAGACAGAGCCTCCCCTGACTTGGCCCCACTGGTAGGCCAGAAGTTTTCTCTTTAGGGGTAATGGTCCCCTTCCTACCTTCCCACATTTTATCTTTCTGGAGCAGCAACAGGAGTCTGTTCACTTTTTTTTTTTTTTTAACTTCACTTCAAATGACTTTGAGATGTCTGTGTAGCGTTTTGGTCTTTCAGGTATATCCTACTGAAGAAATACAGTGAAGATACTGTGTTCCAAAGTCAGTTGTAGTAATTCTTTTCTCTGTGTAGTTAAGACACCAACATCAACCTGATTTGGAATTAAGTTCATTTGTGCCAGTTTGTTTTCCGTTTTTAGAGTTTTTATGACTATGTTTATATATACACTCATACACATTCCTTTCCCCACTGCTGTTGCTAATACAAAAGATGACAGACCATATACAATTTCAGCACCTCGTTTTCTTTATTCTGTGTCTTAGAGATCACTCTCTCGTTTCCTCATTCTCTTGTACATCTGCATAATAATCCATTGTGTTGCTCTTATTAATCCCCAATTTGATGAACATTTAGATGGTGCTTCAGTGTGACTATTGTAAATAATGCTGGAAATAACTGTGTGCATATGCCATTTCATATTTTTGCAACTATGTCTTTGAGATAGGATCCAAGAAGCAAGATTGATGAGTCAAAGGGTGAATGCATATGTGATTTTCTAGATGTTGTCAAATTCTCCTCCATAGGAGTTATACCATTTTGCCCTCCCCCCACTGTCATATGGCATATGCACATGGTTATGGCATAAAATTTCAGAGACACTGACATCCTGGGTTTCATCCATAGAATAAAAATTGGGGGTTATGGACGGACCCCAGGATGTCACTGTCTCTGAAATTTTATGCAAAATGCTAGATGCATTTGTCCAGGGACAAGTTTAGACACAGTGGCATTCTATCCCCTGTAATTGCCATGCTCATTCCTATATCAGGGCCTTTCCTCATACCTAGAAGACTCTTCCTTCTCTTCTTTGTCATGTTAATTTTACTGTTTTTTTCAGTAAATGTAAGCTTAGCTCAAATGTCACCCCCAGAGAAGCTTTTTTTTTACTTTTCTGACTTGATCAGCTACTCCTCTTGTCTGGTCGCATAGTACTTATTTTAATTGCAATTTCATATGTATTGATTTAAATATTTATCTTCCCATCTCATCTATAAGCTCCATGAAGGCAGAGACTGTTTTTGTTTTAGTTTGGGCTGCTGTAGCAAATTACCAACACTGGGTGGCTTAAAAACAATACACATTTATTTCTCACCATTCTGGAGGCTGGAAAGTCCAAAATCAAGGCATTGGCATTTCTGGGGTCTGGTGAGGACCCTCTGCCTGGTGTGCAGGTGGCTGTCTTCTAGTTTTATTCTCAGATGGCAGAGAGTGAGAGCAAGCTCTCTCCTGTGTCTTTTTATAAGGGCATTAATCCCATGCATGAGGGCTCCACACTAATGATCTAATCACTTCCCAAAGGCTCCTAATACCATCACATTGGGAGTTAGGATTTCAACATACGGATTTTTTGGGGACACAGACATTCAATTCACAATAGTTTTGTATTCCCAGTACCTATCATGGTGCCTGACCTATAATAGGTATTCTTTTTTTTTTTTTTTTTTTTGAGACGAAGTTTCACTCTTGTTGCCCAGGCTGGAGTGCAATGGCACAATCTCAGCTCACTGCAACCTCTGCCTCCCGGGTTCAAGTGATTCTCCTGCCTCAGCCTTCCAAGTGGCTGGGATTACAGGTATGTGCTACCACGCCCGGCTAATTTTGTATTTTTAGTAGAGACAGCATTTCACCATTATGGCCAGGCTGGTCTCGAACTCCTGACCTCAGGTGATCCACCCACCTCAGCCTCCCAAAGTGCTAGGATTACAGGTGTGAGCCACCGTGCCTGGCAAATATTCATTATACATTTGTTTAACAATTGACTACATTTCATCAGATTCTCAGAAGAGTCTGGATTTCTTAAAAACAAACAAACAAAAATATATGTGTATATATATATATATATATATTTTTTTTTTTTTTTTGAGACGGAGTCTCACTCTGTCGCCCAGGCTGGAGTGCAGTGGCGCGATCTCGGCTCACTGCAAGCTCTGCCTCCCAGGTTCACGCCATTCTCCTGCCTCAGTCTCCCAAGTAGCTGGAACTACAGGCACCCGCCACCGCCCCCAGCTAATTTGTTTGTATTTTTAGTAGAGACGGGGTTTCACTGCGTTAGCCAGGATGGTCTCGATCTCCTGACCTTGTGATCCGCCCGCCTCGGCCTCCCAAAGTGCTGGTATTACAGGCGTGAGCCACTGTGCCCAGCCGATTTCTTAAAATATTAAGGGTAATCTGAGGGTGATCAATTTTTTCAAAGCACCTGAAAGAGATTGGGTGCTGCATTTTTCCTTTTCTGTTTTAAAAACAATCTGGTCGGCCAGGCGCGGTGGCTCACGCCTGTAATCCCAGCACTTTCGGAGGCCGAAGCGGACGGATCACGAGGTCAGGAGATCAAGACCATCCTGGCTAACACAGTGAAACCCTGTGTCTACTAAAAATACAAAAAAAATTAGCCAGGCGTGTCCATGGAGTTAGAGCCCAGGGTGTGCTGGGGCCAGGAGAGATGATGTCTGGAGGTGAACTTGAAAAGAAAGTTGGGGCCAGATTGTGAGGAGCTTCATATGTTATTATTTGGAGGCTGAGTTTTTATTCTTTGGCCTTGGAAATTTATGGATTTTCTTTTTTTTCAAAAGGTGGACTATTGTGATGCTTTGTAAAAACGGCTCTCATGGCTTAGGAGGAACATTTTAGTGTAGTCTTTAGGGTTAGGGTTTTGGAATCAAGAGGTGGGTACAAACCCTGTCTCCTTCATCTGCCAGCTGTGTAATCCTGAACTGTGCACTTACGCTCTCTGTGCCTGGGCTTGCTCCTCTTCCCACTGGGATGATGATACCCATTTTTCAGGTATGTTGTGAGGATTAAATGAGACCCACATTACTTGGCATCAAGTAAACTTGAAATCAATAATGATAATATCTCTTTTCTGACTCTTGGACTTGAGAGTCCTTCAGGATTTTGAAACCATGTTAGTTGTAGTGACTTCCGTGGAGCCCTTTTGGAAACTATTAGAAGTTTCCTGGGGCCAGCTTTCTTGTGACACCCCCAACGGGAGGTGTCCATGACTGAGGGCAGGGTGTATGTAAGGCTTTGTTCACCTCACTGGACTTTAGTTTTATAGTGACTTTATTGAAAATATCCTGCAGTAATGCAAAAACACTTACTTTTTAGGAGTTTTTATTTAGGAGTTAGAAATGGAGTCAATATATCTTCAAAAGCACCTTGGGGCATGTTTAACTCAAGGTCTTGCAGAAGTGGCAAGAGTTCGCCCAGTGGATCCAATAGAATATTTAGCATTGTGGATTTACAAGTACAAGGAAAATGTGACCATGGAACAACTGGTAAGTAGGAATCTGCTTCTAGGAAATTAGAAGAAAAAAAACTGGTCCAACTTGTCTGCTTTTAAAAAAGTTTAACATTATTATTTTTCTGTTATAAAAATAATGTTTATTATACAAAAACTTGAACAACATGAAAAGCAGGAAGGAGAAAACATTACCCAAAGAAGACTTCTATTTAGATTTTTAGGTAATTCCTTCCATGGGAAGTCTTTTTTCTATAGATTTATAGATTTATGTTTATGTACTTGTGATCATACACAATGTATAACTTTAATATTGTGCTCATTATTCAGATAAAATATCTTCCCAAATTATTATATCATTTCCAAAGGGTTGGGCTATAATTTGCTTAACACTTTCCCTAATTGTCCCTATTAAGTGCTTTCAAGATTGCTTTTACAAATTGCTTTCTCACTAAGAAGTCGTGTGCTGTTGTTTTTAAACAATGCTAGAGACAAAAGGAAATGGCCGAGCTAGAGAGTGAAAGAGAATTAGCTCTGATGGAGCAGGAAATGATGGAGAGGCTCAAAGCAGAGGAACTCTTACTTCAGCAGGTGAGGCAAGTAGGAGAGTTCAGAGGGGACTGGAATTAACGATGCCAACCTCAGCATGGCACAGCCTAAATGTTGATAAACTTCCCAGCTCCAGTTATTTAGATATGGCTTCCTAATATCTTCATCTTTATGGATGTGTGTGTGTCTTCTTTGCTGGAGAAGCAGCAGCCATGAGTTTTCCTGAGTGCATTCTTGTATACACACATACACATTCCTTTCCACACTGTTGTTGCTGATACAAAAGATGCCATACCTCCAGGTAAGAGGAAAATACAGAGTGTGCTGTCACAGAAGGCAAAGGGAAAGAGTGTTTTGGTGAGATCTGAGTGGTCAACCATATCTATTGCTGAATGGAAAAGTGTTCATCAGAGGCCACCGTGACAGTGTGGATGGAGTGGTGGGGGTGGGTGGACTTAGGCAGGGGAGATGGAAAATGTAGGCAATGCTTTCAAGGAGATTTTGAGAGCAAGGAGAGATGTTTTTGTGTTTGTTTTGATTTAAGAGCACAGTAGTGGAGGAGTGAGCAGGTGACATTAGGAAATAGAGTGGCTGATTCGTAGGGTCAGCTCACCATGGAGATGAGAGGAAATGGACCTGGATCATAGGTTAGGCAGGGAGAAGGCGCTTCTTTGATTATAATCAAGGGAAAGAGGAGAGAATGGTGTTGGTGGAAGCACCTTCTGTGTACAACTGTTTCTGTCTTCTTTATGAAGTAGGCACCATGTTCACCTGCTAAGAACAAGGTTGTAAGGTAGGAGGTGTCGGCAGAGTGGTGAAGTTAGAAATGGCAGCTTTGGAGAATGGAAGAGAGAGTTGAGGGATATAATTTAGCATTACCTGGTAGCAGTTGAAGATCAAGCACTGGTAATCGTGCCATTTGGTTTGGTTATGTGATGATGTGATTCTCTTCACTTGGGCCCAGATGTCTGAGTGAAGAAGTGGAGCAGGCAGACCTTTTAATTGA
Organism: Pongo pygmaeus; assembly: GCF_028885625.2. Lineage (NCBI taxonomy): Eukaryota > Metazoa > Chordata > Mammalia > Primates > Hominidae > Pongo > Pongo pygmaeus. The sequence continues at coordinate 62,271,677 of NC_072381.2, forward strand.
AGCAGGATTGGGGTAGCATGATTAGGGAGCTGAAGATATTGGTAAGGGAATTGTTGAAGGGATAGGTCATGGAGTACAAGCTGGAGAGAGGAAAGTTCCAGAGTGGCTTCTGGACTGATTTAATTTATAGAGAGCTTCTAAGCTAAATTTAAGCCACTTCTATAGTTCTACCAGATAATACTTAACCCCAGAGTCTTGACTCAAATTTACATATTTAAAAAGGGGAAAGAAGCCTATTATTTGAGTATGTGGATAGAAAGAAAAATATAGACCTGGCAAATAGCTTCTCTGACTAACCTCCTATCCCTGATATTGAGGTAGAAAACTGCAGGCCCCTTAGAAGGATAGGGCTGTTGAAAACTCTACTGCCTCTGAGTCTTCATTTTCAGTCATTGGCTTATTCTTGAGGGGAGGTTAAAAAGTGTTGAGTTGGGTGTCAACTGTCATCCAAACAGGCCAGGTGCCTCCTGCAGCAGCCACAACTGTGGATGAGGAGCCATCCTTCCTCTTACAGCTCCTATAGCTGGTATCTGTCCCTGTCTGTCAAAAGTAAGAGAATTCCCAGTGGTTCTCCTTCCCCTAGGCAATTACATCGTAAGTGGTAGATACATAACTCTCTTTGGCTCGCCTACTTTATCCTACTTATGCATAATTTGGCAATACTAGCAATAACAAGTTTCTCTAGCCATATTATGTTGACCAGTATGAACTAATCCACTGTGCATTGAATCCTAAGTATTGTATTAGGGTGGAAGAGAAAATAATATTATGCAGGAGATGTTATGGCCAGTTAACGGAGTAGATTGGTGTGCAGAAATAGATAGGAGAGACCAATCAACAGAGAAAGGCTTGAGAGAGTGTGGCTGAGATGAAGAAAAACAGAGAGGCCTCTGGGTGCCTTCTGAGTCATGTGAGCTGGAGGTTGGGAACTCTGGTTATTTCCTTGCTGGTTGCAAAAGCAGTTGTCCTCATAGTCAGTACCACTGACTTGAAATTCCTTGACATTTTAGGCACTCTCTGCAAGCCTAGTTTTTTGTGAACGGGGAAGTATTTTTATTGCCATTTTCTATGTAAGAGCTTAGTTTTGAAGTAAGAGCTTTTTTAAAATTTGTTTTGAATGGCTTTGAGTGGTTTTGCTCATGTGTGAAGAAAGGGATTAGGTTTTGGAAGTTTCTTGAAAATGTCAAGAAGCTGGTTGTTTTGATCAATCAGATTGTTATTTTACAAGTACACTTTGCATTATTATTGAGAGATTGGAGTTATTTAACTTCCTCTACCAATGTCTGAAAGTTGATTGAAACTGTTTCTGCATTTCAGCTACCTACCCCATCACTTTTATCTTAGTGGTGATAATAGGAATACCAATAAATTACCTTTAAAAGCCTTTTGCAAATAAAATATCAATCACTTTATTATATCTTTACTTGTAAAAATTTATTATTTTAGAATGCATTGTCAGATAGTAGACATTTTATGCTTTGCAGGCCAAGAGGCAAATTTGAGGATATTATGAAGGCATTATGGCATATTATGTAGGAATAACGAGAGAAAATGAATTTTTGCAAATGTTTTGTTGATGAAATTCAAATAATAATCATTGAATATAAATTTTTTGTTAGACAGGTTTACTATTGAGAATTTAAAAAAAAATTTAAAAGATAACATTTCACTTGGTTGAAGTTCAGCGTTAGTGTGGTCTATCATCAAAATCTATTTAAAAATGTTTATCTGCAGGCCGGGCGCGGTGGCTCACGCCTGTAATGCCAGCACTTTGGGAGGCCGAGGCAGGTGGATCACAGGGTCAGGAGATCGAGACCATCCTGGCTAACGCGGTGAAACCCCGTCTCTACTAAAAATACAAAAAATTAGCCGGGCGTGGTGGTGGGCGTCTGTAGTCCCAGCTACTCAGGAGACTGAGGCGGAAGAATGCCGCGAACCCAGGAGGAGGAGCTTGCAGTGAGCCGAGATCGCGCCACTGCACTCCAGCCTGGGCGACAGAGCGAGACTCCGCATCAAAAAAAAAAAAAAAAAAAAAAATGTTTATCTGCTAATGCTGATCTGTAATGAGGTTTTATGTATTTCATCCTTGAAAATGTCTTTTTACATAGTTACTGCCAAAAATTGTTATCAGTCTATGTGTGTATAATTTAAATTGAGCATATTCATTCCTTAGAAGGTATTTCTAGAATTCTGTTTTTCTCTTGCTGTTTGCCTTTTAGCATGCATTACTTTGTAGAATAGCCACTTCCAACTGAAGGTTGATGGAAGCTTCTTAATTGCATAGTTAAATGGATTTTGAAATATGGAAATTTCCTTTGCACTTACGTTGAGGCCTTACAAACACTCTGGAATTGTAGTTTGAGGTTGGAAAATACATCCACTGCCAATTTGTTTGGGAACGGAGATCTAATATCTTGTTCTAGTTTTGACAGCACTGGAAGTGTATAAAGCAGCTTTACGTTACTTGTGATTCAAACAACATGAGTTGTTGTTGAACTGAGTTTACTGCAGTGTAAGTTTTACATGAGTGATGTTTTGCTGTGTAATTTTAGAATGAATTAAGAAACATTATCAAGTCTGCAGCCGGAGCTAATTTCCAAAGCCATTTAATGTTTGATAACAGTGGTTGGGAGTATTTCTTCTCATTAAGAAAAATTTAAATCCTGTTTACCAATAACTTACTCGAAAAAGAAACCAAGAAAACAATCTTATTTATAATAGCTTCAGAAAGAATAATATACTTAGGAATAAATATAACCAAAGAGGTGAAACATCTATACCTTGAAAACTGTAAAACACTAATGCAAAAAATTGAGGAAGACACAAATAAACGGAAAGATATCTTGTGTTCATATATCATGAGTTAGTATTGTTAAAATGTCTATACTACCTAAAGTAATCTGCAGATTCATCTCAATCCCTGTCAAAATTCCAATGGCATTCTTCACAGAAACAGAAAAACCCAATTCTAAAATTTATATGGAAGTACAAAAGACCCTGAATAGCCAAAGCAATCCTAAGAAAGAAAAACGAAGTTGAAAGTATCAAATTACTTGATCCAGAATTATATTACAAAGCCATAGTAATTACAACAGTATGGTATTGGCATAAAAACAGATACATAGACCGGTGGAACAGAATAGAGAACCCAGGAATAAGCCCAAGTATATACGGTCAACTAATTTTTGACAAGCCCTGCAAGAAAACACAAACGGAAAAGGATAGTTTCTTCAATGAATGGTGTTGGGACAACCGGATATCCACATGCAAAAGAATGAAACTGGATCCTTGTCTTCCACCATACACAAAAATCAGTTCAAAATAGATTAAAGACCTAAATGGAAGACCTGAAACTGTAAAACTCCTGGAAGAAAACATAGTGTAGAAAAAGCTCCTTGACATTGGTCTTGGCAATGATTTTTTGGGTATGACACCAAAAGCACAGGCAATAAAAGCAAACCTAAACAAATGGAACTAGGTCAAACTAAAATGCTCTTGCACAGCAAACAATCAGCAAAACAAAAAGGCAGCCTATGGATTGGGAGAAGATATTTGTGAACCATATATCTGATAAGGTCTGATAAGGTGTTAATCTCCAAAATATATAAGGAATGCAAACTCAATAGCAAAAAAAAAAAAAAAAAAAAAAAGGAACCCAATTAAAAAATGGGCAAAGGACCTAAGTAGACATTTCTCTAAGGAAGATATAAAAGTGGCCAACAGGTATATTATCAAAAGTGACAAGTAATGTTCAACACCACTAGTCATCAGGGAAGTGCAAATCAAAACCACTATGAGATACCACTTCACCCCTATTAAGATGGCTGCTTTTTTTTTTTTTTTTTTTCAGACACAGAGTCTTGCTCTTTCACCCAGGCTGGAGTGAAGTGACATGATCTTAGCTCACTGCAACCTCTGCTTCCTGGGTTCAAGCGATTCTCCTGCCTCAGCCTCCTGAGTAGCTGGGATTACAGGCACCCGCCACCACGCCTGGCTATTTTTTTTTTGTATTTTTAGTAGAGACGGGGTTTCGCCGTGTTGGCCAGGCTGGTCTTGAACTCCTGACCTCAGGTGATCCACCCACCTCGGCCTCCCAAAGTGTTAGGATTACAGGCGTGAGCCACTGTGCCCGGCCTAGGATGGCTGTTATCAGAAAGGGAAGAGACATGGCCGGGCACAGTGGCTCATGCCTGTAATCCCAGCACTTTGGGAGGCTGAGGTGGGCGGATCACAAGGTCAGGAGGTTGAGACCATCCTAGCTAACATGGTGAAACCCCGTCTCTACTAAAAATACAAAAAATTAGCCGGGCGTGATGGCGGGCACCTGTAGTCCCAGCTACTCAGGAGGCTGAGACAGGGGAATGGTGTGAACCCGGGAGGTAGAGCTTGCAGTGAGCTGAGATTGCGCCACTGCACTCCAGCCTGGGTGACAGAGCAAGACTCCGTCTCAAAAAAAAAAAAGAAAGGGAAGAGACACATATTGGTGAGGGTGTGGAGAAAAGTGAACTGTTCTACACTGTTGATGGGAGTACAAATTGGTGCAGCCATTATGCAAAACGGTATGGGTGTATTTCAAAAAATTAAAAGCTACCATATGGCCCAGTAATTCCTCTTCTCAGTATGTATTCAAAGGAAATGAAACCAGCACCTCATAGAGATTACCTGCACTCCCATGTCCATTGCGGCATTATTTACAATAGCCAAGATTTGGAAACAACGTAAATGTCTGTCAGTGGATGACTGGATAAATAAATTGTAAGCTGATCACAGTGACTCACACCTGTAATCCCAGTACTTTGGGAGGCCAAGGCCTGAGGATCACTTGAGGTCCGGAGTTCAAGACCAGCCTGGGCAACATAGGGAGACCTCATCTCTAGAAAAAATGTATAAATTATCCAGGCATGATGATGATGGCATGCACCTGTGGTCCTACCTACTCAGGAAGCTGAGTTGGGAGGATTGCTGAGCCCCGGAGGTTGAGGCAGCACCACTGCACTCCCACCTCGGTGACAGAGCAAGACCCTGTCAAAAAAACGTAAGACGTATTTCTCATGTGTATCTTGTATATATATCTCACATATATGTATATATAAAGGAATATTATTCAGCTTTAAGAAAGAAGTAGATCCTGGCATTTGTGATGACATGGATGAAACTGAAGGACATGATGTTAAGTGAAATAAACCAGACATCAGAAGAAAAATACCACATGCTGTCTATGTGGAAATCTTAAAAAAAAAATGTTGAATACATAAAAAGAGAGAATAGAACAGTGGTTACCAAGAGGTGGAGTGGGAGTAGGCCTGGAAGAAGAATGAGGAGATGTAGGTCAAAATGTACAAAATTGCAATTGTGTAGTATGAATAAATATAGAGATCTAAAGTACAGCATGAGGATGATAGCCAATAAGATTGTATTGTGTACTGGAAATTTTTTAAGAGAGTAGATTTTAGGTGCTCTTACCATACAAAAGTAACTGTCTAAAATGATGGATATTGAAATTGCTTACCTGTGGTAAGCATTCACTGTGTATATCTATATCAAAACATTATGTGCACCTTCAATTTACACAATAAAAAGTTAAATCTTGGCCCTAAGCTCAAAAATTCATAATATAACTGTTAAGCCATGGAATTGCTGTGTGGTGGGACATCAGGATATATTCCGCTTCTGTTTCTGACAAAAATTCGCAGAATTGATGGTCCAGTTTACAAGAGTGAATGAAGGTCACTGTTGACACTGCTGGATCAATGACACATCATAGATTCAAATACTTTCACAGAGTAGCTGCTGTTGAATAATATGATGAACACTTACTGGCTTTAAACACCCTATTTTCTCATGACTTTGTAAATTTGTTCAGATCAGCTTTTTTCTATTCCACACGTATTTTTATCACTGTCAGCTATGACACATCTTAGCAGATTTCACTGCAGGTTGTATTGATCAGTGTTTCTACACAACTTTGAAAATATTCTTGCCTGTAATTGTTCCATGAAGACTGTATTAGTCCATTTTCAAGCAGTTGACAAAGACATACCCAACACTGGGAAGAAAAAGAGGTTTAATTGGACTTACAGTTCCATGTTGCTGAGGAGATCTCAGAATCATGGTGGGAGGCGAAAGGCACTTCTTACATGGTGGCAGCAAGAGAAAATGAGGAAGAAGCAAAAGTGGAAAACCCTGATAAACCCATGAGATCTCGTGACACTTACTCACTATCGCAAGAATAGCACAGGGAAGACCAGCTCCCATGATTCAGTTACCTCCTTCTGGGTCCCTCCCACAACACTTGGGAATTCTGGGAGATACAATTCAAGTTGAGATTTGAATGGGGACACAGCCAAACCATATCAAAGGCTATTCATAGAGGTTTGGTTTTTCAGTCACTTCAAACTCAGCGTTGACCCTTTCCATAAACAGCAACTGAGCAGTGTCGGGAACATCTGTCTGCTTATCAGGAGCCAAGGAAAGCCACCAGAATCATGTGCCTTGTTATTAGTTGACTATGGATGTTGCTCCCAGTGTCAACTCTGAGCAGCTGTTCTCACCAAAAGGCTAAAATCTTAGACAAGTTTGTTTTTTCCTGGACACATTTTTTTGGCCACTGAAATAAAACATGTTTTAATTCACTCACCATTGGTAAATATCTTTCCTTGCTTTCATAACAAATGAGCCTCTTGGAACCCTACTTTTGTTGCAGACTTATTTTCATTTTTAATTTTTGTAAATAAATTCTGCTGTGATAATTCTGTTTTTGTTATTTTTATTTTTTTAAGACAGAGTCTCGCTCTGTCACCCAGGCTGGAGTGCAGTGGCGCGATCTCAGCTCACTGCAACCTCTACCTCCCCGATTCAAGCAATTCTCTTGCCTCAGCCTCCCAAGTGGCTGAGACTACAGGCACCTGCTACCATGCCTGACTAATTTTTTTTGGTATTTTTAGTAGAGACAGGGTTTCACCATGTTGGCCAGGCTGGTCTTGAACTCCTGACCTCAGGCCTTCCAAGTGCTGGGATTACAGGTGTGAGCCACCATGCCCAGCCAATTCTGTTTTAAATTTTCTAATTTTTTTTGACCTTTGTGCTCTGTGAACTGGGACTATTGTGATGAGTGCTTAGTCTGGTAATGTTGATATTTATTATATTCTTTTAGTACAGTGGCACTGTATAGCAGGAAACATATTTTGCCATTTAATTTGATAACAGAATAATACACACTCTAGTGTGCCTTAAAAATGCGACATTCAAAATTCACTATTTTTCTTTTTTTTTCTCAAAATTTTGTTTAGAGATGGGGGTCTTGCTATGCTGCCCAGGCTGGTCTTGAACTCCTGGCTTCAAGTAATCCTCCTACCTCACTCCTGAGTAGCTGGGATTACAGGAATAACCCACCCATCCCTGGCTTTCTTGTTTTGACATAATGGATATAATTTTTTAAAATGTCACAATATAGTGATACCATGGCACTCCAAACACTGCTGTTACAATCATGTTACTGCGGTTTGTAGTGTGCTGGGCAGCCAGGCAAAGTGGTGAGTGCACCACATGTGGTCTCTGTTACAACTACTACACTCTGCTATGGCAGCACAAAAGCGCTCATAGACAATATGTAAACAAATTAGCATGGCTGTGTTTCAATAAAGCTTTAAGGATGCTGAAATTTACATTTCATACCATTTTCTTATGTCGTGAAATATTATTTCTTTTAAATTTTTTCTATTTAAAAATGTAAAAGCCATTCTTTCTTTGTAAGCTATAAAAAACAGGAGGTGGGTTGGCTTTGGCCCACAGGCTTTATTGCTGAACCCTATTCTAGTGTGACAGATATGCTGAGTTGGGAGCAAATATATTGTTGGTTAGTCATGATTTCAGATGATATTCTTTTTTCTTCTTTTCTTTTTTTTTTTTTTTTTTTGAGAGGGAGTCTTACTCTGTTGCCTAGGCTGGAATGCAATGGCACAATCTCGGCTCACTGCAACCTCCACCTCCCAGGTTCAAGCGATTCTCCTGCCTCAGCCTCCCGAGTAGCTGAGATTACAGGCGTGTGCCACCCTGCCCAGCTAATTTTTGTATTTTTAGTAGACACAGGGTTTCACCATGTTGGCCAGGCTGGTCTCAAACTCCTGACCTCAGATGATCTGCCTACCTTGGCTTCCCAAAGTGCTGGGATTACAGGCATGAGCCGTCAGATGATATTCTGAAGAGTTTCTCACCCACTCTTCCACAACCAATGTCTGGCTATTTGAAGACCCATCTATGCTTAAAGAAATTTATCTGGAAAATTATTGCAATCTCATTTGTTACTTTAAGAAGAAAAGAGAAAATAAATTTTGTACAAATTGTGCTTTCTATAATTTGCAATTAAGGAAGATTAAAATCTTTTTAAAAAATGTTATGCTTCAGGAAACATTTGTAGAAACTAAAGTATTAGTTGGATGTGACCATTTATTGTAAGTTTCTGAAATGAAGGTGGGTATAAACTTAATTATCTTGCAATTAATCTAACTGTAATATGACATATTTCTGAATATTCAGCAACAGCTGGCATTGCAGCTGGAGTTGGAAATGCAAGAAAAGGAGAGGCAGAGAATACAAGAACTACAGAGAGCTCAAGAACAATTAGACAAGGTAACTTGAAGTTTTATAAATGTCAATTTTATTTAAAACTCTCTAGAATCTTCAAACTGTTTATTTCAGCTGTTAGCAGAAGGACCATGGGATTTGTAGTCTGAAGATATGCCACATATTAGCTGTGTTAGCTAAACAAGTCTCATAACCTTTTTCAGTCTCAGTTTACCTGTTTCAAAACTAGAGCTAGCAGTATAATACTATTAGCAATGTCTCACTGGTTCCTTTTTTTTTTTTTTTTTTTTTTTTTGCGACGGAGTCTCACTCTTGTTGCTCAGGCTGAAGTGCAATGGCGCAATCTTGGCTCATTGCAACCTCGGCCTCCCAGGTTCAAGTGATTCTCCTGCCTCAGCCTCCCGAGTAGCTGGGATTACAGGCATGCACCACCATGCCCAGCTAATTTTGTATTTTTAGTAGAGACAGGGTTTCTCCATGTTGGTCGGGTTGGTCTCGAACTCCTGACCTCAGGTGATCCGCCCTCCTCGGCCTCCCAAAGTGCTGGGATTACAGGCATGAGCCACCGCGCCCGGCCGTCTCACTGGATTCTTATACAATCAAATACAATCGTGTTTGTGAAACTTCTCTGTGAGCCCTCTAATAGTGATACCCTCAACATTTTAGTCAAGAGTTAGCTGTTCCTAGTTATAGTAGCTGATGTTGAATATTGAGGGTATTCCAATCTCGGAGGCAGTAGTATATGTCTTTATGTTAATGTAGTAACAATAAGAATTTACATTTTAAAATATGTTCATCCATGAACTTTCATGCCTTTCATTAAAATAAACTATGCAGTAACTTTTTTCTTTCTTTCTTTTTTTTTTTTTTGAGACAGAGTCTCGCTCTGTCACCCAGGCTGGAGTGCAGTGGCGTGATCTTGGCTCACTGCAACCTCCACCTCCCGGGTTCAAGCAATTCTCGTGCCTCAGCCTCCCGAGTAGCTGGGATTACAGGCACGCACAACCATGCTTGGCTAATTTTTTGTATTTTTAGTAGAGATGAGATTTCGCCATGTTGTCCAAGCTGACATGATACAATCATGTCAGGTCTCTAGTTTGACCCATATTTCCTGCATCCAAAAGCTGTGAGTCATATAGACCAATATTCTAGATGACTGAGTTTATAGCTGCTATCTCTTAATCAAATGTTGTTCCCCCTTTTTATTCCATAATTAAAGCTGAAAAAAGAAGCAGGTTTTATAGACAATGTTCATTATGTTTATTGATGCTTAGATGAGAGAATCATTTATTAAAGCAATATTTAAAAAGTATGAATGGTGAATTAAATCAAAAAGTGAGATTTTTTTTAAAAGTATAAAAGCCCTATACATAGTTTTAAAAAATACAGATGCTGATGCGGTCTTAGTCTGAGTGTAGTGCGAGCACAGGGATATGCCTATATGCACACATACACAAGCTTCCCCTTTCTCTTTAAGATTCACAAAGAAATAATGTTGAAGGTGATGAATCTCTCAAATATCCTGATTTGATCATTACATATTGTATGCTTGTATCAAAATATCACATGTACGTCGTAAATATGTACATGTACAGCTATTGTACATGTATTGTACAACTAATGTACAGCTATTATATATCAGTAAAAATTAAAAATTAAAGAAATTTTGAAAAAGATTCACAGATCTAAACTGAAAGAGAAAATACAGGAACATATCAAGAAGGCAGTGATCAAAATAAAGGAATTTAAAGTATTTTTTAATCAAAGTGACCTGATAGCTACATTAAAGTGCTTCAAAGTCCATAGGAAGGATTGGTCTCTATTTTGTGGCTCCAGAGAGCCACACTCATGTTATTTTACTATCTCCAGGCATCATCAACTTGTGTGACCACTGCCAGAATAACTTTAGTAATTCCTATTTCTATAGGCTTATCATCCCTCACCATAGCATAGGTAGTCCCCTGCAAAGTTCCACTACCTTGCCCATTGCTCAGAGATGAGTCCACTCAAGTGCTTTTCCCTGGCCTTCTTATGGCTGCAGACTCGCAATGTAAACTACGTGCAAAGGGAAGTTTGCTGGAAGGGTTCTGGGTTGAAGGAAGGGTTTAACACATAAACTGTGAAGGACTCTGGTATCACTGGGCCTTTCAGACTTTGGGAGCAAGAGAATCAGATGCTACCAGGGCTCTCCCCTCTGCTGCTCCCTGGTTGTTAGTTTCACTCTTTCACTATGGGCTGCTTTGCTGCACATGGGTAGGGAACATGGGCCTTAACGGCTTCTGAGGCTTAGAATGTTGTGGCTTCTGCTATCTAAGAGGAATGGATGCCTTGTTTTAGTTTCAGTTAAGAAAAGAATCTTGGAGAAGGATTCTGACTGGCTTAGTTTGTGTCAAATATCCATCTCTGTGGCAGGGGAGCATAGTCCTATAAGAATATGGATGTTCCCCATATAGCCTTGTGGATGCTGGGTAAGAAGTTACCAGGAAAATGGAGTGGTCTTGGGAAAACAGTGCTGTTTATGTCGCTATCATTAGGGTAACCATATGTATGATCAAGAAATCACTGGTCTTCTAGCAGCCAAAATGAATCAGCTCAGGGTCAGTTAGGCCACCCTGCTGCTTTACAATGAAAAGGTAGATGGCATAGCAAGGTTTGGCTGACTAGAAGAATGTTTCACATTCAGAAAGAAGCCTCCCTTATTGGGCAGTATATTCCTACTGCAGTGCTCAGAGTATTAAAGAGGGCATTGCTCAGGTCCTGTGGGAGGACTTGTGCATTGGGCCAGATTAGTTCCTGTAGAAGTGTTTACTTCTTTCTCGGTATGTGCAAAACTCTACTTAAGTGTAGTTTCTCCTTAAAATCTCTTGTTCTAAGGTTCTATTAGAATTTTTATTTTGTCACTTTTTATATTGGCAGATAATTTGGCTTCAGTTTGAATGTTTCAGTCCATTTCATTTTTTAAAAAGTTTTATTTAGTTATATATAAAACATGGTTGCCTTCTATTAGTATAGAGTATTAAGACTGTGATCTGCAGTTTTGTAATGTGTAATCAGATCATTCTCTTTCAGAGTGACAGCATTTTTGCTTTAAATTGATCATAGCATTGTGTAAAAGTAAAAATGCCAAAAATTAAACATGAAATCAAAATGAAGTATATTCAAAGTATTTTCTTAATTTTTATATATTATAGGAGATGAGAATGAATATGGAAAACCTAGTTAGGAATGAAGATACTCTACATTCAGAGGTGAGAAGAAAAAGTCATTCTATGTTATGTGAAATGAATTGAGTATCCTAGAATGTAAAGCTTAATTTTGATGCATAAGTAGCTATATTTTTAGCAAGTATATTATCAAAACTGATAGTCCATATATATTTTCCGGTAATAACAAGTCACAAATAATGTGCTTTGAAGCAAAATCTCACAATAGGTAAAAATTGGACATTCAGTTTGTGTTTGGATTTTAAAAAACTAGGCTCTCTTGAGATATTGAAGCTATTTACCACATAATTACTTACAATTATTTTAAATTTCTGCAGGTATTTTTTTAAAAAGTTTTAGTATTTATTACCAGAATTCTAGCTTTACATTCTAGGATACTCAATTCATTACCAGAATTCTCTTGTCATTAACAGAAATTGGTTAATTCCACTAATAATGTTGAATTTTGATGTTATAAATCAGAAAATTTTTAATCAAAATTGAAAGAAAAGTAATGTATTAATTTTGAAATCATTTAAAAGTAAAAATCAATTTTTTGATTGTAGGAGGCAACACTAGACTCAGGCAAAACACTAGCTGAAATCAGCGATCGTTATGGAGCACCTAACTTGAGCAGAGTGGAAGAACTTGATGAACCAATGTTTTCTGATGTCAGTATCAGCGTGTTTTGTAAAAAAACTCTTTTTTGTTTTTGGTTTTGATTTTTTTTTACTTAGGTAAAGCCTAGGGAAAAATGAGGCTAGGCCAGGATTGGTTGGCAAATGAGCCTTTTGCTTCAGAGAAAGAAAATCAGTTCCCTGGTTGCGGATTATATTCCTAATTGGCGTTCTGCCCTTTTGTGAAGTGTGTCACTGGCTTATCTATATCTCTGTATCTGTGACCTCAAAACCTCTTCAAAATATGTTTTAAAATCATTTTGTGAAATATATAATCTTTAAATTTGGTGTGGGGGGCACGATTTTTGTTCTCAGTAGCAAATCCTGGAACCAGATGAATGCCTTAATGAGAGTGCATGCTTCTCCAGTATGTAAGTACATTTGTTTATTTAACAAACATACCACATCTTCCACATGCCAGGCACTGTGCCCGATGCTGTGATGAATAAGGCAGATGGCTTTGACCTTATGGAGTTTATTGTCAGGGGAGAAACAGACAATTAGATGAGCATTTAATAGTCATGGTTAGCGGGACCACGTAATTTATTGTCCAAACCAGTATGCTTTTGAGAATGAGAGCCGGATCAGCAGATGTAAGCCAGGACTGTCCTGGAAGAAGGGTACATTTTGGTCACTTTAATTGGTGTACACTGACAAGGGGGGACAGCTAGCACAGTTGAGGAACCTCAGTCAGGGAAGGAAGCTAATGATTTGCTACTCACTGGTGGCATGGGAGGCTGAGGATAGTGCTCCAGGCGGAGAGCACGGAAGGTGTGAAGACCCAGATAGGAGAGCGTGTAGAGGGAGTGAGGCGGGGAGGGGTGAGAGCTGAGGCCAGGGAGAAAGCAGGGGCCAGACCATGAAAGCACTTGTCATTTCTGTTCAGAGGCTTAGATTTTATCCTGAAGGCAGTGGGGACTCATATGACGAGAACTACATTTTGCAAAGACCATCTGGTAACAGTGTGGGGAAGAAAATGGAGAAGTAGGTGTCAGGAGACAGCTTAGGAGGTAGTAATCTAGTGGACAAGATGTCGATGGCCTGAAGTAAATGTTATTTTCAAGAGCTGTTCGGAAAGTGGAGCTTCACAGACTCAGTGCTAATTGTTTAAAGTTTTATTAAATGTCAGCTATGATTTGGCACTATGCAGGGAGCTAGAAAATGCCAATGAACAAAATGGATTGGGCTTCTGTCCCTGGGGGCCGTGGGCCAATGGGGAAGGTTCTTTGAGGGACAGAGTAGGGAGAGAGACCTGACCTGGGCTGGACAAGTCTTCCTCAGGAGGTGAAGTTCAAGGAATTAGCCTGAGATGAGCCCAGAGGATAGAGACAGCAAAATGCTTTCAAGGGACTGAAGTCGTCCAGTATTAATGGCTAGGGTCCGTGGAGCTAGGAAAATGGTGTGATTTTAAGCTGGAGAGGTGGATAAAGGCAGAGCACACTGGGTCTTGTATGTTGCCTTGGGGATTTTGGACTTAAGTGCAGTAGGAGTTATTGAAAGGACTTAAAGATTCAATCTGTGTTTTTATAAGGTGGAGAGAGGATTGGTGTGGAGCAGGAGTGGAAAAAGGGAGACCACTTAGGAAGTTATTGCACTGATCCAGATGTAAGATGACTATGGTTAGACAGCAGAGACGGAGGGAACTGAGTGGATTTAAGATTGGCTCACAGGATCAGTGCGGGGCAGGGTCAGGATGAAGCCTAAATGTCTTCCTTGGGCTACTGAGTTAAGAGTGTTAACATTTGATGAGTTGATGAACATAAGAGGAAGCAGGTTTTTAAAAAATGATGGCTTCAGTTGCAGAGATGTTGACTCTCAGGTGGCTCTGAGATATGCAGGTGAAAACAGCCAAGAACAGTTGATGTTAGGAAGGGGCCCAGGCCGGAGATATAAGTTCAGCAGTCATGGGCATATGTGCTGAATGAAGCAAGGGGAGTGAGTAAAGTACCTAGGAGAGTGTGCAGTGTGTGAAGGCCTGGGGGCTCAGGGAGGAACCATTAGCAATTCCAACACTGAAGGGATGGCCACAGGAAGAGGAGCCTACAAGAAGGATGAGAATGCATAGTAAGAGAAGTAGAAGAAAGGATGGAACAATAACTACTTTGAGAACATAATTTATGGTTATATTCAATTTGAGTATCATTTGAAATCATCTGAAACTCCCAGAAAGTTTCATTCATGTAGTCACGTAGAAGTTACCTAACCTTTATTTCTTTGGCTTGTGCCTTTTCACAGTTCTAATTGTATTAAGGCATATTTACTTTTTGTTTTCCTTTTAGGTTGCATTAAACATTGATCAAGATTTGTAGGACCAACCAATCTAAGAGCAATAAATGTTTTTGTTTCAAATTTCAAACCATGAGGTTCCCAATTTGTATTTTTTTCCTTCAAACTTGAACTCTACTTTTTTTTTTTATCATCTAAGAACTGCTTATGAATGGGCTTCAAGAGTAGCCGCAAAGTATTATTTTGGATCCTTCAGTTCAACTGGTTATTTATACATTTCCATTGGGAAAATAGGAGAGTTTGCTGAAGCAACCAAAATAGGCAAACGGGAGGTGAGCTGAACTAATATGTGCGTCCACGCAAGAGCAAGACTGCCTGAGAGGAAAGTTGCTGGCCGGGCGCAGTGGCTCACACCTGTAATCCCTGCCAGCACTTTGGGAGGCCGAGGCAGGTGGATCACTTGAGGTCAGGAGTGTGAGACCAGTGTGGCCAACATGGTGAAACCCCATCTCTACTAAAAATACAAAAGAAAATTAGCCGGGCATGGTGGTGGGCATCTGTAATCCCAGCTACTTAGGAGGCTGAGGCAGGAGAATCACTGGAACCCAGGAGGCAGAGGTTGCAGTGAGCTGAGATCATACCACTGCACTGCAGCCTGGGTGACAGAGTGAGACTCTGTTTCAAAAAAAAAAAAAAAAAAAAAGAAGAAAAGAAAAGAAAGTTGCTGATCTGTGAGAAGTGAGTGAGGTGGCCATTGTGCAAGGCTCAGGAGGGTGTGCAACATGCTCTAGATGTGGTGTCTCTTCCTGGGTGTGAACTGCAGAGCTCTCCCCAGTTTGCTGGGAGCTGATGCTTCATAGAACCACTTAAGCCACACTTATATGATGGTGTTGGGAAGGGGGAAGGAGTGTTTCATCACTGTCCTGGTGGGGGAGTTTCCTCCAGCTTAGCTTGTTCCTCCACAGCCAGGAACAGATATGAGGACTTTCCCTTCCTCACCTTTCTGCCCAGCTGGGTGTCCAGATTCCTTTTTGGGGTTTATAAAGTCTAGGGATATTGCAGGATGTGTTCACATAGAGTGAATTGAATGGGATGAAACAAAGTTCTGGGGTGCAAAGAAGTATCATGTCTTCTGGCTCAATCAGTAGGCTCAAATATTGGGGCAACTGTTGGTGAGAAGATCTGACTGAATACAGGCCACACACTCCTGGCCCCTTTGAAGTTTCAGGTCTATCCTTACACTCTGCGAAGAACCTTACTTCCTTTACAAAATTCTTCCAAATCTATGATGTGAGTCCTTTCTATTCTTAAGGACATAGGTGCGAAAACACAAATACCAAGAGAGGCTCCTTTAAAAAAAAATTCTATTTTGGCTTATAATGTACTTTTCCTGAGGCAATGAGTACAGAATGGTCCGTTTGCCTAAATGGTGCTATGGTTTGAATGTGTCCCCTTCCCTTCCCAAATACAACTGTGTTGAGAGGTAAGACCTTTAAGAGGTGATTAGGTCGTGAGGGCTCTGCCCTCATACATGGATGAATGCCATTGTCACAGAAGTGGGTTAGTTATGGTAAGAGTGGGCTTGTTATAAAAGTGAGTTCGGCCCCCTCTTGCTCTCTTGCACTTTCTTGTCCTTCCACCTTCAGCCATGGGATGACACAGCAAGAAGGCCCTCACCAGCTGCAGGCCCCTTGACCTGGACTTCCCAACCTCCAAAACTGTAAGAAATAAATGTATTTTCTTTATTACCATTCTGTAATATTCTGTTATAGAAATACAAAATGGACTAAGACAAATAGGAAGAGATAAAAAGATAAATTATAGTTTCATTAAAAATGTTTAATTAAGAATGTTATCGTGTCATTCCAGTTCTGTACATTTTTGAGGAAAAAACTTCCAAGTACCCTGGAGCGATATATGATTTCTGTGTGAATTCAATTTCCAGGCACTGTGCCCCCAGCATGGATGACCTGCATTCACATCTACCTAGGCAAGAGTGTCTAAGGGAGACAAGGAGCAGAGTGTCCTTCCAGACCCTGACTCAGCCCAAAGGGCACCATCATAGAGGCCTGTGGGTAAAAGACAGGCTCAGAGAACTTTGGGCTCAGCACAGCCTGTGACAGTTTCCAGAGGGTGTGGCTTGGAGGCAGATTTGGCAGCAAAAGTCTCTCTGTGTCGGCTAGTCACAGCATGAAACACTGTGGTTCTGGAAGGGTACAGTCTTATTAAGCACCCTTAGCCAGAGCTAGGCACAAGAGAGAGGAGGAAGTAAGAGAGGCTCCTGTCCTTGCAGGGAGATGACTCTCAAATAAAGCTGCTACCCTGAGCTGTATCTCAGAGTCTTAGAGGGTCTTGCTGATAGCAGCAGTACTCGTTTTAGACGCACCCAGTGGTAGGGATGGAAATGGTTCCTATTTTGACAAGCTTTCTGTTGCTGGATGACATCCTAGGCTCAATTGACATATTCTAGATTTTACTGATGAACTGTTCTTGAGGAAGGCAAAGATTCCAGAAGAAGGAATGGATAAAAGCATGGGAGATATCAAGCTTGTCAACATAGGTAATTAAGTTTTCTCCTCGTGAAAAATGAGACCACTTAAATACATGTGCACCAAACACACATTTTCCTTGAATATTTTTTAAAATTTTTAATTTTTTTGGGTACAAAGTAGGTGTATGTATTTGTGGGTTACATGAGATGTTTTGATACAGGTATGCAATGCATAATAATCACATCAAGGTAAATGGGATATTCATCACCTCAAGCATTTGTCCTTTGTGTTACAAACAATCCAGTTATACTCTTTTAGTTCTTTTAAAATGTATAATTAAATTATTTTTTACTCTACTCACCCTATTGTGCTATCAAATACTAGGTCTTATTCATTCTTTCTATTTTTTTGTACCCATTAACCATCCCTAGTTTCCCACCCCCCACTATCCCTCCCAGCCTCCAGTAACCATCCATCCTCCTACTCTGTAGTTCCATACTTTTGTTTTCATTTTTAATTCCCACAAATAAGTAAGAACATGTGAAGTTTTGTCTTTCTGTGTCTGGCTTTAACATATTGACCTCCAATTCCATCCATGTTGTTGTAAATGACAGAATCTTATTCTTTTTATGGCTGAATAGTACTCCATTGTGTATATGTACCACATTTTCTTCATCCATTCATCTGTTGACGGACATTTAGGTTGCTTCCAAATCTTGGCTATTGTGAATAGTGCTCCAATAAATATGGGAGTGCAGATATCTCTTCAACATACTGATTTCTTTCGTTTTAGGTATATACATAAGGAGTGGGATTGCTGGATTGTATGGTAGCTCTCTTCTTAGTTTTTTTACGAACATCCAAACTGTTCTCCATAATGGTTGTACTAATTTACATTCCCACCAAAGGGAATGTAATATGGGGGGTTCCCTTTTCTCCACATTCTTGGTAGCATTTGTTATTGCCTGTCTTTTGGACAAAAGCCATTTTAACTAGGGTGAGATATCTCATTATAGTTTTGATTTGCATTTCTCTGATGATCAATAATGTTGAATACCTTTTTATATACTTGTTTGCTGTTTGTATATCTTCTCTTGAGAAATGACTATTCAGATCTTTGTCCATTTTTTAATTGAATAATTAGTTCTCCTGTAAAGTTGTTTGGGGTCTTTATATATTGTGCTTATTAATCCTTTGTCAAATGGGCAGTTTGAAATATTTTCTCCTATTCTGTGTGTTGTCTCTTCACCTTGTTAATTGTTTCCTTTGCTGTGCAGAAGCTTTTTAACTTGATTTGATCCCATTTGTCCATTTTTGTTTTGGTGCCTGTGCTTGTGGGGTATTACTCAAGAAATCTTTGCCCACTCCAATGTCCTAGAGAGTTTCCCCAATGTTTTCTTTTAGTTGTTTTGTAGTTTGAGGTTTTAGATTTAAGCCTTTAATCCATTTTGATTTGGTTTTTGTATATGGCAAGAAATAGGGGTCTAGTTTCATTCTTCTGCATATGGATATCCAGTTTCTCCAGCACCATTTATTGAAGAGAATGTATGTATGATCTTGGCACCTTTGTCAAAAGTGAATTCACTGTAGATATATGGATTTATTTATGGGTTCTCTATTTTGTTTCACTGGTCTATGTGTCTGCTTTTATGCCAGTACCATGCCATTTTGGTTACTATAGCTCTGTAGTATAATTTGAAACCAGGTAATGTAATTCCTCCACATTTTATTTTTGCTGGGTCTTTTGTGATTCCATATAAATTTTAAGATTGTTTTTCTATTTCTGTGAAGAATGTCCTTGGTATTTTGATAGGTGTTGCATTGAATCTATAGATTGCTTTGGGTGGTATGGAGATTTTAACAATATTGATTTTTTTCAATCCATGAAATTGGAATAGTTTTCCATTTTTTCATGTCCTCTTCAATTTCTTGCATCAATGTTTTACAGTTTTCATTGTAGAGATCTTCTACTTCTTTGGTTAATTCCAGGTATTATATTTGTAGCTATTGTAAATGACATTACTTTCTTGATTACTTTTTCAGTTTGTTCACTGTTGGCATATAGAGATGCTACTGATTTTTGTATGCTGATTTTGTATTCTGCAAGTTTAGTGAATTTATGAGTTCTAATAGTTTTTTGTGTCATCTTTAAGTTTTTCCAAATATAAGATTACATTTTCCCATTCCATTTTGAAGAATAGTTTTACTGGGTATAGCATTATTGATTGTCACTTTTTTCACCACCTTGAATATGTCATCCCACTGCCTTCTGTCCTCCAAAGTTTTTGATAAGGAATTAGCTATTAATTTTATTGAAGATCCTTTGTACGTGATGAGCCACTTTTCTCTTGCTGCTCTGAAAATTCACTCTTTTTGTTCTTATCTTTTGACAGACTGATTATGATTTGTCTCATTGTACATCTCTTTGGGTTTATCCTGCTTGGAGTTAATTAAACTTCTTAGATGTGTAGATTAATATTTTTCATCAAATTTAGGATATTTAGTTTTCTCAATATTCTTTTTGCTCCTTTCTCCTACAACTTTGTTATGCATATGTTGGTACACTTGGTGTCCCACTGGTCTCTGATACATTCTTCTGCCAGCTCAGATCTGCTGTTGAGTCTCTCTTGTAAAATTTTCATTCCAGCTGTTGTAATTTTCAGTTCTAGATTGTCTACTTGTTTCCTTTTTATGATTTATATCTATTAACTTTTTAAAGGAAAACATCATTCATATACTTTTGTTTACTTCTTTAGACGTGGTTTCACATTTTTTGCATGTGAGATCTATGGAGATGTGAAGGATTCTGGCAAAACAGAGGAGTAGAGAGGCTGTTAGGAGCCAGATCATGAAGGATCTGGACACCAGCTTCAAAGGTCTGGGCTTGAGTTAAGGCATGTTGGGTGGCACTGAAGGCTTTTGATCACGGGATCAAATTGATTTTGTAGGAAGACCCAATCTCAGGAAGTGAATAGATGGGTCAAAGACTTAGAAATAGGTTAAAGAGTCTTTTTTTTTTTTTTTTTTTTTTTTTGCCTGAAAAAGGGCTTTTGAAGTGGCAGTGCAAATGGAAAGGAACGGTCAGATGCCATGGTCTTATAAAGGATGGATAGTCAGGATTTGGTGACTCAATGAGGAGGCCAAGGAAAGCAATCACTGCTGATGTTTAGGCTTGGAAACATGGTGACTTCAAGAAGAGCAATTTGAGAAGAGCTAGAAGAACAAAGACATATTGAGTAAACAAAAAATGTATGGAGTGGTCGCTCCATAGCAGACCCTGTGCTTGTCATGGTGAACAAGACAGACATAGTTCCTAAACATATGGCACATATAGTCCAAAGGAGGCAAGTGAACAAAGTAAATTGCAATGGGGCAGTGAGGGAAATTAAGCAGTGTGCTGAGACAGAGAGCAGTCAGAAGGACTCATTTTAGATTAAGGATGTCAGTAAAAAAATGGGAAGTGGCCATGTTTGGGACTAAAACTTCAGTTGTGGACTTACTATTTGATAAAGCAGGCTGATAGATGTGTAAAATTATTTCATAGACTGTTGGAAAGGCAGAATGAAACCCAGGAGAAAAGTTGAGAATGGATGCAAAGGTTTGGGAGTTACTGGCAGGGATCTCTGAGGGAGGTTATGTTCATTTGAATTGGGGGTGGGGTGAGGCAGCAACAGGATAAAGAGTAGTTACTGGGACCAGAGAAGGCTCAAGTGGATGGACAGGGGCAGAAGCTCATCCTCACCATCCAGGGTGAGTTTCCAGGAGAATGGCAAATATTGTGGAGGAAAGGAGATGGGAGTGATGTGTAGAAGGACCTGTAATGGTCTTTGAGGATTTTCCCCTGTTTTTATTAAGGATATGGTGGTGAAATTCAGCTCCTGTGGTTAAGGGTGTGAATTTTGGTAGACAGGAAAGGGGCTGGTGAAGCCACTCTTTGGAGAAGTTTGGTGATGAAGAGAGAGTGACTTGAAGAT
The DNA here is from genome assembly GCF_028885625.2 of Pongo pygmaeus. Classification (NCBI taxonomy): domain Eukaryota; kingdom Metazoa; phylum Chordata; class Mammalia; order Primates; family Hominidae; genus Pongo; species Pongo pygmaeus. Next base: position 62,292,832 of record NC_072381.2, read on the forward strand.
GTAACAGGGCTGGGGAAGGATTCTTCTTGTAGGGAGAAATGAAGTTTCATTTGTGTTTTGGCAATAGGAAAGTGGCAAGTTGACTGAAGGTGTAGCTCAAAGCATTAGAGCAGGGTTCTAGAAGAATTGGGGGTGGGACAAATCAGAGGAAGACAAGTACTTCATAAATCACCTTTTCCTCCACTCCAGGAGGGGAAAATATAGAGGCAGACGTTTTGAGGTATGGAGGATGAATACTTGGAAGGAATGAGGGGTACACTGCAGAATTTGCTTTATATACCTCTGAGCCACTTGGTAAAGAAGGAAAGAAAGGCAGAGGTTGGTCAAGTACTTGAGTGAGGATGAATTTTACAATGTCTTCTGGGGCAATGGACGAATAAAGTGATTGATGGCCAACTCTGTGGACCCACTTGAAGTTTATCCATTAAAAAGATGTATGAATGCCTGCTCTGCCTCAACTTCCTCATTTGTATACTAAGTAAAGTAATAGTGCTGAGCTGCGACCCTGGGCTCCTGGGGACGTGAGCGTCATGTCTTTCCGCGACCTCCGCAGGCTGATTTCACAGAGATGATGAGAGCCCTGGGATACCCTCGACATATTTCTATGGAAAATTTCCGTACACCCAATTTTGGACTTGTATCTGAAGTGCTTCTCTGGCTTGTGAAAAGATATGAGCCCCAGACTGACATCCCGCCTGACATGGACACTGAACAGGACCGAGTTTTCTTCATTAAGGCAATTGCCCAGTTCATGGCCACCAAGGCACATATAAAACTCAACACTAAGAAGCTTTATCAAGCAGATGGATATGCAGTAAAAGAGCTGCTGAAGATCACATCTGTCCTTTATAATGCTATGAAGACCAAGGGGATGGAGGGCTCTGAAATAGTAGAGGAAGATGTCAACAAATTCAAGAGTGATCTTGGCTCAAAGATTGCAGATTTGAAGGCAGCCAGGCAGCTTGCGTCTGAAATCACCTCCAAAGGAGCATCTCTGTATGACTTGCTCGGCATGGAAGTAGAGTTGAGGGAAATGAGAACAGAAGCCATTGCCAGACCTCTGGAAATAAACGAGACTGAAAAAGTGATGAGAATTGCAATAAAAGAGATTTTGACACAGGTTCAGAAGACTAAAGACCTGCTCAATAATGTGGCCTCTGATGAAGCAATTTAGAAGCCAAAATTGAAAAGAGAAAATTAGAACTGGAAAGAAATCGGAAGCGACTAGAGACTCTGCAGAGTGTCAGGCCATGTTTTATGGATGAGTATGAGAAGACTGAGGAAGAATTACAAAAGCAGTATGACATTTATCTGGAGAAATTTCAAAATCTGACTTATCTGGAACAACAGCTTGAAGATCATCATAGGATGGAGCAAGAAAGGTTTGAGGAAGCTAAAAACACTTTCTGCCTGATACAGAACAACCTCAAGGAGGAAGAGAAGCGCCTGCTCAAGAGTGGAAGTAACGATGACTCGGACATAGACATCCAGGAGGATGATGAATCCGACAGTGAGTTGGAAGAAAGGCGGCTGCCCAAGTCGCGGACAGCCATGGAGATGCTCATGCAAGGAAGACCTGGCAAACGCATTGTGGGCACGATGCAAGGTGGAGACTCCGATGACAATGAGGACTCGGAGGAGAGTGAAATTGACATGGAAGATGATGATGACAAGGATGACGATTTGGAAGACGAGAGTGTTTCTCTTTCACCAACCAAGCCCAATCGAAGGGTCCGGAAACCTGAACCCCTGGATGAGAGTGACAATGACTTCTGACCCTTTTGCCAAGGGACCCTGGCAGATTAAAACCCTCAGACTTGTAGGTAAATGGGAACTTAGAAGGTTAGGAAGGCAACGCCTGTTTTGTTCACTAAGCTGGCTGGACTCATGATCACTGAAGCAATATTTATTTCTGCTTTAGCCTCCTATGTTTGCATTCCATGAAGCTTAAATAAGAATTGAAGCAAATCCCTAAGATTTATTTTTTTCCACCTTATTTATCTCCTAAAACTTGAGGAATGCATGTGTTCTTAGTGATTCACATCCACCGGACAATACTCAAGGAGAAATAAGCGCTGACGCCACACAGGTCTTGGCTGCTTTTGTTACTCTACATTTTCTCTGAGACACCAGCAGAGTTGGGGCTGGAACTGCGCACTGGGGACTCACGTTTGGAATCGTAGGGGAACATCTGGCTGTTAATCACTTGCACAGTTGAGAACATTTCCTGTATGTCGGCTTTTAATTCTAGCTCTTATTTCATTTTGTAATCTTATTTTCTTTCTTCTGCATGTTCACAATACCAAGCATTAAATGTATTTAAAAAAAAAAAAAAGTAATAGTGCTGACCTCTTTAGGGTTGTGAGAAGGATTAAATGAGTTAATTCATGGAAAGCTTTTACAACAGTGCCTGGCACTTAGTAAGCACTCAACAAGTAGTTACTACTGCTATTACATGCTAGGTGCTGTGTGAGGTAAATAGAGATCTCATCAGAGTTATTATATTCTCCAGTAGCTCATAACAAACACAGAGGTAGAACAGAGTCAGCGGGTAATGGAGGTGCCCTGGAACTGAGGATTGGGAGACTGTTGCGGGACCATAGGGGTTTAGAGTCAGGTAGGAGCAGCCCTGGAGTGTGTGGCTCCTGTGCTTACTCTCAGGTAGGTGTCAGTACTGTGGCTGAAGGGAAGGAGGTGGTGACCTTGTTCAAAGCAGGTTCCTGGCCAGGAACTGAGCAGTGGTGGGAGAAGGGGGAGGTCAAGGTAGCAGAGGAGACAGTGAGGGCTACAGCTCATGGGAAAGGATTTTGTAAGGATTTGGTCCAGCCAAGTGGTTGAGGAAGGACTGTGGCCCCACCAGGAAGCTTGCCTATAAATTAGAACCAGGGTTGATGCTCATTATCTAGCTTAGACACATACTGTGAGGACTGGGGCAAGACAGGTGGGGACTGTGTCTCGGTGGGAAGGGGTCAGGCATGAAGTTGGTGAAGAAGAGAGAATAGAGACTAGCATGGAGCACTTACTAATGCCAACAGCTCCCCTGGGAGTTTATAGAGTTGGTATGAGCTTGTGTTTGAAAGTATAGGGAAATGAAGTCTCAAAGAGTAGCATTCAGCATTGTACCACTAAGTGTTGAAACTTGTCCTGTCACCCAGTTATGTTAGAAATATAACTACTGAAAACATTTGCAGATTCCAACAGCATTAAAAAGTGCCCATCTCTAAAACAGAGTTTATTTCACTTTTCCTAGAAGTTTTTTATCCTCTTCACTTTTTTTTTTTTTTTTTTTAAAGAGATGGGGTCTTACCATGTTGCCCAGGCTGGTCTTGAACTCCTGGGCTCCAGCCATCCTCCTGAAGTGCTGGGATTACAAATATGATTCACGATGCCTGGCCTCCTCTTCTCTTCTTTAGTATAATAAAGCGGCTTCATTGTTGTCCAAATGCTCCAATTTATAGTGTGGGAGTCATCCTTAACTCTTCTGTGGTTGCCACGCTTCTAGACCAAGACAGTGAGCCTAATACCCACTCCTCTTTCTCTCATGTTCTGAAGCCACAAGTGATTGGTTTCTTAACTAGTCATTTTCCTGCTGTCACTGTCTTCAGTTCCTTGTCAAAATATAAAAGATCAGCTTAATACATTATTTAGAATCATGTGGGGCCTTCACAGTTACCTTCCACATGAAAGGCTTTAAAAGGGGTTATACCCAATGCAATCGATGGCCATCCACTCTTTACCTAGTTTTTCTCATTTCGACACATCTCTTTTAGTTGTCTCCCTTCTGAGCACTTAGCTAGATTCTGAGTGCACAAACTGGTGTGAGAGGTGGTCCCCTACCACTGAGGTGCACGCATTCTGATGGTGAGCAAGGGCATAGGAAAGAAGATGAATAATGATGCAAGGTTCAACAGACCCCTTTGGTAGCTACTGTGATTAACTCTACATAGAGAGAAGTCACATCGGGCTTCATGGAAGTAAGAGGCTAAACCCAACAAAACCCAGCAAAACACAAAGGCACATAATCGATCGTGGGTGGGCAGGAGGAAAAATGTGAGCAGAGAAATAAATAATGCTGGGAATGCCTGTAGGATGCTTGAAGGTTAGCTGATTTGTACAGGGATGTCGTGAGGGAGAAGTTAATTAAGTTGATCTGGACTAGTTTTTGAAGGCTATTAAATTCCAGGCTAAGATATTTAGATGGCATTTGCTGACAATGGGAATAGAGATGGGAATTATACAGTGAAAACCCCTTTGGGGAGTGGCGGATGAGAAAGTGGTGTAATGTTACAGAGATGTTTTAAGATGCTTCATTGGTCGTACTTAGGATTTTTTAGGATTAGGATGCTGTTAAGATAGTCTAGGCTTAAGGTAATGAAGGTCGTACCTAGGAGCAGTGGAAATTACTTTAGTGAACACTTACTGTGTGCCTACTATGTATCAAGCATTGTACTGGGTTCTCATGGGAAGCATATACGCAAAACATGGTCTCTGCTGGCACATCATTCACAATTTGTAGGACCTCTACAGGAAACAAGTGATGGGTGTGACACTTTTCATAGGTGGGCTTGGGAGTTGATCGAATGGGGGTGGAGGACAAGGAAGGACAAGGAAGAACCTGAATCTTGAACAATGGTGGGTCCTTGAGTGCTCAGGTCAGGCAGAGGTGCCGGTCTGGCTGTGAGGGACACTTGCCTGGCTGGTGTCTAACATGGTGTAAAGGAGACACTAGGAGCTTCTTTCATGGCTCTCACTGAGCCAGGGAGGGGGATGGCAGGGGTGCCACCTGTTTTGCGGACACTAGAATTAACATAATTGATACATATTTCAGGAGGCCATCAGCTGAGCCACAGAAATAATGTATACAAGATGATAATAACCTTACTCCAAAGTTTCATTCCTATTAAAAATATTCAGGAATAGGGCCGGGCGCGGTGGCTCACGCCTGTAATCCCAGCACTTTGGGAGGCCGAGGCGGGCAGATCACGAGGTCAGGAGATCAAGACTATCCTGGCTAACATGGTGAAACCCCGTCTCTACTAAAAATACAAAAAATTAGCCGGGCATGGGGGCGGGCACCTGTAGTCCCAGCTACTCGGGAGGCTGAGGCAGGAGAACGGTGTGAACCCGGGAGGCGGAGCTTGCAGTGAGCCGAGATTGCACCACTGCACTCCAGCCTGGGTGACAGAGCAAGACTCCGTCTCAAAAAAAAAAAAAATATATATATATATATATATATTCAGGAATAGAACACTGAAAACAGCAAATAAATGCACAAGCTTTTGAAAATTGAATTAATTTTTGTGAAAGTCAAATTAAACCAACTGTTCTGAGATCAATACTACATTGAATCAAGCTTATTTGTAATTGTATATTAAATTGTAACTATTTATGTTACCACTAGATGTCACAAAGATTCAATTTTAAAAGCCTTTTGAGGTAGTCATTTTGAAATATATTTTTCTTAAACAGAAATAAGCCTTTCTAGTATTTGCAAATATAAGGAATAACTTTTAAATTTTTAAATTGTAAAATAGTCCAAATATGCAGAAGAGTACACAGAATAATATAAGCAATGTCTTTTATCCCAATCCAGATTTAACAAATATTACCATTTTACCATATATTGGCAGCTTTTTTAAAAAACAAAATCTTACAGTTGATGTTTTTGTACCCCTCCTTCATGCCATTCCTCTTATTTCTTGCCCACATATAACCATTATCTTAAAATCAGTGGATGTAATTCCCAGTTATACATATTTGATGTCTTAATACAAATGTGTATTTATCCATAAATAAGACAGTTTTTCGGGTGAGATTTTAACTTAATGCTTTTTTCATTCAGCATTATATTTTCAAGATTTATTCCTGCTGATACCTGTATATCTACTTCATTTATTTTAACTGCTGTGTAACATAACCATTGTACCAGTTCTTCTATTGGTGGGTGTTTGGAGTGTTTTAAATGCTTTACTTTTATGCATATACCTATGTATGTATCTCTGTGTATTTGAGGGAATCCCATTGTTTGCACATTTTCTCTTGACTCGCAAGTGACACTGTACTAGTAAAGAAGGTCTGTCAGACTCTCCTCCTTAAAAAATGTATCAAGGACCACATTCCTAGTACCCTTCTGACACAATCTCCTGTTGGAAGACGGGAGAACTAATGTGTGAAGTTTCTCTCTTGGTTCTGAAACTTAAACATGTACCTAAATCTGCTGGAGGGCTTCTTAAAAGGCACTCCCAGGTAAGTCTTTTAGTCTGGGATAGGCTGGAGAATTTGCATTTCTAACAAGCACCCAGATGCTGCTGCTACTGCTGGTCAGCAATCTCACTTAAGAAAATGCTACTCTTGGGTGGGTATACAAGGCACACTTGTGCGATTCCCGGGGCTCAGGTTGTGGCCATTCTCAAGCTATTAGATATTGCTAGATTGTGTTCCAAAGTGGTCATGTTCGTTTACACTTCTACCCGCAGGATAGAGTTCCTGTTATGTCGAATCCTTTCAGATACTTGGTAATCTTACATGTCAACATTTTTTACCCATGGCAGGAGTGCAATGTGGTAGCTTTTTTGTTGTTTAATTAGCATTTCTATGATTATTAGTGAGGTTACATATCTTTTTATGTTTATTGGACAATGGATTTGCTCTTCTGGGAATTGCATGTTCATATTATTTGCTAATACTTGCTATTGATTTGTTTATCTTACTGAATTTCTTTGCTGGTTATATGTGTTGGGAAATCTCTCAGGTGGTTGGTTGCCTTTTAACTTGGTTTATGGTCTTTATTGTTTGGCAAAAGTAAGTTTTATTTACATGTCTCTTTTTTAATGTTTTGTGCTTTTTGATCTTTTGTTTAATAAATTAATGAACCATTATTAGTTCTGAAAAACTTATGTAGTTTAAGGATTATCTTTAAAAATTATTTCATGTACTTTCGTTTAGATTTTTCAATTACATTGTCTTCAAGTACAGTCAATAATCAAATTAACAATTTCAAAATCAGGGAAAGCACTCTTTTACCAGTTTTAATGAATAATAAGCATTCTAGCTCATTGCATGTACATTGGTGATATTGCTGAAATGAAATTTTAAGTGCTAAAAACGAGCCTGTCACAGTTTAAACATCTCAACTTACCTACACCCTTGCCATTATTTTTGTTTCTTCAATTTGCTGATTAAACTCTTCAAGGAGAAAGGGAAGCAGCTTTTGAATCAGAGGACTCTAAAGTATAAGTTAGTAGAAGAGAATTTTCCAGGTGGGGGGTGTGCAGTGAGTGACTTCCAGTGTAGCTAAGGCTGATGGTGGTTGGCAGATGTGATTTTATGACTCACAGGAAATGCTTACATGCCCCAGAGTGCTCCCATGTGGCCGCACTGGCTGGAGGGACACCAACTAGATATTTATTTATGTCAGTACTATTTTGAAATTCAGTTACCTCTGATGTTATGGTTCATTCATTAAAAGAAAGAGAACACCTACTATGTGCCAGTCCTGGTACACAAGATACTTTATTTCAACTTCTTATATAGGATAGATAACAGCTTAAATTTTTACAGGTAAAAATGGAAGTTCAGAGAGTTATTTAAGCTTCTGAGATTCTCACAGCTGATCGTTGAGCGAATACAAACCCAAATTTTTTTGACTTTAAAACTTTCTCGTCATTTCTCAGTAACATTCCATCAGAACCCACTATGTTCGTAGGCACTTAGCTATTCATACTTTAGTGTAAAGTAGCCAAGCTATTTTACTAAACCATAAAACTGAGCTGGATTGGATATACTAGGGGAATGGATGAGCAGGTGGGCTGGTGCCGAAGGTTTGAATGTGGCCATAATACCTTCTGAGAGCCTAAAGAACCAGTAGCCAAGGATGGATGGTGTGACAGAGAGGATGGATGGTGAGACAGAGAGGATGGATTTCAGTTGCTCTGTCCTTTTTTATAGGGTATTGCTTCTCATATTGTAATTTCTTATAAATTCCTGGAGCATTTTCTTAAAATGTAGATTCTAATTTCCGAGCCTAAGGTGGGGCCCCAGAGCCTGCATTCCTAACAAGCTCCCAGGTGATGCTGAGGCTGCTAGTCAAGGAACCACACTGAATAACAAGGGCCTGGGGTATACTCAGAAGAGGAGAGGAGAGGAAACGTGTTTGATCGGCCCTGGGGTTGCTGGAGGAGGTTAGGGCAGAGCAGCAGTTCTAAGGAAGGTAGTAGAGGGCTGCTTTGCATGGGGAGGTGGGTGGTGGCACAATGCCTCTGGCCCATGCTGCAGGTTCTGAGCCTTTATGATGTCTGACGATTCACTGGACTCAGTACTTCAGTACAAGTGATTCTTGTGAGAGCAGATAATACTGAGCAGTGGAATTAGAGGTGTGTGTTTGCTTCATTGTCCAAGGATTCTTTGGGTATAGCTTTGGAATAGTCAGTGTTAAGCTTTCTGCAAATGAGGGTGTAAAAGGCTTTTTTCTAAGCTATGGCAGCAGAAGGCATTAGAGTAGCTGGCAGCAGATAAATAAGCAGCCACAATTTGTAGGTAATTACTTATCTTGAATTGGTAAAAATTACATATGTAACTAACCTGCACATTGTGCACATGTACCCTAAAACTCAAAGTATAATAATAATAAAAGAAAAGAAAAGAAAAATAAATAAATAAAATAGCTTTAGTAGGCAGTTCAGCGTAGGAAAAGGGGACTACTTGGAGTCAGAACGGCTGAGTTTAGATGTTGTGCCACTTACTAGTTGTACAAGCCAAAATAAATCACCTAATCTCCTTTGGGCCTCAGCTTCCTCTTCTGTTAAATGGGGTCAACACTGCCCACATCAGAGTCATTGTGACACTCGAATGAGCTGACACCTGTAAGAATGCTTTGTAAACTGCAAGACTCTCCCAGAAAACTGGTCTCAGGGAAAGAGTAGGGATGGAGAGGCTGCCTTCCACATAAAGGTTTTTAAAATTTGCTCTCAAATCCCCAGATGAAATAATTAGGTAGACATTTGCGAACATGAAACACTTGTGACCAAATTGTGTGTTTTTTCAGAATGAAAGCTTGTGTGAGAGGATCAGTTTGGCCTAAGTTATCTAAGTAATAGTTTCTCCTTTCACTTAAAATACTCAGACTCAAACTGTACTAATCATTTATATCAAAATATTTTTTAGAGCAAATAAGGGAAAGACAAAATATCAAGAGAAAACTAAAGCCAGAGTACTTCATGGCTGAATTTTCTTTCTCTACAATTTTCCCCTCAAATGCTCTAACTCCCTGTTTCATTGTTTGGGATAGGGATTTGTATAGTGAAGACATTGTATTCTGGGAAAAAGGTGACTTGCTTGTGTCTCTCCCATAGCCTTTGGCTATATTGTGCAAACTTCAGTCAATTATTTAACCCCACGGAGGAAAGTGTGGACTGAGAGCCTGTAAATATCCCAGATTTACCACCCAAGGTGTTGAGTTTAGGGTGAGTTGACTTAGAGGGAAGGAGGTGATATTTTAAATTTCTACACATTTAAACATTTCAGATGACACAATCTTCAGTTTTTAAAAGTAAAAGGGATTTACACTGACTGGCTATGGCCATTTTGTTTTTATTTCAAAATGGAAGCTTTGTGTGTACACGTAGGTGTTTCGGGATGCTGACAGATGTCAAATAGAAATTTAAGTACATTATAGCAGTGTTCTATGTAAAGACCTTTTAGTATTGAGACAAGGTGATAGCTAATTCTCTGAAATGTAGAAACCATGTATATCATATTTAATACATTAATACATTGATGGTTATGAATTGATTCATGGATTTGGCTCAATATATTTTTTCTTTTTTTTTCTTTTTTTTGAGATGGAGTATTACTGTGTTGCCCGTGCTGGAGTGCAGTAGCATGATCTCGGCTCACTGCAACCTCTGCCTCCCGGGTTCAAGCAGCCCGGAGTAGCTGGGACTACAGGAGCACACCACCATGCCCAGCTAAGTTTTGTATTTTTAGTAGAGATGGGGTTTCACCATGTTGGTCATGCTGGTCTCAAACTCCTGACCTCAGGTGATCCACCCACCTCGACCTCCCGAAGTGTTGGGATTACAGGTGTGAGCCACGGCGCCCAGCCTGTTTTCTACTTGAAAAATATTAAAAGTTATTCTCCAGCAGAGCTATGATTAGCTGGGCAGAGAATTCTGGAGAGGCACGCATAATTCATAGACTCTATCTATCAACAATTATGCTTGTATAATCCTCTTTCTTCCCCTCTCCAAGGTTACCTTTGATTGGGAGATGAACTGGCCAATAACACTCTGCTCTTCTATTCCACCCATTCCTGCTTTTTCCTCTGAAATTACTGGCTAATTCTAAACCCACCCATGCTGGTTCCATTTTTACTTCAGCTGGATATTTATCTTGGTGAGTGTGTTTGCTTATGTAAAATGAGGACTGTTTACTTAATGATACCAACAACCTTTGGAATATTGCTTTTTAATATAGAATCATATGTTCTTAAAATTCCTTGTAGCTGGGCGCGGTGGCTCACGCCTGTAATCCCAGCACCTTGGGAGGCTGAGGTGGGAGGATCATGAGGTCAGAAGATCGAGACCATCCTGGCTAACACAGTGAAACCCCGTCTCTACTAAAAATACAAAAAAATTAGCCAGGCGTGGTGGCGGGCGCCTGTAGTCCCAGCTACTCGGGAGGCTGAGACAGGAGAATGGCCTGAACCTGGGAGACGGAGCTTGCAGTGAGCTGACATCGCACCACTGCACTCCAGCCTGGGCAACAAAGCAAGACTCCATCTCAAAAAAAAAAAAAAAAAATTCCCTGTAGAGGTTGCTCTATTTATCAGAGTTTGGGATTATTTTTATATTTTATATCTATAAAAGAATGTTTACTTGAAATTTTTTGTAGATTATTACCTGTTGAGCAAGTTGTTGGCTTGGAAGAAGGCTGGGGAAATGCACATAGAAGGGAATACCAGTATTTGCATGTTAGGGACCTAGACTAGGTCACTGAGAGCACCCAAGTCCCTCTGGAGCATCAACATTTGCCTCTGGTAATGCCCGATGCATGCTGGGAACACACAATGTTTGTGTTTATTGTCTTTGTTACTCTACTACTCATCCTGCATATTTACCCAGGTCAGAAGTCATTCCTGAATCCTCCCACTCCTTTGCTTCCTGCATCCAGTGATGTATCCAATTCCACTCCTCCTACTTTCTGACTCTGCCATGTAATCAATCTCCCTGCCTCTGGGACAGCCCTGTCTAGTCCGGTCTCCACACAATAGCAGCTAGCAGAGTGGTTTCTGTACAAGTCCCTATCTGACTATATGCCCCATCCAGGCACATCTTTTGCTTGAAACTCTTTATTGGCTTTTCTTTGTCCTCAGGATAAAGTGTAAACTTGGAGGACCCACAGAACTGTTCATGATCTGCCCTCTGCCACCATCTCAGTATCCTCCCCTTCTGTTTGTCAGCCCACACTCTGTGCCCCAGCCTCACTGAACCACTTGAAATGTCATGAAGGTTTTATGCACTCTCTACCTCCTGAATCTTAGTCCATGTTGTTCCTGTTGCCTGCAATATTGTTTCCCAGTCCACCTGGCACACATGTGGTTGGCCTACCCTAGTGTGGCACATAGTACGTGTTTAATTTGTATTCCGAGAATGAATGAGTGGAATGTAGAAATGGGAGGATGGGTAGGTGCATGGACCCCTGTGCAGCTGGAGTGGAGCCTGTCCTGGTACTGCTGCCCATCTACCTGTCCTGCCTGCACAACCACTATTCATGCAGCACTCCAGCAGGGCATGATGCTTCCTCTCCACATTTTGTCCCCCAGCACAGACCTGGCATGCAGAGAGTCAACAGCCAATCTGGCCCTCTGATATTGACTCTAGACTCAGTAATTGTCCCTGTTAGGGTTGGGAGGCTGGGCTGCCTCCTAGAGATTTCATTATTTGGTTCAAGAACTGCCTTTTGCTCCTCTTTGAAAATCCTGCTCCTTGATTTTCAGTGGTCAGATTGCATGATATTCAACCCAGACCTTTAATGTCTTGAGTCTTTTATAATGAAGATTCAAGAAAATAATTTTTAATTTTGAAAATAGTGACTTATTCCTCCTATGACTTAATAATCACTTAGTGTTCTTTGTTTCTTTTCCACTGGACTTAAGCGCCTTGATAGCAGGAAACATGTTTGGTTTTATTTGCTGTTTGTATCTCTAGAGACTAGAGCAGTATCTGGGACATAGCAGCTGTTTAAGTAAATAATTAAAATCAATGAGTAAATGAATGCAAGGGTGAATGAGCCAAGATAAATATTTGATTTTAAAAATTCAGGACAATTTTAGATTTATAGAATTATTGCAAAGATAGTATAGAGAGTTGCTGTATAACCTAAACCCAATTTATCCTATTAACATTTTATATTAGTATGATACATTTGTCACAATTAATGAAGCACAATATTCATATATTATTATTGTCTAAAGTTAATACTTTATTCAGATTTCATCAGTTTTCCCCTAATGTCTTTTTTTCTGTTCCAGGATCCTACATTGAGAAGTTACGCCCCTTCAGGCTCCTCTTGATTGTGACAATGTTTCAGATTTTTCTTGTTTTGATGAGTTTGATAGTTCTGGAGAGTATTAGTCAGGTATTTTAAAGAATGTTTTTCAGTTGGGATTTGCCTGATTATTTCATCATGATTAAAGTGAGGTGATGTGCTTTTGGAAGGAAGGACACAAAAGTAAACTGCTGTTTTCATCACATAATATCAACAGTACAAACTATCATCAGGATGACTTATCACTGTTGATGTTGGTCACCTTGGTCACTTGGCTGAGGTAGTGTTTGTCAGTTTTCTGCCGTGTTAAGTTACTTTTTTTCCTCCTTTCCCATGCTGTGCTTTTTGGAAGAAAGTTACTATGTGCAGCATAGACTTAAGGAGTGGGAGTTATATTCTACTTTTTTTTTTTTTTTTGAGACTGAGTTTTGCTTTTGTCACCCAGGCTGGAGTGCAATGGTGCAATCTGGGCTCAATGCAACCTCCGCCTCCCAGGTTCAAGTGATTCTCCTGCCTCAGTCTCCCAAGGAGCTGGAATGAAGCACAATATTCATATATTATTATTGTCTAAAGTTAATACTTTATTTAGATTTCATCAGTTTTCCCCTAATGTCTTTTTTTCTGTTCCACCACAAAGCCTGGCTAATTTTTGTGTTTTTAGTAGAGACAGGGTTTTACCATATTGGACAGGCTGGTCTCGAACTCCTGACCTTAGGTGATCCACCCACCTTGGCCTCCCAAAGTATTGGGATTACAGGCATGAGCCACCGCACCCACCTATACTCTACTTTATTAAGAGTGAAATATCAAAATAAATAACCTGAAATTCTTCTGCATGGGAGATTGGTCTATTCGTCAAGATTTATTTATGTATTAAATAACTTCTGTATATCAGGATGGATATATGGATTTTTATTTTATATTTCAGGTTATAAATTCTACTTTATTACTCATTATTTCAGCTTTGGTCACTGGGAGCTCTTTCAGCTGGTTCCTATATCCCTTTGATATACCCACATCTTTTTTTTTTTTTTTTCTAGTTTTTCCTTGCTTTCTTATACTATGAAGATTCTACAGGTTCATCTTGTATATTTTCTACCCCAGTGCTAAGATCAGCTATTTTTCCAAGAATTTCTTCTTTAATTGGAGAATGATTGTAGAAGCCAAGATCTGGTTGCTAGTTGCTACTGAGGTCTGCTGCTTTATTTAAGCCTTCTCAGCTGATACATGTGTCTATACTAACCCATGTGTATATACATCTATAAATATTTCTCTATGAATCTGTACCTGCTTAAGCTAAGCATGAATTCATACTGATGTCTCTCTGAACATTTAATTTTAAAAGTTATATTGAAAACATCAGACATAAATCCAGCCATATCAATAACTGCATTAAATGTAAATGGGATAAAACACTTCAGCAGAGTTCATCAGACTGGATAAGAAACCAAAATGTAACTATACATTGTCTACAAGAGACATGGAAAAGTGATATGTAAATAAAGACAAAAATATTAAAATCAAAGAGTAACATAATAAGTCATCAGGAAGATATATAACAATTATAAACATGTATGTGCTTAACAGAGTCCCAAAATGCATAAAGCAAAAATGATCGAATTGAAAGGAGGAATATGCAATTCAACAATGCTTGGGAGATTCTAATACCTGACTCTTAGTAATTTACAGAACAACTAGACATAAACTCAGCAAGGATATAGAACTTGAACAACTCTGTCAACTCACTTGATCTAACTGACATTTATAGACTACTCCACCCGACAATAGTAGTACATATCAAATATTTTCAGGAAAGACCATTTATGCTAGGACATAAAAGAAGTCTTAATAAATGAAAAAAATTTGAAATCAAACAAAACGTGTTCTCCAACTACAGTTGAATTGAATTAATTAACACAGAAATAAATGTGGGACCTGAGCAGTGAGCTCTCCTTTGGTTCACTTTATCAACGGCTTTGGCATACTGTTTAGGATGAGTTCCACGCACGTACAACTTGATGGTGGTGCATTCCTGAGCAATTTCCTCTCATTTCTCAGATTCCCCTTTCTTGGTGGGTTTTAGTTCCCCCACTCCACTGTGCACTTTCCATGACTGTGCCTGCATCTGAAGCCAAATGGTGGTGGACACACGGACAAAAAAAGCAACAGGGGTTTGCTCTACTTACTTGGAGCCACAGCTGCTCCAGTCATAAATTTTCTCCTCAGAGTTTCAGGTTCCTGCAGGCCTCCACTAATCATTTTGTTTTTGTGGAATTATCCTGATGCTGGGGCTTGGGAAAACAGAACAAAGAAAAGCAAATACAGGCAGTTTCCCCTTACTGTCTCAAAGAGACTAATTCCTTCTCCTGCTTCTGAGTTAGAATTAGAGGACTTCTGGAGTTTTCTATATGTGGGCCCTCGTGGCCACTTCTGGGTTTTACGCTTCTGTGGGTACAAACTGGAGATACAAGAGGGAGAAAAAATGGGAACCTTACTGCCATTTCAGTGGTACTTTGAATTCTAGTTTTCTTTCCCTATCTCCCTAATACTGTGTCCGGAACTGGTGAGTTCTTGGTCTCACTGACTTCAAGAATGAAGCCGTGGACCCTCGTGGTGAGTGTTATAGTTCTTAAAGGCGGCGTGTCCAGAGTTTGTTCCTTCTGATGTTCGGATGTGTTCAGAGTTTTTTCCTTCTGGTGGGTTCATGGTCTCCTTGGCTCAGGAGTGAAGCTGCAGACCTTTGTGGGGTTAGTGTTACAGCTCTTAAGGCAGCATGTCTGGAGTTGTTTGTTCCTCCCGGTGGGTTGATGGTCTTGCTGGCTTCAGGAGTGAAGCTGCAGACCTTCGTGATGAGTGTTACAGCTCATAATAGCAGTGTGGACCCAAAGAGTGAGCAGCAGCAAGATTTATTGCAAAGAGTGAAAGAACAAAGCTTCCACAGTGTGGTAAGGGACCCAGATGGCCACTGCTTGCCCGGGCAGCCTGCTTTTATTTTCTTATCTGGCCCCACCCATATCCTGCTAATTGGTCCATTTTACAGAGAGCCGATTGGTCTGTTTTACAGAGAGCTGATTGGTCTATTTTGACAGGGTGCTGATTGGTACGTTTACAATCCCTGAGCTAGACAAAAAAGTTCTCCATGTCCCCACTAGATTAGCTAGATACAGAGTGTCGATTGGTGCATTCATAAACCCTGAGCTAGACACAGGGTGCTGATTGGTGTGTTCACAAACATTGAGCTAGATACAGAGTGTTGATTGGTGTATTTACAATCCCTTAGCTAGACATAAAGATTCTCCAAGTCCCCACCAGAGTCAGGAGCCCAGCTGGCTTCACCCAGTGGATCGCGCACTGGGGCCTCAGGTGGAGATGCCTGCCAGTTCTGCGCCCTGGGACTGCACTCCTCAGCCCTTGGGCGGTTGATGGGACTGGGTGCCCTGGGGCAGGCAGCAGCCCTCGTTGGGAAGGCTCGGGCTGTGCAGGAGCCCACCTGGGGTGGGAGAGGGAGGGAGGCGGTGGGAGGCTCAGGCATGGCGGGCTGCAGTTCCCAAGCCCTGCCCAGTGGGGAGGCAGCTAAGGCCCAGCGAGAAATCGAGCACAGCAGCTGCTGGCCTAGGTGCTAAGCCCCTCACTGCCCTGGGCTTGCGGGCCCGCTGCTTGGAGTGCGAGGCTGGCGAGCCTATGCCCACCCGGAACTCGCGCTGGCCCCCAAGTGCCTCCGGCCCCTGTTCCCGCCTGCGCCTCTCCCTCCACACCTCCCTGCAAGCTGAGGAAGCCGGACCAGCCTTGGCCAGCTCAGAAAGGGGCTCCCACAGTGCAGCGGTGGGCTGAAGGTCTCCTCAAGCGTGGGCAGAGTGGGTGCCAAGGCCGAGGAGGTGCCCAGAGCGAGGAGGGCTGCGAGGGCTGCCAGCATGCTGTCACCTTTCAATACTATTTACTTACCAGAGTACTCAAATAGCTGCTCCATGCAGTCTGTCCAGGTTTTACAGCTGCATTCGGTAGGAGAGACAGGGTGGAGTCTGCCTATGCCATCTTATCTGAAACTGTAACTCTCTATGTTTGTTATTGATTGATTGATTGATTGATTGATTGAGATATGGAGTCTTGCTCTGTTTCCCAGGTTGGAGTGTAGTGGCGAGATCTTGGCTCACTGCAACCTCTGCCTCCCAGGTTCCAGTAATTCTCCTGCCTCAGCCTCCCAAGTAGCTGGGATTACAGTCACCCACCACCACACCCAGCTATTTTTTTGTATTTTTAGTAGAGACAGGATATCGCCATGTTGGCCAGGCTGCTCTCAAACTCCTGACCTCAGGTAATCCGCCCACCTCAGCCTCCCAAAGTGCTCAGATTACAGGCATAAGCCACTGCGCCTGGCTGTTTAAGTTTTAAATCTAAGTAATACATACAGGGGACTATACCTGTATAGATATGTGGATATGTTTCCTTCAAGAGGAAATAAACTAATATATTAATTTTACTTATTTACGAGTGGAAAGATCATAGTGTTTCTCTTTTTTTGTATTTTCTAAATTGTCTCACAGTTACCATACATTATACTAAAATAAAACCCAATACATGTTTTTTTTAAAAAAAGAACTCTAATACAATGAAACAGTTTCAGTAATTGGAAGTCCACAGTACCATTTGGTACAAAAAGTATGAAACATTTGGTTTCTATTTCCATATGAGAACCAGACTTTAAAAGCCCAGAGGTGCTTGAGACATCCTGTTGCTTTCTAGTTTTGGAAGATTGCTTTTGACTCCGCAAACTGATTCACCTCTACTGGATAACGATCCTGAAGCATGAATCCTTTCTTGTACCCTCTCCCTTTCTTTTTTCTGCTTCTCTTCCAGTGGATGAGGCCTCTAGGTAGCACTGTGGTTACAAAGTCAAATGCAGGCCCGGCACGGTGGCTCACGCCTGTAATCCTAGCACTTTAGGAGGCTGAGGCAGGTGGATCACAAGGTCAGGAGATCGAGACCGTCCTTGCTAGCACAGTGAAACTCCGTGGCCCGATCTTGGCTCACTGCAACCTCCGCCTCCCAGGTTCAAGCGATTCTCTTGCCTCAACCTCCCAAGCAGCTGGGACTACAGGTGCTGCCACCATGGCCGGCTAATTTTTTGTATTTTTAGTAGAGATGGGGTTTCACTGTGTTAGCCAGGATGGTCTCAATCTCCTGTCTTCATGATCCACCCTCCTTGGCCTCCCAAAGTGCTGGGATTACAGGTGTGAGCCACCACCACCGCCCTCAGGTAATTTTAAATAGTTTTGATTTGGACCTTAATTACATTAAAATTGACTAATCATTGATATAATTTGGATCAAAAATCTCATGTTGAGAGGAAATACCTAGTGTTGGAGGTGGGGACTGGTGGGAAGTGTTTTGGTCAGGGGGGACAGAACCCTTGTGGCTTGGTGCTGTTATCACCATAGTGAGTGAAGTCTCGCGAGATCTGGTGGTTTAAAAGGGTGTGTGGCACTTCCCCCACCTCTTGTTGCAGCTCTCACTGCTTGCTGTCCCTACCCCCGCTGTGCCTGCTCTGGCTGTGCCTCTGAGTAAATAAATGCCCCCGAAGCCTCCCCAGAAGCCAAGTAGGTGCCAGTACCAAGCTTCCTGTGCAGCCTGCAGAACTGTGAGTCAATCAAACCTCTTTTCTTTATATATTACCCAGCCTCAGGTATTTTTTATAGCAATGCAAGGACGGCCTAACACAACCATAATTCTCGTCTCATGATATGTGCTGTTCCTTAGTCCTTTCATGACTCACTTTATTTTTCCATCTGGAAAAATCTATAATAACAATGTAATAAGCGCTAACTATGGAATAATGGTGATAGAATCTCATGTCCACTACCACCAACATAAATTGATTCTTGACAATAACCTGTATATAACCATAGCCTCCTTCCTAATCCACCCACCAATGTGCTTCCACCCATGCCATCATCATCCTCGGTCCTGTTTTCACCAGTCTTTTCCTTTCCTTTTTTTAGATTGAGGTAAAATTTACAGAAAAACTTAACCATTTTAAAGTGTATGTTTCAGAGTCATTTGGCACATTCACCATGTTGTGCAACCATTCATTACCTCTATTTATTTATTTATTATTACTATTATTGAGACAGAGTCTCCCTCTGTCACCCAGGCTGGAGTGCAGTGGCGCAATTTCGGCTCACTGCAACCTCTACCTCCCCAGTTTAAGCGATTCTCATGCCTCAGCCTCCCAAGTAGCTGGGATCACAGGTGCGCACCACCACGCCTGGGTAATTTTTGTATTTTTAGTAGAGATCGGGTTTTGCCACGTTGGCCAGGCTGGTCTCAAACTCCTGGCTTCAAGTTATCAGCCCACCTCAGCCTTCCAAAGTACTGGAATTACAGACATGAGAGCCATGGCACCGGGCCCATTACCTCTATATAATTCCATGATATTTTCATCACTCTTCCCCACAAAGAACCCCATATCCATTAAGCAGTCACTCCCATGTCTCCCTCCCCCAGCACCTGGCAACCATTAATCTGATTTTTGTCTCTATGGATTTTCCTACTCTAAATATTTCAAATAAATGGAATCATATAATGTATGACCTTTTGTGCCTGGTTACTTTTACTGTGCATAATGTTTTTGCGGTTCAAGCATGCTGTAGCATTTATCAATATTTACTTTTTTTTGTGATTGAGTAATATTCCGTTGTATGCATATACCACATTTTAAAATTCATTCGTTAGTTCATTGATATGTGTGTTGTTTCTACCTTTTGGTCCTTGAGAATAGTGCTGCTATGATCTTTCATGTGCCAAGTTTTGTTTGAATACATGTTTTCATTTCTCTTAGGTGTATGCATAGGAGTAAAATTGCTGGGTCATATGGTAATTCTATGTTTATCTTATTGAGGGACTACTAAATTATTTTCCACAGTGCTTGCACCATTTTATATTTCTAGCAATGCATGAAGGTACCAATTTCTTCACATCTCTTGCCAATCTTTTTATTTTTTAAAAAAATTATAGCCATCGTTGTGAGTGGGAAGTGATTCTCCTTGTGGTTTTGATTTGCATTTCCCTAATGACTAATGATGTTGAGAATCTTTTCATGTGCTTGTATCTTCCTGGGAGAAAGTCTTATTCAAGCCCTTTGCCCGTTCTTATGTGTGTGTGTGTTGGGGGGAGGGGGGCCCTGTGTCTGTGTGCTTGTTTGTTGTTGAGGTATAAGAGAGTTTTAAAAAATACAATCTGGGTACTACACCCTTATCAGATAAATGATTTGAGAATATTTTTCTCCCATTCTGTAGGTTGTCTTTTCACTTTCTTGATCATGTCCTGTGATGCACAGATGTTTTAAATTTTGATGAAGTCTAATTTATCCTTCGATTGGTCTAATTTTTTCTTTGATTTCTTATGATTTTGGTAATATATCTAAGAATTCATTGACAAATGCAAGGTCATAAATATTTACTCCATATTTTCTTCTAAGAGTTTAATAGTTTTAGCTCTTATATGGAGATCTTTGATTTGAGTTAATGTTTGTATATGCTGTGAGGTAGGGTTCCAATTTCATTTGGATATCCAGTTGTCTCAGCATTGTTTGTGAAAGAGACTATGCTTTCTCTATTGAATGTTCTTGGCACCCTTGTCAAAAAATCACATATGTATGAGTTTATTTCTGGAGTCTCAATACTATCTCATTGTATGTGTGTATGTGTGTGTATCCTTATGGCAATGCCACACTATTTTGATTACCATAGCATTGTAGTAAGTTTTTAAATTGTAAAGTGTGAGTTCTCCAACTTTTTCTTCTTCAAGACTTTCTTTGGTGATTTGGGGTCCCTTCAATTTCATGTGACTTTTAGGGATCAGCTTTTTCATTTCTGCAAAAGAAGCCACTGAGATGTTGCTAGAGATTGCATTGACTCTGTAAATTATTTTTAGAGTATTGACATGTTAACAGTATTAAGTCTACCAATCCGTAAGCACTGATGTTCTTCCATTTACTTAGCTTTTCTTTAATTTTATTTAGCAATATTTTTGTAGTTTTCAGTGTGTTAAGTCTTGAACTTTTTGGTTAAATGTATTCCTAAATATTTTATCCTTTTTGATGCTATTATAAATGGCTTCTTAGAATTTTCTTCTCAGAAACACAACTTATTTTTGAGTGTTGATCTTGTGTACTGCAATTTGGCTGAATTAGTTTATTAGCTCTACTAAGTGTGTATGTGTGTATGTATATTCCTTGTAATTTTCTACATACAAGATCATGTTATCTGCTAATAAAGATAGGTTAACTTCTCCCTTTCATTTCTTTTATTCTTCATTTTCTTTTATTTCTAGGTGTCTTTTACTTCTTTTTCTTCTCTAATTGTTCTGGCTAGAACTTCTTTTGAAATATTAAATGGAGTATGAAGGTAGACATCTTTATCTTAGGGGGAAAGCTTTTGGTCTTTCACCATTGAATATAATGTAAGTGGTAGGTTTTTCACAAATGCCTTTCATCATGTTGAGGGGTTTCACTTCTGTGCTTAGTTTGTTGCATATTTTTATGATGAATGCTGAATATTTGCAAATATTTTTTCTGTGTCAAAATGAGATGATCATGTGTTTTTTCTTTCATTCTATTAATGCATGACATACTGCATTGATTTTTTTGGTATGTTTAGCCATTGTTGCATTACTGCAAGGATAAGTCCCACTCGGTTATAATATATAATTTACTTTTTTTATTATTATACTTTAAGTTCTAGGGTACAGGTGCACAACGTGCAGGTTTGTTACTTATGTATACATGTGCCGTGTTGGTTTGCTGCACCCATTAACTTGTCATTTACATTAGGTATTTCTCAAAATGCTATCCCTCCCCCATCCCCCCACCCTATGACAGGCCCCGCCCGGTGTGTGATGTTCCCCACCCTGTGTCCAAGTGTTTCCATTGTTCAGTTCCCACCTATGAGTGAGAACATATGGTGTTTGTTTTTCCGTCCTTGTGATAGTTTGCTCAGAATGAGGGTTTCCAGCTTCATCCGTGTCCCTACAAAGGACACGAACTCATCCTTTTTTATGGCTGCATAGTATTCCATGATATATATGTGCCACATTTTCTTTTTCTTTTTTTTTTTTTTTTTGAGACAGAGTCTCAGTCTGTCACCCAGGCTGGAGTGCAGAGGCCAGATCTCGGCTCACTGCAAGCTCCACTTCATGAGTTTACACCATTCTCCTGCCTCAGCCTCCCAAGTAGCTGGGACTACAGGCGCCCACCATCACGCCCGGCTAATTTTTTGTATTTTTAGTAGAGATGGGGTTTCACCATGTTAGCCAGGGTGGTCTCGATCTCCTGACCTCTTGATCCGCCCACCTCGGCCTCCCAAAGTGCTGGGATTACAGGTGTGAGCCACCGCACCCACATTTTCTTAATCCAGTCTATCATTGATGGACATTTGGGTTGGTTCCAAGTCTTTGCTATTGTGAATAGTGCTGCAATAAACATACGTGTGCATGTGTCTTTATAGCAGCATGATTTATAATCCTTTGGGTGTATACCCAGTAACGGGATGGCTGGGTCGAATGGAATTTCTAGTTCTAGATCCCTGAGGAATCGCCACACTGACTTCCACAATGGTTGAACTAGTTTACAGTCCCACCAACAGTATAAAAGTGTTCCTATTTCTCCACATCCTCTCCAGCACCTGTTGTTTCATGACTTTTTAATGATCGCCATTCTAACTGTGTGAGATGGTATCTCATTGTGGTTTTGATTTGCATTTCTCTGATGACCAGTGATGATGAGCATTTTTTCATGTGTCTGTAGGCTGCATAAATGTCTTCTTTTGAGAAGTGTCTGTTCATATCTTTTGCCCACTTTTTGATGGGGTTGTTTGATTTCTTCTTGTAAATTTGTTTAAGTTATTTGTAGATTCTGGATATTAGCCCTTTGTCAGATGAGTAGATTGCAAAACTTTTGTCCCATTCTGTAGGATGCCTGTTCACTCTGATGATAGTTTCTTTCACTGTGCAGAAGCTCTTTAGTTTAATTAGATCCCATTTGTCTATTTTGGCTTTTGTTGCCATTGCTTTTGATGTTTTAGTCATGAAGTCCTTGCCCATGTCTATGTCCTGAATGGTTTTGCCTAGGTTTTCTTCTAGGGCTTTTATAGTTTTAGGTCTAACATTTAAGTCTTTAATCCATCTTGAATTAATTTTTGTATAAGGTGTAAGGAAGGGATCCAGTTTCAGCTTTCTACATATGGCTAGCCGGTTTTCCCAGCACCATTTATTAAATAGGGAATCGTTTCCCCATTTCTTGTTTTTGTCAGGTTTGTCAAAGATCAGATGGTTGTAGATGTGTGGTGTTATTTCTGAGGCCTCTGTTCTGTTCCATTGATCTATATCTCTGTTTTGGTACCAGTACCATGCTGTTTGGGTTACTGTAGCCTTGTAGTATAGTTTGAAGTCAGGTAGCATGATGTCTCCAGCTTTGTTCTTTTGGCTTAGGATTGTCTTGGCAATGCAGGCTCTTTATTTGGTTCCATATGAACTTTAAAGTAGTTTTTTCCAATTGTGTGAAGAATGTCATTGGTAGTTTGATGGGGATGGCACTAAATCTATAAATTACCTTGGGCAGTATGGCCGTTTTCATGATATTGATTCTTCCTACCCATGAGCATGGAATGTTCTTCCATTTGTTTGTGTCCTCTTTTATTTCATTGAGCAGTGGTTTGTAGTTCTCCTTGAAGAGGTCCTTCACATCTCTTGTAAGTTGGATTCCTAGGTATTTTATTATCTTTGTAGCAATTGTGAGTGGGAGTTCACTCATGATTTGGCTCTCTGTTTGTCTGTTATTGGTGTCTAAGAATGCTTGTGATTTTTGTACATTGATTTTGTATCCTGAGACTTTGCTGAAGTTGCTTATCAGCTTAAAGAGATTTTGGGCTGAGACGACGGGGTTTTCTAAATACACAATCATGTCATCTGCAAACAGGGACAATTTGACTTCCTCTTTTCCTAACTGAATACCCTTTATTTCTTTCTCCTGCCTGATTTCCCTGGCCAGAACTTCCAATGCTACGTTGAATAAGAGTGGTGAGAGAGGGCATCCTTGTCTTGTGCCAGTTTTCAAAGGGAATGCTTCCAGTTTTTGCCCATTCAGTATGATATTGGCTGTGGGTTTGTCATAAATAGCTCTTATTATTTTGAGATATGTCCGATCAATACCTAGTTTATTGAAAGTTTTTAGTATGAAGGGCTGTTGAATTTTGTTGAAGGCCTTTTCTGCATCTATTGAGATAATCATGTGGTTTTTGTCTTTGGTTCTGTTTATGTGATGGATTATGTTTATTGATTTGCGTATGTTGAACCAGCCTTGCATCCCAGGGATGAAGCCAACTTGATCTTGGTGGATAAGCCTTTTGGTATACTGCTGGATTCTGTTTGCCAGTATTTTATTGAGGATTTTCACATCAATGTTCATCAGGGATATTGGTCTAAAATTCTCTTTTTTTGTTTGTGTCTCTGCCAGGCTTTGGTCTCAGGATGATGCTGGCCTCATAAAATGAGTTAGGGAGGATTCCTTCTTTTTCTATTGATTGGAATAATTTCAGAAGGAATGGTACCAGCTCCTCTTTGTACCTCTGGTAGAATTTGGCTGTGAATCTGTCTGGTTCTGGACTTTTTTTGGTTGATAGGCTATTAATTATTGCCTCAATTTCAGAGCCTGTTATTGGTCTATTCAGTGATTCAACTTCTTCCTGGTTTAGTCTTGGGAGGGTGTATGTGTACAGGAATTTATCCATTTCTTCTAGATTCTCTAGTTTATTTGCACAGAGGTGTTTATAGTATTCTCTGATGGTAGTTTGTATGTCTGTGGAATCAATGGTGATATCCCCTTTATCATTTTTTATTGAGTCTATTTGATGCTTGTCTCTTTCCTTCTTTATTTGTCTTGCTAGCAGTCTATCAATTTTGTTGGTCTTTTCAAAAAACCAGCTCCTGGATTCATTGATTTTTTGACGGGTTTTTTGTGTCTCTATCTCCTTCAGTTCTTCTCTGATCTTAGTTATTTCTTGCCTTCTGCTAGCTTTTGAATTTGTTTGCTCTTGCTTCTCTAGTTCTTTTAGTTGTGATGTTAGGGTGTTGATTTGAGATCTTTCACTGCTTTCTCTTGTGGGCATTTAGTGCTATAAATTTCCCTCTACACACTGCTTTAAATGTGTCCCAGAGATTCTGGTATGTTGTGTCTTTGTTCTCATTGGTTTCAAAGAACAACTTTATTCTGCCTTCATTTCGTTATGTACCCAGTAGTCATTCAGGAACAGGTTGTTCAGTTTCCATGTAGATGTGCAGTTTTGAGTGAGTTTCTTAATCCTGAGTTCTAATTTGATTGCACTGTGGTCTGAGAGACAGTTTGTTGTGATTTCTATTCTTTTACATTTGCTGAGGAGTGCTTTACTTCCAACTATGTGGTCAATTTTGGAATAAGTGAGATGTGGTGCTGAGAAGAATACATATTCTGTTGATTTGGGGTGGAGAGTTCTGTAGATGTCTATTAGGTCCACTTGGTGCAGAGCTGAGCTCAAATCCTGGATATCTTTGTTAACCTTCTGTCTCATTGATCTGTCTAATATTGACAGTGGGGTGTTAAAGTCTCCCATTATTATTGTGTGGGAGTCTAAGTCTCTTTGTAGGTCTCTAAGGACTTGCTTTATGAATCTGGGTGCTCCTGTATTGGGTGCATATATATTTAGGATAGTTAGCTCTTCTTGTTGAACTGATCCCTTTACCATTATGCAATGGCCTTCTTTGTCTCTTTTGATCTTTGTTGGTCTGTTTTATCAGAGACTGGGATTGCAACCCCTGCGATTTTTTTTGTTTTGTTTTTTGTTTTTTTTGCTTTCCATTTGCTTGGTAGATCTTCCTCCATCCCTTTGTTTTAAGCCTATGTGTGTCTCTGCACGTGAGATGGATCTCCTGAATACAGCACACTGATGGGTCTTGACTGTATCCAATTTGCCAGTCTGTGTCTTTTAATTGGAGAATTTAGCCCATTTACATTTAAGGTTAATATTGTTACGTGTGAATTTGATCCTGTCATTATGATGTTCGCTGGTTATTTTGCCCATTGTTTGATGCAGTTTCTTCCTAGCATTGATGGTCTTTACAATTTGGCATGTTTTTGCAGTGGCTGGTACCGGTTGTTCCTTTCCATGTTTAATGCTTCCTTCAGGAGCTCTTGTAAGGCAGGCCTGGTGGTGACAAAATCTCTCAGCATTTGCTTGTCTGTAAAGGATTTTATTTCTCCTTCACTTATGAAGCTTAGTTTGGCTGGATATGCAATTCTGGGTTGAAAATTCTTTTCTTTAAGTATGTTGAATACTGGCCCCCACTGTCTTCTGGCTTGTAGGGTTTCTGCTGAGAGATCCGGTGTTAGTCTGATGAGCCCATCAGACTAACAAGGGACCAAAAAGTGTTCCCTTTTTGGGTAACCCGACCTTTCTCTCTGGCTGCCCTTAGCATTTTTTCCTTCATTTCAACCTTGGTGAATCTGACAATTATGTGTCTTGGGGTTGCTTTTCTCGAGGAGTATCTTTGTGGTGTTCTCTGTATTCCTGAATTTGAATGTTGGCCTGCCTTGCTGGGTTGGGGAAGTTCTCCTGGATAATATCCTGAAGAGTGTTTTCCAGCTTGGTTCCATTCTCCCCATCACTTTCAGGTACATCAATCAAACGTAGATTTGATCTTTTCACATAGTCCCATATTTCTTGAAGGCTTTCTTCATTTCTTTTTACTCTTTTCTCTTTAAACTTCTCTTCTCACTTCATTTCATTAATTTGATCTTCAATCACTGGTACCCCTTCTTCCACTTGATCAAATCGACTACTGAAGCTTGTGCATGTGTCACATAGTTCTCATGCCATGGTTTTCAGCTCCATCAGGTCATTTAAGGTCTTCTCTACACTGTTTATTCTAGTTAGCCATTCATTTAATCTTTTTTCAAAGTTTTTAGCTTCCTTGCGATGGGTTTAAACATCCTCCTTTAGCTCAAAGAAGTTTATTACCGACTTTCTGAAGCCTACTTCTGTCAACTCATCAAAATCATTTTCTGTCCTGCTTTGTTCTGTTGCTGGCGAGGAGCTGTGATCCTTTGGAGAAGAATGGGCATTCTGTTTTTTAGAATTTTCAGCTTTTCTGCTCTGGTTTCTCCCCATCTTTGTGGTTTTATCTACCTTTGGTCTTTGATGATGGTGACCTACAGATGGGGTTTTGGTGTGGATGTCCTTTTTGTTGATGTTGATGCTATTCCTTTCTGTTTGTTAGTTTTCCTTCTAACAGTCAGGTCCCTCAGCTGCAGGTCTGTTGGAGTTTACTGGAGGTCCACTCCAGACCTCGTTTGCCTGGGTATCACCAGCGGAGGCTGCAGAACAGCAAATGTTGCTGCCTGATTCTTCCTCTGGAAGCTTCGTCTCAGAGGGGCACCTGGCTGTATGAGGTGTCAGTCGGCCGCTACTGGGAGGTGTTTCCAAGTTAGGCTACACAGGGGTCAGGGACCCACTTGAGGAGACAGTCTGTCCCTTTTCAGACCTCACACACCATGCTGGGAGAACCACTGCTCTCTTCAGAGCTGTCAGACAGGGACATTTAAGTCTGCAGAAGTTTCTGCTGCCTTTTGTTCAGCTATGCCCTGCCCCCAGAGGTGGAGTCTACAGAGGCAGGTGGTCCTCGTTGAGCTGCGGTGGGCTCCACTCAGTTCAAGCTTCTAGGCTGCTTTGTTTACCTACTCAAACCTCAATAATGGCAGACGCCCCTCCCCCAGGCAGGCTTGCCACCTTGCAGTTCCATCTTGGACTAGCAGAGAGCAAGGCTCTGTGGGCATGGGACCCACTGAGCCAGGTGTGGGATATAATCTCCTGGTGTACCATTTGCTAAGACCATTGGAAAAGCGCAGTGTTTAGGTCATAGTTGCCCAATTTTCCTGGTATAGTCTGTCACAGCTTCCCTGTCACAGCTTCCCTTGGCTAGGAAAGGGAAATCCCCCGACCCCTTGCACTTCCCAGGTGAGGCGATACACCATCCTGCTTTGGCTCGCCCTCCGTGGGCTGCACCCACCTTCCAACCAGTCCCAATGAGATGAACCAGTTACCTCAGTTGGAAATGCAGAAATCACCTGTCTTCTGTCTCGATGACGCTGGGAGCTGCAGACCAGAGCTGTTCCTATTCGGCAATCTTGGAACGGACCTCTTACTTTTTTTTTGTTTGTTTGAGACAGGGTCTCACCCTGTCACCCAGGCTGGAGTGCAGTGGTGCAGTCATGCCTCACTGAGCCTCAATATCCTGGGCATAAGTGATCCTCTTGTATCAGCCCCCCAAGTAGCTGGGACCACATGTATGTGCCACCATGCCTGGCTACTTTTAAACATTTTTGTAGAGACCAGGTCTCGCTGTGTTACCCAGGCCGGTCTGAAACTCCTGGGTCTAGGCAATCCTCCTGCCTTGGTCTCCCAAAGTACTAGGATTACATGTATGAGCTGCCATGCCTGGCCTATAATTTTCTGAATATGCTTCTGGATTTGATTTGCTAGCATTTTACTGAGGATTTCTGTATTTTTTCATAGGTATATTGATCTATAATCTTTTCTTGTGATGTCTTTGTCTGGCTTTGGTATTAATGTAATGTTGGCCTCATAGAATGAGCTAGGCAGTGTTTTTGTCTCATCTTCTATTTTTTTAGAAGAGTTTGGGAAAATTTGGTGTTAATTATTCTTTGAATGTTTGGTAGACTTCACCAATGAAGCCATCTGCAGGCTTTTCTTTGTTATATTTTAATCACTGTTTCAATCTCTTATATTGAAAATTTAATAATTTGTAATTGACTTTTAATGACTAATTCTAGTTCTCCTTGAGTTAATTTTGGTAGTTTATATATTTCTAGGAATTTGACCATTTCATGTTGGTTATCTTATTGGCATGTAATTGTTCAGATTATTCTTTTTTTTTTTTTTTTGAACAGAGTCTCACTGTATCACCCAGGCTGGAGTGCAGTGGTGCAATCTCACCTCACTGCAACCTCTGCCTCCTGAGTTCAAGCAATTCTTGTGCCTCAGCCTCCTGGGTAGCTGAGATTACAGGTGCATGCCACCACGCCTGGCTAATTTTTGTATTTTTATTATAGATAACATTTTGCCATGTTGGCCAGGCCGATCTCAAACTCTCTGGCCTCAAGTGATCCACCTGCCTTAACCTCCCAAAGTGCTGGAATTACAGGTGTGAGCCACCATACCCAACCCGTAGTATTCTTTTGTGATTATTTTTATTTCTGCAAGATCTGTAGTAATGTACCCAGTTTCATTTCTGATTTTATTTGTTTGAACCTTCTTTCTTTTTTCAATCAGTTCAAAAAAAATTTTAGTTTTATTGATCTCTTTCAAAGAATCACTTTTGGCTTTATTAACTTTTTTATGTTTCATTTACCTCTACTCATTTTTTTAATTTAAAAAATTTTTTTTAATTTTCTGATCTCAGTCTTTTTCCAGGCTGGAATGCAGTGGCATGATCATGGCTCACTGCAACCTCCACCTCCCAGGCTCAAGCAATCTTCCCACCTCAGCCTCCCAAGTAGCTGGGATTACATATGTGCACCACCTCACCCAGCTCATTTTTTGTATTTTTGTAGCGATGGGGTTCTGCCATGTTGTCCAGGCTGGTCTCAAACTACTGGATTCAAGTGATCCACCCTCTTTGGCCTCCCAAAGTGCTAGTATTTAAGGCATGAGACACCTCCCCCAAACCATTTACCTCCACTCTTAATCTTTATTATTTAATTCCTGTGCTAACTTTGGATTTAGCTTGATATTTTGCTAGCTTCCTAAAGTGTAAAGTTAAGTTATTGATTTGGATCTCTTTTCTTTATTTAATAGAAGCATTTATAGCTATACCTATCCATTTGAGTGCTGCTTTCTCTGCATCCCATAGGTTTTGCTATGTTCTGTTTCCATTTTTATTCATCTCTTAAGTGTTTTAAAATTTCCCTTGTAATTTCTTCTTGACCCATTTGTTGTTTATGAGTATGTAGCTTAATTTCCATGTATTTGCTTATTTCACATATTTTGCAACAGTGTTCCTCCTGTTAGTGATTTCTAGCCTCATTCCTTTGTGGTAAGAGAAGATACTTTGTATGATTTCAGTCCTTTACAATTTACTGAGACTTGTTTGTAGCCTATTGTATGGTATGTCCTGGAGAATGTTCCGTGTGTACTTGTGTATTTCTGCTGTTGGTGGATAGAGTTTTCTATGTGTTGGTTAGGTTTAGTTTATGTCATCTAAGACCTCTATTTCCTTAATATTCTTCTGTGTAATTGTTCTATCCATTATTGAAAATGGGCTATTGAAAATTCCAACTATAATTGTAGAACTCTATATTTCTCCCTTTAATATTGTCAGTGTTTGCCTCATATAGCTTGGTGCTCTGTCATTAAGTGCATGTATGTTTATAATTGTTATAGCTTTGTGATAGATTTATCCTTTTATCAATATATAATGTCCTTCTTTGTCCCTTGTAAAAAATTTTTTTTGACATAATTTCTATTGTCTGATATTAGTTTTCCCACCCCAACTGTCTTTAGTTACTATTTGTATGGGATACCTTTTTCTATCATTTCACTTTCAACCTATTTGTTGAACCTATTCAACCTCTTTGAATCTAATGTCTCTTGTAGAAAGTATATAATTGGATTTTTCAACCCATTCTGCCTTATAATTAGACAGTTTAATCTATCTAAATTTAAAGTAGTAACCGATGAGGAAGAACCTACTTCTGCCATTTTGCTATTTGCTTTCTGTATGTTGTATGTTTTTATTTCTCTGTTTCTCCATTACTGCCTTTTTGTGATTGAGTTGTCCTATTGTACCATTTTGCTTCCCTCCTTATTTCTTTTTCTGTATATTTTAAAGTTTTTTTCTTAGCGGTTATGCTTCAGATTATAATTAACATCTAAATTCATAAAATCAAGTTTGAATTAATACTAATATAGTTTCAATAGTGTACAAAGATGATATTCCTTTATTTTTATTTTATTTTATTTTTTTAAGATGGGGTCTTGCTCTGTCACTCAGGCTGGGGTGCAGTGGTGTGATCATAGCTTACTGTAACCTTGAACTCTTGGGCTCAAGCAATCCTCCCACCTCAGCCTTCTGAGTAGCTGGTACTACAGTCACAGACCACCACACCTGGCTAATTTTTTTCTTTTTAATTTTTAGTAGATATGAGGCCTTGCTCTTTTGCCCTTGCTGGTCTCAAACTCCTGGCCTCAAGTGATCCTCCTGCCTCAGCCTCCCAAAGTGGTGCAATTATAGGCATGAGGCACTGTCTGGCTAAAGATAATACTTCTTTAGAGTTTCATCTCCCTCTTTACTTTGTTATTGTTACAAATTACATCTTTGTACATTATATGTTCATTAACATGGATTATCGTTTTATGCATTTGTCTTTTAAATAAAATGAGAAAGAGGGATTACAAATGAAAACTGCAGTGACACTATGTTTAAATTTACTTATGTATTTATATATGTACTGTGATCTTTTCTTTTTTTTTTTTTTTTAATTGAGACAGAGTCTTACTCTGTCACCCAGGCTGGAATGCAGTGGCGCAATCTTGGCTCACTGCAAGCTCCGCCTCCTGGGTTCACGCCATTCTCCTGCCTTAGCCTCCTGAGTAGCTGGGACTACAGGCACCCGCCACCAAGCCCGGCTAATTTTTTTGGATTTTTAGTAGAGACGGGGCTTCATCGTGTTAGCCAGTATGGTCTTGATCTCCTGACCTCATGATCAGCCCGCCTTGGCCTCCCAAAGTGCTGGGATTACATGTGTGAGCCACCGCACCTGGCCTCTTTTTTTAAAATTAAAAACCATTTGATTTTTATTTTTTTAAAAAACAAATTAAGTTTACACATAGCTGAATAGAGCATTTCAAAATCTACTGTTTTCTTGATGGATAAAATGCAGACTATAAACATTCAAACATTCTTGTTATTCTGATACCATGATCTGTGTGAAAAAATGTGCTACATTCATTTTTTAAACTGAGGCTAAGCATTTAGAGAGTTGAATTCACAATTAGTCTATGTCTTATCAGAGGGAAGTTATTTACACTGTTCTGTGATATTTGTGAAGATTTGTTTATTGCTATTAATAGCAATATTTCTAAAACTATCTCATACTGTGTTTCTGTCTCATACGTTAATGCGGAACAATGATATTCTGAACAGCGAACTCATACATGACTTAAAACACTGCTGTAAGTGAAACAAAAAGAGCACCTTTATTTAGATTTAAGATTTAGATTTTAGATTTAGATTAAACATACATGCACTTTATCATATGTCGTACATGTCAATGCTGTTCATCTTTTGTGGGAGAGTTAGTGTGTATAATGCCTACCTAATATAGAAGGGCCTCTCATAGGTTGGAGGTAGCAACAATTGACCACATGCTTTTACAAAAACAGTTGGAATAAAGAAATAAGAGTAATTTGAATTTAATTACATTAATATTTTTTCATGTAATCTCAAATACTGTCATTATAAAAAAGTGTACATTGATGGATAGGTATAATCATATTCAATGTCTTTACTTTTTCAAACATACAATTACCTAATTATTTTGAGTTCGGATTATTCTCTATAATAACCACTCTGATTTAGAGTAATGTCTCAAAGTGTTATTACTTTAGTTCTTTCTAGGGCAATTCTTCTGATTTTAATTTAGACTTTAATTTTTATTAAATACATTCCTACATTTATTGAGCTTGTAGTTTCTTCCTAGCATAAACTCTGATGTTTTCTAGGGTATATATTTTGGATAAAGGTCTTTTCACATTTATTACATTTGTATGGGTTCTCTGCTATGGGAACTCTCTGTCAAGTAAGATTTATGCAACAGCTAAAGGCTTTGATAACTGCTTTATATTTGTAAAAATGTTTTTTAGCATAAATAATGTGGTGTTTTCTAAGGTATATATCTTGAGCAAATATTTTTTTCAAAATCATTACATGTGTTAGATTTCTATCTAGAATTGATTTTCTAATGTTGAGTAAGGTGTGAGCACTAGTTTTGGGCATTGGCACATTCTTTATACTTGTGGAGTTTTTATCTGGGGTGAATTATCTGATACTAAGTAAGGTTTGAGCTCCTGTTAAAGGCCTTGCCACATTCTTTACATTTGAAAGGTTTCTCTCTAGTATGGAGTCTCTAATGTTGAGTAAGTTATGAGCCCCAGTTTAAAACTTTGCCACATTCTTTATATTTAAAAAGTCTCTCTCCAGTATGAATTCTCTGATGTTGTGTAAAGTGTGCATATTGGTTAAAGGCTTTGTGCATTCTTTACATTTGAAGGGTTTCTCTCCAGTATGGATTTTCTGATGTTGTCTAAGATGTGAGTCCCAGGTAAAAGCTTTGCCACATTCTTTACATCTGAATGATTTCTCTCCAGTGTTGATTAGCTTATGTCTATTTAGATGTGATGACTGACTAAAGACTATTATACGTTTATTACATCTTTGTGAGTTCTCTCCAATGTTAATTATTTGATGTTGAGAAAGTTTTAAGGACTGGCTAGGAGTTTTACCATATTCATTACAGTTGTCGGACTTTTCTGGAATAGGATACTCTGATGAAAAATAAATTTTGAGGATCAATAAAATACTTTCCCACATTCATTACATTTATAATCATTTTCTAGAAAATGAATACTCTGGTGCTTACTAATTTTTGAGTCATGGTTAAAGTTTTTCTGATTTTCATTACAACAGATGGACTTCAAAAATTGATGTTGATATTTACTTACAGAAACATATGCTTCTGTAGAAGTAAGCCAACATAAACTGAGCCTTCTTCTGTAATATTCTGTTTTTGATCTCCTTTCACAGTTAAAATTTTGTTATGAGTGGTTGTCTAATATTGGCTATGTACATTATAACGTTCTTTTTGCCCTCCACCTTCACCCACGCTTTCACAGTTTTTCCATAAGTGTAAATTTTTAAGGCCACAGATCCCATATCTTCCCAGTGTCACTTTTTAGAATGAATCTTCTATGCCTTGCTCAGGTGAAAGGCCTTGGTTGTAATAAGAATACATAGCCGGCCTGGCACAGTGGCACACACCTGCAATCCCAGCACTTTGGGAGGCCGAGGCGGTGGATCACCTGAGGTCAGGAGTTTGTGACCAACCTGACTAACGTGGTGAAGCCCTGTCTCTACTAAATACGAAAAAATTAGCCGGGTGTAGTGGCACATGCCTGTAATACAAGCTACTTGGGAGCCTGAGACAGGAGAATCGCTTCTACCTATGAAGGTTCAGTGAGAGAGATCATGCCATTGCATCCCAGCCTGGGCAACAAGAGTGAGACTCTGTCTCAAAAAAAAAAAAAAAAAAAAAAAAAAAAAAGAATACATAGCCAGGAAGACCAGGTTTCTGTAGTTCTCTAACATCATATCTCTATACAAATTCCACTGGGCAGGGGCCAGGCATTTGCACTCTCTGGAGAGAATTCTATGGCCACATCTCTGAATATTGAGTCCCATGTCTCAGAGTCAGGGATGTCCTGGAGTCTTAGCTATAAATCTTCCAATAACAGCAGGTCACAGAACGATGGAGGCTGTGGCAGAATCACCTAGGCCTCCCAGAACAGAGGACACATGGCAGTGAAGATCTAACCCCAAGCTCTGGCTGGAGCAAGAGGTGTGATCTTTTAAAAAATATGGCTTAAGTTATGGTATAGTGTCCTTTCATCCTGATGGCCTCTCTATTAACATTCCTTGTAATGCATGTCTACTGGTGAAAGATTTTCTCAGTTTTTATTTATCTGGGAATATCTTAATTTTTTCTTTATTTTGGTGGCATAGTTTTGCCAGTTACAGAATTCATACTTGACTGTTTTTCCCCCCCAGACTTTAAATATTTTATCTTACTGCCTTAAAGCCTGCATGATTTCTGAAGAAAAATTGGCTGTTAATACTTTTGACTGTAATTGTCCTGTTCTTTGACTGTTACTACTGTTATATGTGATTAGATGCTTCTTTCTTTCTGCTTTTGAGATTTTCTCTTTTCTTTGGCTTTCAGCAATTTTACTACAGTGTGTCTTGATGTGTCTTAAAATTCATCCTTCTTAGATTTTGTTGTTATTCTTGTATGTAGAGATTCGTGTCTTTCATCAAATTTGGGAAGCTTTTGGCTATTATTTCTTCAAAAATTCTTTCTGCTTTCTCCCTCTCCTATCCCTCTTGGAATCTCATTATGCATGTGTTGGTATAGTTGGTATTATCCTACTGGTCTTGTAGGCTCTGCATATCTATCTTTTTCACTTTTTTTGTTTTTACTCCTCAGATGAAATAATCTTAATTTGCCTATCTTCAGATAATACTGATACTTTCTTCTGTCTGACCAAATCTGTTGGTGAACACCTCTAGTGAAATTGCCTTTCTGTTATACTTTTTATCTCCAAAATTTCTATTTGATTCTTTTTAAAAAATAATTTTTAATCAGTTTATTGATATTTACTATTTGATGAGACATTGTTCTCCTGATTTTCGTGAGTTCTTTTCCTATGGGTTCTTTTAGCCTTTTAGCATATTTAAAATAGTTCATTTAAAGTTTTTTTTTTTTTTTTGAGACAGGCCCTCCCTCAGTCACCCAGGCTGGAATGCAGTGGCACCATCTTGACTTATCACAACTCTGCCTCCTGGGCTGAAGTGATGCTCCTGCCTCAGCCTCCTAAGTAGCTGGCACTACAGGCACGAGCCACCATGCCTGGCTAATTAGGTCTTTTTCTAATATGTCCAGTGCCTAGGCTTTCTCAGGGAGGCTTCTACTAGTTTATTTTTTCCCCGTGAATGGCCAAACTTTCTTCTTTTTTTTTGTTTTTGCATGTCTCATAACTTTTTGTTGTTAACTGGACATTTTTAACATTATAATGTAGTGACACTGGAAATCAGATTCCCCCCACCCCAGTATTGCTGTTGCTTATTGTGGGTTATTGTTATTTGTTTTGTTATTAGTTTTCTGAACTATAAAGTCTGTATGTTTTATGTGGTCAATGAAGTCTATGTTCCATTAGCTTAGTGCTCAGCTAGTGTTGGAGTTTCATTAAATGACTTAGGCCAATAAAAGAAAAAGATAGGAGCCACCATATCCTCCTAGTCTTTGCAGGTTGCCTGTGGGTTAGGTTACTCTTTGGTGCTTGACTGGGCCATTTACAACTCTGCCTTAGCCTTGTGAAAGGAAAATAAATCTTGGGGCCCCCAAATCACTAAGCTAAAGGGGAAAGTCAAGCTGGGAACTGCTTAGGGCAAATCTGCCTCCCATTCTATTCAAAGTCACCTCTCTGCTCACTGAGATAAATGCATATCTGATTGCCTCATTTGGAGAAGCTAATCAGAAACTCAAAATAATGCAACAATTTGTCCCTTATCTACCTAAGACCTGGAAGCCCCCTCCCCACTTTGAGTTGTCCCACCTTTCCTGACTGAACCAATGTACATCCAACACATATTGATTGATGTCTCATGTCTCCCTAAAATGTGAAAAAAGAAGCTGTGCCCCTACCATCTTGGACACATGTCATCAAGACCTCCTGAGGCTGTATCATGGGCGCACGTCCTCAACCTTGGCAAATTAACTTTCTAAATTAACTGAGACCTGTCTCAGATTTTTGGGGTTCACAGTCTTCACTTCCTATTTGCATAAAACCTGAAAACTCACCAGAGGTGAGTGCATAAGGTCTTCTCAGGCCTTTTCAGAGCATGTGTCCAACCCTGGGTATGTGCCTCATCTCCTTGATCCCCCAGTATAGGTGGTAGCTTTTAAAATCCCTTATTCCCCTAGGCATCTCGTTTCCCAAGCCCTTCTTCCCTAGGTTTGGTCTGTTTATTGCTTGTCCTGAGTGTCATTCATTGCCCTAGTCTCCTGCAGCCAACACTTTTGCCTTCAAATGCTTTCAGCAAGCCACTACTTGGGAAGTTGCTCCAGTCCCAGGAATGCTCTGAGTTGGGCAAAACAAAGGCAAGCCCTTGCACCAATTCTTCAGGGAGCTACCAGACAGGCCACTTGAAACCTACAACCACAGTTCTTTGAGAATAAGGTTCATGTTTCTCCTTGTGGCATTAGCAACCTGAACTCAGGGTATGGGTTGCCGTCTTCACAGTCACATTGTTCTGGAGAGTGGGATATGGTAGGCAGGCAATTTAAATACCATAGCACTCTTTTATGGCAATTTAGCAGCTTCTTTCTTTATTGAGCTTTTTGTAAGTTCTTGACTGGATTCCAGAGTTCTACAAAAGTTGATTTAGATAATTTTGCTTTATCCATGGATTTTGTGGAGAAATGGAGTCCTGGAATTCTCCACCATTTTCAGTAACCATTTTCAGTAAAGTAATTTTGCTTTATTCATGGATTTTGTGGAGAAATGGAGTCCTGGAATTCTCCACCATTTTCAGTAACATCACTCCTTTCTTTACCTTTTTGTATCCTTCATTGCATCTTTATATATTCCTAAAATTTTAAAAACTGTTTTTATCTTTATGAATAGGCTATTACATTGCATATTATTATTTGTCCTTTTTCAAAAGCTGAATACTATGTAGCCACAGTTCATCGTTGTCTTTGTATGTGATACTGTGCTTCACGTTTTTCCTGATGAAGGATATTCTGGAGTGGAAGTATTTCAGGAAGACTGATTTGGCCTTCACTATGTAAATATTGTTTGCATGCCTTAAATCAGGGTGAGTTAGCCTAAGGGATACTCATCTTTCTTCTTTCTGTTTTTTTTTTTTTTGAGATGGAGTCTCACTCTGTTGCCCAGGCTGGAGTGCAGTGGTGTGATCTCGGCTCACCGCAACTTCTGCCTCCCCGATTCAAGCGATTCTCCTGCCTCAGCCTCCCGAGTAGCGGGGATTATAGGTGCCCGCCACCATGCCTGGCTAATTTTTGTATTTTTAGTGGAGACGAGGTTTTACCATGTTGGCCAGGCTGTTCTTGAACTGCTGACCTCAGGTAATCAACCCACCTCGGCCTCCCAAAGTGTTGGAATTACAGGTGTGAGCCACTGCACCCAGCTGGGATGCTCATCTTTCTAGGTATGAATCAGCAGGTAGTTTTAAAACTCCTGGTATGTGCAACATGGTGCCAACCCCCGAAGGGTATGTTGGTGTGGGAAGTTGGCCCCAGCTGATGCCTGACTCAAATGTGAGATGATAAGGATGGGTGCAGAGGTGACTATCTGTGAACACAGAAATGGAGGGGAGAATTCCAAGGCACCTTTGAAAAAGAATTAACAGACTATGGAAACTTGGATATGATGATAGACAATCAGGAATTGAAACCGCCTCCCAGGATTTCAAGCCTCAAAAGTCGGGGGAAGAAGTGATTCTACTAAGAAAAACAATACGGTTTTGAAAAATGACAATGCACAGCTGGATTTGCATTATATTGCATAAACATCTCAGGGTCTGTTCTTCATTAGGTTATTCCTCATTCAAGGCAAGAGTCTTAACTCTTCTCTCTGATTTTGGAGTCTTCCTCCTCAAATCTAGCTTGCACTCTACACTGTCAGAATGAAACCCATTTCACTGCTTTTCTAGAGGAATACTTACTGCTTAGAGTGCCTGGCTTCCCAGCCATTACCTCCCTGCCCAGTTATCTGCTCCCACCCTCCCCAGGTAGAATTGAGGCAATGTTCTTCTGCACTAACTTCACCAGCTGTGGCTGGTGAAGTTTTCTCTTCCAGAGCCTCTCTGTCTTCCTGTTGCCTTTCTAAGTTCTGTAATTCCTTTGGGCCCTGGCTTGGGTCCTGCTTTTTCCATTAAGTCTTTCAACATGTCTTTCTTCCTTTTCAGAATAGGAGTTGTATATGGGTGTGTAGGGGTGGAAAGGTGTTATACCTTTCCTTACCCATCATAAGGGTCACAGCTGATGCTCTTATGACAAAAGACGGATTAACAAGGGAAAAGCGTAATACATTTATTTTATCAAAGTTCTTTTTGTTATTTTGGTATCTAAAAGCTTTCATGTATTTGCTTCACTTGTCTATGCAGATATATTTTGCACATAAGCAAAATTAAGATCCTTCTGTAAAATTTGTAACCTGTTTGTGTTTTCCTTTTTGTTGTTTTTTTTTTCAACTTTTATTTTAGATTCAGTGGGTACATGTGGAGATGTATTACTAAGATATATTGCAGTGATGCTGAGGTATGGGGGTGTGAATGATCCCATCACCCAGGTTTAATCAAAGTTTCATGTGACACAGGAGCCTTCAGAAGTGAAGATCCAAAGACCCAGGGAAAACTGTCTACTTTTATGCTTAGGTTTGAAGAATGGATAGTCCTTGTAGGAATGTGATTGGACAGTGGGTTTGACCTACTGGTAATAGACTTAGGTGAGGGGTTAGGACCTAGCAAGGCCTGCCTTTTCAGATTCTTCTTGGCCTCTCTGTGCAGCATTCCTTCTTCCCAGGTATGAAGCAGGACCCTCTGGACTGAGGGTCTTCAAGGGAGAAGGGAGGAGTGGTCTTTCTACATCTTATGGCTTGCTCTCGGGGAGAGAAGTTTTAGTTTCTGTGACCTACCTTGGGGAGAGGAATTCTGGTTTCTATGACTTGCTTCAGGGAAGAAAGAGAGGTGGGAGACAGGAGGAGGGGAGAGAAGGTCAGAGCGACCTTGCTTCTGAGGCCCCTTCAGTCCCCTTCAGTTCAAAGTCCTCAGCATGCCAAGGTGACAGACTTTGCGATATTGTTTTCTGAGCCCAACAAGTGCTTATTTGGAATTTTACCCATTGAAGGTCATATATTGTTGAAATTACCAAAATTTCAAAAATGTACAATCTGAATCAATTTCATCTTTCTTTCATAAGTAACTTATTCATGCTCCAGAGTGGCATCTATAGGAAAACTTTGTGCTTAATTAGGCAAAAGAGGTATATCCACTTGAAAATATTCATTATTTAGCCATTTAAGTCAGAGGAGCTTCTAGCCAAAGTTTAGAAATGTTTGCACTTAGACAACACCTGCACCCCCCACCTCTGCACCTAGGGTCCTCCCTGTGGCCTCCCCATCAGGCATGGCAGTGCAGAGCCAGCAAAGCATACCATCTGGCAGGGCCTCCCCACCACCCCTGCAGCCCCGTGGTGCTGCCTAGGGTCAGGTGCTCTCGAAACTCCATCACTAAACTGCTCAGTGGGACTTACAGGCACTGCTTATTGGAAACAGTCTTCCACTGGATGTTTTATATTCAGAGATTCATCAGGGGTAAATCTGACTGAAAGAGAGATTTATTTTGAAAGCCAAGTTTCTTCAGAGGCTTGTCAGTGAAGCTTCAGAGTTCAAGGCTGCTGCATGTCAGTGAGATCAACTGTGTGCCTTTGACACATTGGACTTAGGTAATCAGTCCAGTGTGGAGCTTGGGGCTGGGAGTGGCCATTGGGACAATTCAAGCATGAGATGGGAACAGGCTGTGTGTAAGGGAGGACTCAATTTGTGTTTATGATGGTAAATTAGGGCCATGAAG
The DNA here is from genome assembly GCF_028885625.2 of Pongo pygmaeus. Taxonomy (NCBI): domain Eukaryota; kingdom Metazoa; phylum Chordata; class Mammalia; order Primates; family Hominidae; genus Pongo; species Pongo pygmaeus. The sequence goes on from NC_072381.2 coordinate 62,332,909, forward strand.
TCCTTGTGGGTTCAACTCTCAAAGTAATTACATCTTTGCTAAGATCTGCCAATTCTTTTCTGAAGTGGGTAGATTGAAACTACAATTTTAACTCTTGGTTGAATTGCTACTTCTTTATCAGGTAAAATTCATTGCAAAAGTGAAATCTTTTGGCTAGTTCTGCACTGCCAGAGCCTTCCATTATTATCCTTTTCAGAAACATGCTGATGAATAAGGACCTTCACTGCAGCATTATAGTGATGTGAAGTAACTGGAGAAGTTGAAAATATTTAACCACTGAGGAATGAATGGTTTAATAATTTATGGTACATCCTTATTGTAGGATACTATTCAAGTATTAAAAAATAAGGCCTGCTGGGTGCAGTGGTTCACGCCTGTAATCCCAGCACTTTGGGAGGCTGAGGCAGGCAGATCACGAGGTCAGGAGTTCAAGACCAGCCTGACCAACATGGTGAAACCCTGTCTCTACTAAAAATACAAAAATTAGCTGGGTGTGGTGGCATGCACCTGTAATCCCAGCTACTCAGGAGGCTGAGGCAGCAGAATCGCTTGAACCCGGGAGGCGGAGGTTGCAGTGAGCTGAGATCATACCATTGCACTCCAGCCTGGGTGACAGAGTGAGACTTCATCCCCCCCCCCAAAAAAAAAGGCCTATCTGTATTTAGAGATGTGAACAGAGGGCCATGATATATTGTGGGGGGAAAAAGTGAGATGCAAAATTATATGTGTATATGTGTATATACACGTATACATACATATGTATACATACCATAATCTGTTTTTGTTCAGAGGAAAATCATATGTATGTAAATAGACTGCTTAATAATATTAGCTAATATTTATTAAATTTGTATTGTGTGCTAGCACTTTGTCCAATACTCATCATATCTAAATGACCTCATTTAGTTCTCAAAATAACACTAGGAGGTAGGCAATTATTTAACCTGCTTTACAGCAGAAGAAACAGCAGATTAGAGAAGTTAGGAAGCCTTCTCCAGGCTGCATGGGAGGTTACAGGCAAAAGTTGGACCCTAGTCCAGAAGCCTGCACTTCCATCCACCATGCTCTGTGTACTGCTTCTTAACATTTACTTGCTAGAAGAATATAAGGTGTCCTAGTATTTAGTTGGGGTCTTAAATGAAACTCATACTTGAGATGGGTTTTTAACAAGGTGCCTCTCAGATCCCTCCCTCGCACCCTGAATTGGCATCCAGGCTGCCAAAGCCCCCTGCACACTTATCTGTGTACAGATCATCTCCCCACCCTGATGCCTTCCACCACATGGTGTTACTTATGGAATTCAGAAGGCAGCTACTGCTTTCTTTTCTGTCTTCCTGATAACTCTAGGAACCTTGAAGATTACCTGCTACTTACACATCATCTTGTTCTTAAGTCGAATTTGGAGCATAATTGTTATCATACAATTTTAACTGCTAGGGTCACCTAGTTCTACAGTTCAAATTAAACATTAGCTCATATTGCCTCTAGGTTTAAAACTAATGTACCCAGAAGAAATTTACTAAGGGCCAGCAATGTTGAAATAGCTTAAGTGCAAACAGAGGAGTCCTGTGTGCTGGCGATGACAAGACAATATTGTCTAAAGTCCCTATTTGATTCCTCGTTTGTCCATCCCTTCCCAATGGCCTTTTCCTCTCTGAACTTTCAACAGTCTTGTGCCTAAGCACTTCAGTTCACTCCTTGTTAAATGCCGTTGATTGGCTATGCATATGTAACATCCCTTACTTTATTCCAGAAGAGGTTACCTTAATACTGTTTTAATTCCCTGAAGGGATGATGTGTGGTCATCAGTTAGCAAAACTCAAGCTTTGGAGCACCAGAATGTGTGCCAGAAAAAATTTTTTCAAATGCTTGTATAATAAACTCAGAGGGGGGTTTGGTCACCAGAATTGTTAGGTGAGGCTATTGCCTCCTAACTTTTGCTTCCCACAGTCCAAGCTTTGATGCACAAGGTTATGGTTGATTACTTTTTATTGCATTCTAGTGGGAACTGGTTTCTCCACCCATCCTCATTTTCTGTGGTCTCAATTCCCCATTTTTCCTTGGGTCTGAGGATGCAGCTGGATCTGAGAGTGTGAGACGCTGTCATTTAGTACATGAACTAAAGATATAATCCTGTTTACTACTTTTTTTGGTCAAAGCAAAAATAATACAAGAGTTGTGTGAACACGATGTTTATTACATGTATAGAACTGAATATGTAGATGTTTATAATCTGGAAGCTTTGGGAAACTGGACTTTGATAATTTCCCTGTAATGAATCCATTTCTCAAAAGCATTTTTTTCTAAAAAAAAAACACAAAACACACATTGTTCTCTGTAACCTCCCCAGACAGATACTTTTTAAAGATCTTGCTTGTTAAAATGCCTGCCAGCCTTTTAGAGAAGTTGACAGTTTAGGTGGTTTCTGTTAGCAGAAACACGTGGACTCAAAGCTTTTCCTCTAAAATGAATCTGTTGTGTAACATCACAGCTGGCTCAGAATACAGGTGCGTGCTCCTGCTCTCCCTGAGAAGATAGAATGGGAAGAGACCAATCCAGATGAAATGCAGGGGAGGAGGGGACACCCAACAGCAAAGGCACCGTTGCAATCTTAGCCTAAACCATATCTCTGAGAAAGAGTTTCTTGTTGCCTGCTTGTATCTCTGGGTGACCACAGACCCCTGCTCTCCAAGGTGGGTCGTGAACTCTGGAGCACTACCGAGATTGGCTAAGAGCTGAAGGAGAGTCCCAAAGGAGCTTCAATTCTGCAGAACTATACAGCCTTCTTTACCTTACCTTGACCAGGTGTTTAGAGTTTGGAAAGTCAGGGGTAAGAATTGAAATTCCTCCAGGTAAGAAGACCCCCCTCTGAGAAAATGGACTCCTCCAATTTTCTCACATGATTATTCAGGCACTTTCACTTTTCCATATATAGGAGTCGCTCAGGAGCAAGCTGTGGCAAGCTGGAGGGAGGGACACATCCCGTGTTCCATCCACTCCCTCCCTTCTCAGCAGTCCTCGCCTGTTCTCACGTGCTCACAGGCAGTTAGGCAGAAGTGATCCCCGTGGCTCTGCCAAAGACAAGCCTGTTGGGTTGAAAGAAGACGAAGAAGAAGAAAAAAAAAACTCAGGCAAAGTCACAGCCTTAAAATTGTTCACTGGAAGAAGCGTGAGTGGAGAAGTGTGAGAAGATGAATGGACCGGTGGATGGCTTGTGTGACCACTCTCTAAGTGAAGAAGGAGTCTTCATGTTCACATCGGAGTCTGTGGGAGAGGGACACCCGGGTAAGTAGGCTGTCCTGGACTGACTGGAAAACCATCATTCCAAGCCTATACTGAGGGAGTCACTTACAAATGGTTTTAATTGACACATAATAATTGTGGGTATTTATGGGGTACCGTGTGTTGTTTTGATCCATGAATATAACATGTAATGATCAAATTAGGATAATGGGCATACCTATTGCTGCAGACATTGACTACTTCTTTGTGGTGAAAACATTCAAAATTCCCTCTTCTAGCCCTTCAGTCACCCTACTGTGCAATGGAATGCCAGAGCTCATTCCTCCTATCTGACTATAACTTTGTACCTGTAGGAGTCACTTTTACTAGAGCTCTTCAGAGCAATGTGTGTGAGTTACCAGAAGGGATCTCTAGAGAAACAGCATGGAGTAGTTTCATAAAATAGTCCCTCCTGATGAAGCCGTGCTGTGGCCCACCACCAGCACGCCAGCACAGTGGGGCCAAAACAGGGAGTAGCAGCTAGCTGGCTAAGAGTATGACACATGCAAAATATATGATCAGGTCTTAACTTTTTATATGTATTTTTTTTAGCAAAGCTTTAATCTATTATCCATGGCCAATTTAAGTCAACAGAGAATGTTCCTGAAACAAGACCATGGGTGACTAAATTTTGCATGTAAAGCATGTGCAACTTAGGCATGAAAGCCTGCACCCTGGTTGCTGCTGGGGTAGACCTCTAGGTGCTGGGGACTCAGTGACATTCTCTAAGAGCAGGATAGAAGACCTTCTAAACAGGAAGAAAATGTAGGCATTGGTTTTGGTCCCTGAAAAGTAGGTGGACTGTGATGTGGGGAAGTGAGAGGAGCTTCCTTGATGACGGTGAGAACTAGGACCGGGACATTCAGAGCCTCAAGTGTAGGACAATGGTTCTCTAACTTCAGGGTGCTTCAGAATCCCCCAGAGGGCTTGTCAAGACAACAGAGGGCTGGGCCCCACCCTCCAGAGTTTCTGATTCAGTAGATCTTGGGAGAGGCTGGAGAATTTGCATTTTTGACAAGTTCCCAGGAGATGCTGATGCTCTGGGGTGAGAACCACACTGAGAACCACTGCTCTTAGAGACCCCTGGGGGATAGCTGTACAGACTTCTGTATTTAAGTACCTCTTCAAAATTCATTCGAGTGTTTGCTAACTTATTACCAAGTCTGCCTTTTTCCATCTTCCTTGCTCTTGTTCTTCCTCAAAGATATTTATCTTTCTTTCCTACCTTGTAACTTGGCTTTGGGCACCTCAGTGCACTACTCCTTCCATATAATTTAGCCAGTGGTTTTTGACTGGTGGCAGTTTTGCCCCACACCCCCCAAGAGCATTTTGTACTGCCTGGAGACATTTGCAGTTATCACAACTATAGGAGGTGGGGTAAGGTGCTACTGGCATCTATTGAGTAGAGGTCAGGCACACTGCTAAGCATCCTACAGCGCACAGGGCAGCCTCTCAACAAAGAATTAATTATCTGGCCCAAAATGTTAATAGTGCAGCTGTTGAAAACCTTGAATTGAATTTAGTTTTTTATGTGACTTAGCTCAGTTCAAGGTAAATAGCCTCTTTCGTTGTGCATAACTGTATAAAGTATCTAGGTTTACTGTATTTTCAATCTCAGATACATTGCTGATTTCTGACACATTCTGGTCAGCTCCATGGCTATAAGCCTCATTTATAGCTTAGGAGAAAGATTCACTCCACCCGGAGGAAGTGGGTTTTTTGGCATGCAGTGGCCAGTGGTCCCAAGAATGGCCCATTGTGCGCAGCAGCAATGTGTTCAGAGGACTGAGAATGAACATGCCAGCCAATCAGTTGATTGTTTTGTATACTTAATGACAGCCAATCAATTTGTCTGATCGTCCCTTGTACTTGCCATTATAATTGTCCAGGTAAGTCAGTTTCCGTGAAGGCTAGGTGACTTTCTGCTTGTCATTCCATTGCTGAATTCCTCTCTGCTAGAAAGATAAAGGTTTTCTTCTCCGGTTTTCCAAAAAAAACACAACCTATTGGCTATCTTAAGCCTACTAAGTGATACTGATAAAAATTTTGAAAGCCAAAACAAAAACAAACACAATTCAGAAACAACCTCCTTGGGCATTGTCTTGTGTGTGGTGCTATCTGGAAGCCCCTGCTGGACTCCAGCTTTGTTCCTCCTCATGTTGGATTTCCCTAGGCAGAATGGGAGCCTGTGAGCTGTGTCTTTGCACAGGCAGAGACATCCACAATCAATAATCAGTCAGCAAGCTTCTAGGAACCCTGATGGGTAAGCCTAAGGTGGCCAGCATGTATTTATTTTATCAGCGGGAGGCCTTCAGTGGTAGAGGTGTGTAGAGACGATGGGCTCAGACAAACCTAAAGGTACTACCAGGGTCTGCCACTGGCAGGAGGCTAGATTAAAAAAAAAAGAAACAAACAAACAAAACACAACCTCAAACATATGTTTAGCAGTAGTTTCTAAAGGAAAGATTAAGGAGTTAATGAATATCTTTAATTACAGAATTTTACATCTGCTTTTGAGAGCCAAACTGCTTGATTCTGGATCTGGATTCTTAACAAAAACATATTATTTTATTAAGAGCAGACTGTGGGTATTTTTAACACTGAATGAGCTATAATATATGTAAATAGAGATCACTTTTATTTCTTAATTTGTAGGTATTGACAGTTTGCATAATCCCAAAGCAAGAGTGGATTTTCCTGCAAGCACCATTTAGTGCTTTACATTCTAGAACTTGCAGAGTCTTTAAGGCAAATAGTGGAAGAATAAAGTCAAATTCCAGCTCATGTTGAACCCTTGTCAGTCCTACCTTAATTGAAGAGGTCAAGCCCAGCTCTAAGGACACCTGGCTTTCGGGAGGCTGAGTGACCATGTGGGAGGATCTGAGAGCTGCTTATGGAAGTATTCTGCAAAACAGCAATGATGTATAGGGGTTATCTTGTAGAATTCTTATGGATGGAGTCATGTACTTGGGTGTGGTGTTTTATATACGGTGCATTGCATCTTGTGGAACCTGCCATGCAATGCAGCTGTTTGAGCCATCTGATTTTACCTCTTGGCAAAGAGGTAAAATTCACTTCTTAACTATTTTTAAGTTCATTTCCAGGACTTTTCTAGATGTTAGAATTAAAGGGAACATGATGAGGAATGGGAGATTTTTTATTTAGAAGAATGCGTGTGTGTTTGTGTATGTGTGAGTTGCGTTAGACTCCTAGAAGAGCTGATTTTGACCGGGCGCAGTGGCTAACACCTGTAATCCCAGCACTTTCAGAGGCTGAGGTGGGTGGATCACTTGAGGCCAGGAGTTCAAGACCAGCCTGGCCAACATGGTGAAACGCCATCTCTACTGAAAATACAAAACAAATTAGCCAGGCGTGGTAGCACAAGCCTGTAATCCTAGCTACTTGGGAGGCTGAGGTGGGAGGCTTGAACCCCGGCGGTGGAGATTGCAGTGAACCGAGATTGCACCACTGCACTCCAGCCTGGGTGATAGACCGAGACTCCATCTCAAAAAAAAAAAAAAAAAGGTATTTCTTTTTTAGGGCATTCTATGACTTTATATAATACATGTCATCCAAAATTAGGCAGGAATGGAAATAAATAAAAATTTCAAAGTATTTCTAATTTCTTATACTTAAAAAAAGTGTTTTTCCTCTGGTAGATAAGTTGATATGTAAACTGAAAAGTCGATATCTAATTATTTTAACATTTCAATTTGTTATCCCGAATATTTTTGTGATTCTGACCCATATTTGCTCTTGTCCAGATAAGATCTGTGACCAGATCAGTGACGCAGTGCTAGATGCCCATCTCAAGCAAGACCCCAATGCCAAGGTGGCCTGTGGTAAGAAACACCCGGTCCCTCCCTGCTGGAGACCTAAGTGGGCTAGACTGAGAAATTAATCATGGGTATAAGACAAACGAGCCACACCCCTCAGTTCCAAAATCCATGTCCTCTGCTCTGCAGTAGATTTCTCAATTATGAGACCTCCCCTGTGTAGTAACAGAGAGGAAAAACATTTCTAACCATGAAACAAATAGATAATTATTTTTAGCAAGAATCTGACGTTAAATGTCATAGCAACCATAAATAGTAGAGGGTTGGACCAGCACATGGCCTTTCTGATGCTTGATCTCATTGGGAACAAGGAGGTCTTTCAAAGTTCTTAGGTGAATCTTCCAGATGGGATGAAAGAGCTTGAAACACAGGTAGCTGCCTAGATGGTTATAAGCTGCACCCTCGTTGTAGGAGCCTTTGTTGGCTGCACAGATACCTGGCTTCTTCTCTTGTTTTCTTTCCTAGTTTGTGGTATGATTTAGGTTTTAAAATAATTAGTGTCCCCCATTTAATAGCAACAGGAAGGCAACATCTTCACCAATTGTTTTTCAATAAATCAATGGCTTTCCTAAGAGACATTAATGTTAAACTAAAGTACTGAAGCCCTGGCTCCCATCTGCATGATTTATTGTGTCTGAAGACTCATGTAGGCTGAAGATCTTCACCTTTATTTGTGGGATAAGTTGTTTGCCAGGAAAATCTTTGCCTGGCTTGAAGCCCGTGGCACAGTGGCAGAGTCATGGACTCTGGAGCCTGGAGGGCCCCCAGGGTGATAAGGTCCAGCCTGTTCATTTTAGAGACAGGATCATGGTGCCCTCTGCATCAGGGCCTGGCCAAGCCATGGGGTAGGGTGCCCCAGTGTGAAGACCAGAGCCCTGCTCTCCTTACTGTCATTGTCATGTCCTGTCCACTGCACAGACCCATCCTTCCCTCTCTGGTTGCATCCTCACCCCTATATTGAATACTACAGGGACTCATACCCCTCTGAAGGTAGATTCTACCTTTATATCTTTGTAAATATCTGGAGAGAAGGTTGGCCTGCTTTGATTTTTTTGGTCCGGATCCCACTCCCTCAAGCCTGCAGTGGAGGTTTAGCAATGTGGGGGATGGGGGGTCACATGTGTGGACTACCTTCTTTATGACAGCTACATACAACCATCATCTCCCTTTAATCCACATAGCAGTCTTATAAATAGCTTTATTAAATAGATGAGGGAACAGAGACTTAGAGAGGTTAAATAAGTTGTCCACGATCACAACTTATGACTGACTCTTTCCAAGACAGCATTGGAAGATGCTCAGTGCTTGGTGCTGGGATTTTTTCTTTTTATTGGCGTTTCTATTTTCCTTCTGGAATTCATTCCTTGTAAGGCCCCTCCTGTGTCTTTTTTGTCCGCACTGTGAGAGGTCTGGGAATGTGAGCTTCCCTTTGTTGGCACTTGGCTGCTAACTCTCCTTGCTCCCCGCTCCCTTTCAGAGACGGTGTGCAAGACCGGCATGGTGCTGCTGTGTGGCGAGATCACCTCAATGGCCATGGTGGACTACCAGCGGGTGGTGAGGGACACCATCAAGCACATCGGCTACGATGACTCAGCCAAGGGTGAGGGCAGGCCTCTGGGTCCGAAATCCCTGTTGCTCTCTGCTGATAGAGACCCCGATGCTGAGTCAAACCCGCGCCTTTCAGCCTGATGGGAGTATCAAAACTACCAGGAGGAAAACACTCCTACACTTGTCCGTTAGGTTCCAGGGGTCAAAGACTCTGGCATAAGGATGGCCAACAGGCGACTATGCCCAGGGCCCAGCACAGGCCCATCTGTTGTTGACTGGGCTTGTTTTAGGCCTTGCCTTCTTGGCGCTGCCAAAGGCTTTGGAAGAGAAAGACGCACTGAATAAAGGGGTCTGCCCTCCTTTGGGGACATGCTCCCTGCCAGGCACTAGTGATAGTCTCTTGTGTTGTCTTAATCATTTATGTACTTATGCAGATGAGGAAATGGAGGCCTAGAGGGGTAAACAGTCTGTGTGAGATCACAGGGTAAGCAGTCACTAGGCTCAGGACTCCTGTGCTTCCACTAAACCTACTTCCAATCATAGACATGGAGCAAGATGACTCAGTCCAGAACTGGTGCTGACAGCAGGCGAGGCTGGTCCAGGTTAGCACCAGTGCCACATAGTGTGGGGTCACCACCCAGGGAAGGGCACAGGCCCTAGCAGAGCTTTGAAGCAGATTCCAACATCTGAGACTGAGTAGGCCAGGCAGCGGTACAGCCTGGAAGGCAGCAAAGGACCGAGAGAGCGAGTACCAGGTGCGGAGGGCCTGTATGCGATCACATTCTGCAGGAGCTTCAGGGGCCCTTTGTCCATGCTGGCTTCCTGGGCAGGGCTCTGGCCCCAATTCTTAGAGTCTCCACGTTGGTCTCTGGCATTAGATGTTCAGGCAATTCTAATTTTTAAAGAAAAATTCATTTTGGGTCTCTGTTGGCTCTCTCCCTAATTCTCTGAAATCACTGTGAGAGATGTGATGACCTCACACCATGGCAAAGAGACCCACTTCCAGGTCATCCTGCCTAGATATACACCTGTAATCAAGATGCACAGAGAGAAGCATGACTTTAAAGGTGTTCATTTCTGCCTGTGTCACATAATAGTTGTTTAGGGTGATGTGTGGCATCCTGTGGGTCAGGGTATGCAGAGATGCTGGACCCCCCATTTGTAAGTGAGAGAGCCCACTCATGGTATGATGGTGCAGACTCGCAGAGTCTGGCGCAGCCCAAAGCACTCATGAGCAATGAATATTGGTTGAGTGCGTGACAGTGATTTTGAGACTCAGTGGGAAGAGAAGCAGTAAGAACCAGTTAATTCTCCTGGTTGGGACATGAGGGTATTCACAGAGGAAACACGTTGTCCCAGAGCTGCAGCTTCCTGAGGCGTTACCACACAGAGCCTGTTCTACCAAAAAAAAGCCAATTTGTTTATGTACATTTAGACCTTACTCAAGTGCAAAACTTGTTCTGCATTAGGTAGGAGGGAAATTTTCCAGGAGGCAATGCTCCCTAGAAAGGGAGAAATGAGCGAGAGCCCAGCCATGGCTGAGTTGGGCTCAGCTGGCTTAGGTTCCCTGTGCCCAAGCTTGTCCATTTACCTGTGCTCAGTGGACAGGAACAGCCTTAGGTCACGTGCAGGAACAGCCTTAGCAGAGTCTCAGGCCAATGGCTCCTCGTTGCTCCTGGCTGCGGTGTTGCTGGGCTCATTGTCCTTTCCAAGCCCTGTACGTCTCCTCTTGGTCCCCTAAGTTCTGTTTTTCCAAATTCCTTGGAGCCCTTGCTTGATTTTTGAGCCCTGGGGAGATTCATTATTTAGACAGACAGTGATTAGGTAAACCAAAATGTTCAGTGCAGAACAGGACAGCCTTTGGCAGTTCTTTAAAGACTGTTCATTGATTTGTGCATTCAAAAACATTCATTAGGAAACAGGAGGGTGTAAGGGGCAAAGGTGACCTGATACTCCCAGGGTGTATGATGCAACATGAGGTGCCCAGGGGTAAGTTCCTGGCATTGTGTGTAATGAACTGCAGGCAGGTCCAGGGACATGTACTGAGAGTGGACGTAGGGTTTGGGCATGTGGGGTGGAAGCTGGAAGTAGAACGTTCTAGGCAGGGACCTAGTGGAGATGGAAAAGTATATCATGCTGATGGCTAAACTTGAGTTCATGTTGGCTCAAGGAGTCCCGGGAGCAAGGGCTGTGTCAGACTGAAAAGCTTCAGTTTTATTCCTTGGCAGTAGATCCCCACCTGAAGCTTGTACAGAAACAGCAGCTTGGATCTGTGTGTTTTCTCTGTAAGCTCTTTCAGGCTGTGTGGGTAGGAGAATAGATGGGAAAGAAGATGGCTGTGGGGGTTTGGAGAGTGAGTGTGTCACTATGCTTGACCTTGTGGTGGGGGCGTCCATGTATTCAGTCCCTTATTCTCACAGTACCTGTGGCTGAGCCCAGCACAGCTGTGAGGAGGTGTGCACGGTGTTGGTGCATAGCAGTTTCCTCATGGGACTCCCAGGGCTGAGCTACTGCTAGTCCAGACTTCCCCAAACTAGTGCTCAGCGTGCTAGGGGTAGCAGGCCCGTACCCTGTGCCTCAGCTTTGCAGACGGGAAAGGGCAGGTGGCTTTTCCATTTGCCCCAGACTCTGTGTACCTCTCAGGGTCAGAGGACCCTGGCTTGGGGAGTCTGTCTGGATAGTTCATGTACTCTGTGTTTGTTCAGTGTGTTTAATAGTTGTGTCAGGCATGCAACTGGGCTTCTGAGTGACAGTGTCAAAAGGGCTCTTGATTTTCTCCTACTGCAGTGATGCTCAAACTAGGTTCTGGGAGGCACCTGTGGGAGAGCCTAAGGGGCAAGGTATGAGTCAGCCACCGTCCTCAGCCAGAGGAGCCTTGGCATCACCTCGTTTTAATATGCAGGTCTCTGTAGGATGTGTGTGTGTGTGTGTGTGTGTGTGTGTTAACCAAGGTCTAATTGAGCACAGTAAAATGCACCACGGAGAATTTTGGTTGGCCAAAGAGTTCTACATGATAGGGTGGGAAGGTGCAGGGCCTCTCCCATCCTGGGCCTCAGCTGTGGGCCTAGACAGACCCTGGCTAGTTAGGGACCCCCCACGCTGACACCAAATGGCATGTCAGGAACCGAGCCATCCATCGGGAAGTTCATGGCCCCCTCCTTCTGACCTTTTCCCCACTTAGGCTCACTTTGCTTCCGCCTAGGCTTTGACTTCAAGACTTGCAACGTGCTGGTGGCTTTGGAGCAGCAATCCCCGGATATCGCCCAGTGCGTCCATCTGGACAGAAACGAGGAGGATGTGGGGGCAGGAGATCAGGTAGCTTGGCACTGCATGTGGGAGCTGTGTATTGAGCTGGCTGGGAAAGTTCATGAGCAGTGGGTTAATCACACTGAGGGGTGGACTCTCGTCCTAGCACAAGAGCCAGGAGCGAGTTGGGAACCCCAGCTTCATGGCCGTGCTGTGGATGGCTGTGGTTGCTAACACTGGGTTTGGGCTTGTCTCCCCCTCCTAGAGTGTTGGGGGTCAGGGACGACATCCTTCCCCTGCACGTGCCAGTGGAAAGCTCCATGGAGGAGGCACCCAATCAACGTGGACACACCAGGGAGATTTCAGGCTTGGAGAGAGCCGCGGTCCTCTTGGTCTAGGGTGGGCGCCGCTCAGCCTGCTCTCTCACCACAGGGTTTGATGTTCGGCTATGCCACCGACGAGACAGAGGAGTGCATGCCCCTCACCATCATCCTTGCTCACAAGCTCAACGCCCAGATGGCGGACCTCAGGCGCTCCGGTCTCCTCCCCTGGCTGCGGCCTGACTCTAAGACTCAGGTGAGCAGCTGAATTACCCCAGGAGAGCCCTAGACAGAAGCTTTAATACCCCCAAATCCTCTTGATTCTTGATTGTGTCATTTTTAAGATCAAAATATTCAATCTGGGCATTCAAAGAATGGTCAGTTTTGAAAAGAACTATTTATGTGAAAAATCTTCGGCTAGAGATGCTTCCCACCACATTTTATTATAAAAAATTTCAAAAATAGAAAAATGAAAAGAATAGTTCTGTTTTTTTTTTTTGTTTGCTCATTAGCAAACATTGACTAATGAGTCCCCAAATCCTGCCACAAACATACTTAACTGGCTTCCATATTTTTGGGCCTCTTTGTCCTGAACAGGCTGTGCTGTGTCTGTGCTGTGTCTGTGTTGTCTGTCTGTGCTGTGTCTGTGCTGTGTCTGTGCTGTGTCTGTATTGTCTGTCTGTGCTGTGTCTGTGCTGTCTGTGCTGTGTCTGTGCTGTGTCTGTATTGTCTGTCTGTGCTGTGTCTGTGCTGTGTCTGTGCTGTCTGTCTCATCATGGCCCTTTTTCTCATCTTTGTTTCTCATGAAAAGGCTTTACCTCTGTTGTTTCCAGCTCCAACCTCATGGGCCCTGACCTGTCTTCTCCTTGCAGTGTTGAAATCAACCCGAGGCCTATATTTGAAGGCTGAGGTGATGCAAGTGTTAGCGGAGACGCAGGCCTCCTGGCACCTCACTCCTGTATCCCCTCCCTGCTTAACCCCAATGAGCCCTCTCGTGATTCCCAAGTTCCCAGCACTTCGTACTGCACAACCTCTCTCCCTGTGTCCATGCTCGTGAACCCCATTGTCACCTTCACATACTCCCACCTGTGGGTTTCTCTGGTCACCCTCCAAGCAGATGGGCCCTGAGAGCCTGCTGTGTGCAGCACCCTGCCACCTCCCTCCTGCCCTTCCCCAGTCCTGTTCAGCGCCATCTCTCTCCACCTATCCATGTCCCCAGTTTACCCCATGAAGCACCCCTCTTACTCCAGCCCAGCCTTCCCCAGGGCTGCCATCATCCCAGCCAGGCGAGGATCAGTGCCCTATCCTTCCAAAGGTTCTCCCTGCTTGGAAATTCCAGTTAATCCCCTTTAGGCCTCATTTTTAATTCCCTAACATCTATTCAGTGTTTTCTACAACTTTTGGCTTCCTACAAGGGGAAGGGGGAAATCCACTTATTATTCTGGCATTTAGAACCTTTTTTGGTCTTCCAACTTTACCTGCCTCTGCCTACCCCACACCATCTTTGCTTAATCGACATCATTTCACTCATGGTCCCCTTGTTTCTTAGGGCTTTGCTTTACCTGAGCTCCCTCTCTGGTCTTCACCTCTCCTTCAGTGGCCAGCAAAGTTCTACCTCTTCTGGGATGCCATCCCTGGCCACTAGCAGACAGCGCCAGCGCCTTCTCTTGTCCTGCACTTGGAATCTGGCACCCATGGTGCTATAGCTCAGCGTGCTGTGTGTGGCTCCATGTACAACTCCAGCTGTACAGAGATGGAGTTCCTTCTTGCACAAGTGTCAGGCCATGCACAGGGCAGAGGTTGCATACTGGCTGTACTGGGGCAGAGAAGTGTGCTTATGCCCAAAGGGAACCCTTCCTTGGGACTTCCTGTGTTATCCACATGACCTCCCAAGGTGGGGATGAGAACCATCAGCATTCCTTGGGTGTTCTTGGAGGTTGTGGGTTAGGAGAGCTAAAACATGTAGATTGTGATGGCACCCAAAGAAAGGGGCCCATGATGTCGGCCTGCCTGTTCTGTCCTGGATTGGAATGGTGCTGCGATATAGAAGCAGGGTGAAGATTCACAGAAGGGGAAATCTTACAACAGGGAGGGGAGGCAGCCAGCGGCGCTGACTGTTTTTTCTCTTCCTTGTGCAAGAGAGAGGAACAGAGGGACCACCTACTGGACCTGCTGAAAGAGATTCATTGTGCTTAGATATGAAATAGAAGGTTTCTAGGTTTAGGGGTCAGCAAGGAAGGGAGGATGAGATGGGCTCTTTTAGGAGTTCCCTTCCTTTGAAGGATTGTCTCAAAAATGCCAATACGGATACCAGAGTCAGCCTCACTCCCCTGCCACAGGCAGGACCACGGGCCAGCTCCAGTCGCAGGGGGTGCGGGCTTGCTGTGGGGCTCCAGGAGGCCCCTCGCCAGCTGGCCTCCAAACAGCCTGGCTTGCTCTACACACTCCCTCCATGAGAGAGGCCCTGGGCCAGGCACGGCTTGTCTAGGTCCCCTGCTCCGCACCCTGTTTTTGAAGTAGTGTCTTCATCCAGCCGGACTGCTGGCTGTGAGCAGGATGGGTCTTTCCACCTGAACAAATCCTTGTTGCTGATAGTGAGGCCTGGGTGGCAGTGTGGATGGCTATTTTTGTACCTGGTCAGAGCTGTGTTTTCCATGGTGTGTTTTTCCCCACATCTTGCTGACATGATGAGATAAGCGCCGTGTTCAGGGCCCTTTGCTCTGCCACCCTATTCTGCAGTTCTGCAAGGCCACTGCGTGGAGTCTGCCAGGTGGGGCTGGAGTCACCCAGGGGAGAAGTGGAGATGGCCCGAGCACCCTCCCCAGCTGTGCACCTTCTCCTGAGGCTCCATGCAGACTAGACTCAGTCCAAGAGTCTGCCACAGACAGTGCCTCTCTTCCTGGGAGTCCCCTACCCCAGATTCCAGCCCCTTTCCCAGGGCCCTGTGTGTACACAGCCTGGCATTTGAGGGCTTCTCTCAGCTCACGATGTCTGTGTGCATCGGGCCATCTCATGCAGATCTCACGTGGCCAGGGCTCTTTCTCCTGCTTCTTCTGGACCTTCCTTGTTGCTCCTTAGACCAGGCAGAACACAGAGTAGGAGTTTGATACAGATCCAGGGTTTGATGGATACCTGAGTAGCCTTGGGGAGGTAGAGAGTTTGCTGCAGGCATAGTCCCAGGGAGCCACTGTTTGCTGCCCCGTGGTTCTGTCCAGGCCCTGGGATGGGAGCAGTCCCACACTCACTGGCCAGTGTCCCTCCCAGGGCCATCTGGCAGAGCTGCACCCCTGTGGGCACCACATGTCCCTAAAATCCACTGAGCCCTGCTCTTGTGGGTCCATGCTGCTTTCGGCAGTATTGGGCCTGTGGCCAGCACAGGGTCTTGAGTGGCATCCAACCTTCTTCTCGGAAGAGCCCTGTCTACCAGCCCATACAGCTCCAGGTCAGGTCCCAGCTCTTCCGGCTGTGTGATCTTGACCAAGACATTTACATTTTGGATCCTTGGCTTTCTTATCTGCATCACTGGCAGGAGGAGAGATACCTCCTGGGCTATAGAGGATCAAGAAAGGGCTTTGGCCAGGGGGACATTTGCTGGCACCTGGAAGCCTCTGAGACAGAAGAGGAGATATGTAGTGGGTCATAAGTTGAGAGGAAACTCAAGTCTCCAAGCAGTGCTAATTGTGGCCCCATGTGGGAATAGCTGGGCCTTACACCCAGTCCTCCCACAGCACCAGGCAATTTTTTGAACGTAAGAATGTGTCAGATTAACTCCCCCAACACCCTTTGAAGACAGGAGGCCCCACTTGGCTCCTGGGAGCCCTGCCCACCTCCTGGGTGTCTGTGTCTGGCCACGATGTGCCGTTCGCTCAGCCTCAGCGTCAGTGTCTCCCCCACCCTTCTGATGGACAGGTGACCGTTCAGTACATGCAGGACAATGGCGCAGTCATCCCTGTGCGCATCCACACCATCGTCATCTCTGTGCAGCACAACGAAGACATCACGCTGGAGGAGATGCGCAGGGCCCTGAAGGAGCAAGTCATCAGGGCTGTGGTGCCGGCCAAGTACCTGGACGAAGACACCATCTACCACCTGCAGCCCAGTGGGCGGTTTGTCATCGGAGGTCCCCAGGTGCATTCTTGTCTCTGAACAAAGCCCTGGTTTGTCTTTGTTACTGGGGTTGCTTATGTCTCAGAGCAGGAAAACCGCAAGAGATAGCTTGGAGGGGTTCAGCTGGCTCTGGCCATGGACTAAATGTAAAGTCGGTGAATTTTGGCCTCTGTACATTTAGTGCACTCTCTGGGGAGGTCTGCTATGTGTCTGACAGTGTGCAAGAAATTGGGGACATGTCCCTAGGATTCCTCCACTTAGCGCCACTGGGCTCTCCCACTCCTGCCATCTCAAGTGACCATTGACCTTACCCACGGCCGCTGCGCCTCACCCTGCTCTGGTGCACATTCCCCACTACAGCATTTGCACGTGGACAGCTGTTCCCAGGTGGCTGTTTCCAGATCTTCACCAAGGCTGCCTCTGGCTGTTGTGGGCACCAGGGTGGGGCAGGGTGTTTTAGACAGGGCACCACTACCCCTCTCCTGTACTGCAAGTGTGAGGAGGTGGAGGTTGAAGGCACTGCTGCGAAGCTGCTGCCCACTGCCTGGGCCCTCAGCTGTGCGTGCTTTGCCAGAGCTGAGCTCCATCCTGGGTGCCAGTAGCAAGTGGAGTATAGAAACACAGGGTAGAAGGAGGTAACACTTATTGTTTTTTCTTGCAGGACTTCTCAAAGCCTAGACATACTAGTATGAACTGTGGATCTCTAAAAGTGGGGGATAGAGTAGGCAGACTTCCCCAAATCATTTAACATAGAACTCCCACCCTTTTAAAGACATCACTATTGACTGGTGTTGCCCAGAGGACACTTGGGAAGTGGGCAACGTGGCATTTGCTAGGTGGCAACGGCCAAGATTGTCTTTATGACAGTGCAATTCCTGCCTGCAGTTGGATCTCTCCATTGTGATGGACTCAGTAACAAAGGCATTAGGGAGTGGCTGTGACCCCAGAGAACCCCTGGCCCACCTTCTGCACTTTCCAATGAAGCTTCGGCAGGTTACCTGATTTCAGTATGCGGTCAGTGACTGAGCTGGGAGTGGAGTCCAGAGTTTTGGGCCAAGGGGTCTTAGGATAATGTCTGTGGGCAGCCCCAGGACATCCTTCCTGAGTTGCAGTTCAGCTGCCATCATGGTGCTTCAGCCCCCTCCAGCATCTAGGGGCTGGCTCTCCTTCTTATCTTGATTTCTCTCCCTCTGCAGGGGGATGCAGGTGTCACTGGCCGTAAGATTATTGTGGACACCTATGGCGGCTGGGGGGCTCATGGTGGTGGGGCCTTCTCTGGGAAGGACTACACCAAGGTGGACCGCTCAGCCGCATACGCTGCCCGCTGGGTGGCCAAGTCTCTGGTGAAAGCAGGGCTCTGCCGGAGAGTGCTTGTCCAGGTAAGCCCCCCCACCCACCACCATCCTGTTGCAGTGGAGGACCCCTGCCCAGTTCTGCCCTGAGTGAGGGGATGTTGGCCCGGTGGGAAAGCTGCACGCTTTGCCAAAGGTTGTGATTGTGTGATTGTGTTGGGCACTGTTGTCAGGGCTCTGAAAACCTGGGGGAGGGAAAACCAGAATCTTCAGGGAGAGGGGCGTGTAGAACAACTGCCCTCGGTGAAGATAGCAGGAAAATTGCAGGGGAGCATGTGGGGCAAGAGACATGTGATCCCCGCTGGTCCCTTCAGAAGAAGGGCAAAGCTTCTGAAAGGGGCAGGGCCCACACAGAGGCTTCAGTCCCTGACCCTGCACCTTGCTGGAAGGTTTCCTATGCCATTGGTGTGGCCGAGCCACTGTCCATTTCCATCTTCACCTACGGAACCTCTCAGAAGACAGAGCGAGAGCTGCTGGATGTGGTGCATAAGAACTTCGACCTCCGGCCGGGCGTCATTGTCAGGTAAAGTGCCATGTGCTGCCATTACACAGGACCTTGCTCCTTCCTTGCCCAGATGCTCACCTCACCTGAAAGGGAGGCAGAAAGGAGGATGTTTCTGTCTCTCAGAAGTGGGAGAGTCTGTGAGCTCTTGGTACAGCACAGTGCATCCCCATTGCAGAAAGCCTGGTTGTCAGGTTAAAGGAGGCTGCCCCAGGTTCCCGCTGGCCCAACTCCAGTGGGGCCATCTCTGAGCAGCTAGGAGGCAGGTGGGGATCTTAGGAAAATAATTATTAATATAAGGCCAAATAGCTCAAATGGCTGGGAATCGAGTCAGCAAGTCTATTCCCTGTTTCTAGAGCTTAGTGGTGTCAACATTGGCCTGGGCCAGGTAAGTGGAGTGGGAAGAGAAAGGCGCCCGAAGGCTGGAGTTAGATCCTGGTCCCTGAACCTCTAAGCATCCGTGGGGCTATAAAACGAGACCAGTGTATGGCACAGATAGGATGTGTGTGCGCAACTGCCGGGGGGAGGTGTAGTGCCATGCGAGGAGGGCTGTATTATAGTTCGTTGCTCCCTCCTGTCCTTGAAATGGAGAAAGAAACCCTGCTCCTGTTCCATCTTCCAATGCCCTTCCTTTCTGCTGGACATGCAGGGATTTGGACTTGAAGAAGCCCATCTACCAGAAGACAGCATGCTACGGCCATTTCGGAAGAAGCGAGTTCCCATGGGAGGTTCCCAGGAAGCTTGTGTTTTAGAGCCAGGGGGAGCTGGGCCTGGTCTCACCCTGGAGGCGCCTGGTGGCCATGCTCCTCTTGCCCAGATGCCTGGCTGCTGATCGCCTTCCCCACCCACCAACCCTCGGGGCAAAGCCAGGTCCCTCTCATGTAGCCTGCCCTGTCATCATCATGGCCGGCTGGACGCAGGGGCTTCCTGGTGCTGGAGGTTGGATCTTGATGTGAGGATAGGCATGGTGTTCTCCTGCTGCTCCCTCAGACTGGGGCAATGTTAATTTAGTGGAAAAGGCACCCCTGTCAAGAGTGAATGAGTGAATTCCCTCACTCGCCTCCCCCAACAGCTGGATCCTGACCAGCTCCCCCTCCCTCCCCTTGCCTGTGCCAGGTGAGGTCAACACATCTCAACAGGCCTCAGGGCTCTTTGTGGGCCTGGGCTCCTGGGCCCCCCTTTCACAGGCAGCCAGTGCCCTGAGCCAGGGTCTCCAGAAAGCCCCACCCAGGCCAGGCATGTGGCAGGGGTTAGAGCAGGACTGATGTCTCCTAAGCACCTGTAATGTGCGAGGGACCCAGCTAATGACTGATCTCATTTTTTCTTCACTGCAACATGATGAGGTAGTACCTTTTATATCCCATTTATAGATGGGGGAAAGCAAAGCACAGAGTCTGGATAACTTCCACAGGGTCCCACAGCCACGTGTTTAGGCCTAGATGTATAACTAGGAGCTTTGACTCGGGAGCCTATGACATACCCCCCTCCCCCACCGTTGTCTCATGCCAGTAACAGGCTCAAACAATGACAAAGCAGATTCAGAAATGAGGCCACGGACTCTGTCCTGAAGGCCCAAGGTTACTGGAAATTAGGGGATTAACCCACTAGCTCTTGTTGAGCCCTGGGCAATTGTCTGAAAAGTGAAGACGGAACCATGGGGCTATTTTGTTTGCTTCATGTGTCCCAGAAGATGACTGAGGGTGAGCTGGCTACCTGGCCCATCAGTGTGGGCTGGAGTTTGGGACTGACCAGCAGCTTTAGAATCCCAGCCCCCTGACCACTCAGAGACATGCAGAGATTGGGTTTTTGGACTTCTGGGGTAAGTGGTCTAAGTCCAGTCCAGTCCTATCTGGGCTTCCTGGAACAGAAGCAGCAACTTGTCCTAGCACAGGTGGCCAGCCCCTTAGACAGAGGCCCTCAAGTCTTTCTCTTTCCCTGGTCCCTTGTATCCCCTCCAGGCTGAGTACATTTGGAGGGAGTGAGTGGGCCCTTCGGATGCCCCATCCAGGGAGGCTGGTCCTAAGGCCTCATGTTAAATAGGTGGGGCTTGCCTTCTGGTGTTGGACAAGCTGCTGAGATGTCATGAGGAGATTCTGCCTTTGCCAGGTGACTCTCTGGGGAGCAGGTCTGCTCCCAAGGGGCCTGAGCAGTCCTTGGCCCGCTAGGGTCTTGGAACTTGCCTGCCTTTCCATCCATGGCCAGCAGCACCTGCCCTACCTGCCCCACTTGTCCTTAGCCTGGACCTCTGACATCAGCATCTCTACCTTCTCCCCAGCTCCCAGGACCACAGGCTTGGGCAGGGGCCTCCATGGGCCCCAGGGGAACATTGGGGACTCGGCCTCTCTCTAGGGTACATGGTGCTGGTTCAGGCTGGGAGAGGCAGCCCAGGAAGTCTCATCTGGGGAGCAGGCAGCCTGCATCTGGGCCTTGGCCTGGAGCACAAAGACCCTGGCTTTCATTTTCTCTCAGATGAAAGGAAATTAAGGCAACAAAAGAAGCCCGGCTCCTGGTCACCTAGGAAGTCTCAAATTCCTTCCCGTGGAGGGAGGGAGGGGTTTGCAGGTGGCCAAGTTCCTCTAACTTGGATCATACTCGACATGAAAATTCAGAATTTTATACTTTCCCTACGCTCTAGAGAAATAAGATCTTTTTTTGTCAATTTGTTTGTGTGAAACTAAAGCCTTTGTTAATAGTTCCTGATAAAACAGTGAATAAAAACTCAAGGAGCAACTACCCTATGCTTAGTTGTTCTCTGCAAAATCCCAGAGACATGACACCTGCTCTATATAGCATTCCCTGGTTGCCCACCCCCACCACCGGGGGAAGTTAGTGTCCTCCCCTCGGGGTCACCCCATCCTGTCCATGTGGAGCAGATGTCTCATGGACTAGGTTTTTCTTGTTACTAGCAGCTGTGTTAAGCCACACCACTGCCATGTTCATTCCTCACCACATCTCACCAAGGTGGATATTCTTAGGAAGCCCATTTTTACATGCGGGGCTCTGAGGCCCCAAAAAGGGTTAGGACCAAGGGCAGTGGCCACCTCTGGCTCCTCCCTGAGTTCTGTGTGCTCTCCTTATGCATTGCTGCCCTTAGGCTCCCTATGCCTTATCCTGTGCCGTTCCTGCATGCTGTCTGCATGAGGCTGGCATGAGGGCATGCTCAGGCCATGTCTGGAGTGTGGATAAGTGACTGAACTTGAACAAAGTGAGGGAGTGGAGGGGCTTGGTCTGTGGAGAGAGGAGCCAAACTTTTAAGTGGATGCACATTTCCCTTCACTCATGTTCAGTTGTGAAGAGAATAAGCAAATGGTTCTTTTTCGTTGAAGATCATCCCTGCCATGGCCCCCAGTGATGTGGTTCTTGGGGTTTGATCAGAGCAGGAGGAAGATGGGTCCTGCATGGTTTCCAGCAAGCAGGCTGTGTGGACAGGACTCGGCTCTGGGGAATGTCCTGGTGCAGCCTGAGGCAAAGCCTGTGTGGCCCCCCGTCTCACAGGCGGACAAAGCTGATCTGGGGTGCCAGGAAGACCCGAAATGTGGCAGGGAGGGGAGGGGAGGATGAGGCCAAAGGGCCTCACAGTCCTGTTTGAGACAGAACCTATACCCTGAGAAGACACTAGGTGGGCAATACAATGAAACATGACACATTACAGAGAAAAGCACGTTTCTCAAGAATGCATACAAATAGACACACTTAAGAAACACACTGGAATACTTGCCTGGGGTAGGGGAAGGACTTTAGGTATAACATGCAAAATAATTAGTGAAAGCAAGATAAAGAACCAACTTCTCAGCCACAAAGCCAAGTGTCACAGTGTTAGGGAAATGTGGACGGAGCAAAAGAGGTTGGCAGGGAGCGGCCAGTGGAGTTTGAGGAAACTCAGGAGCACAGGGTCCCTGGAAGTCAGGTGAAGACTGTTTCTAGAGCAGGGGAGCCACCAACTATGCAAAATGGTTTTGATGGGTTACATGATGGGAGGCCCAGGACTGTCCAGTGAATTCAACCACATGGAGGTTGATGATGTGGGAAATGGCAAAGTCACATTTAAAAGTAAATATGACCCCAACCCTCACCTCAATCATCCTCCCCTGGGCCATCTCATGACATTCAGAGTGCGTGCTGGGCTGCACTGCCCTGCATGTCTGCGCAGTGCCTGCCCCCTGCCCTCATCCTGGACTCTGCTCCCCGCTCCCCACATTCCGGACTCCTTGGCTCTTTGGCTTCCCCCGGCAGGCCAAGCTCGTTCCTGCTCAGGGTCTTTGCACTTGTTGTTCTGTCATGGGTGTGGGGTGCGCTGCAGGTTTCAGATGAAATTCCTGTATTTCTAAAAAGCCCCTTCCTTGATAGCCTCTCTTTCTACTCCATTCCATTTCTAGTTTCTTGTTCAGTGTTTAACATGATATTCCTTGGAGCCTTTCACTTGAATCCTTCCACACCCATTCACTCTCCCTTCCTTCTTCACATGGGGGTCCTCTGAATCCCTGCAGTCTCAGCTGACAAGCCACCCTCCACAGTACTCCCAATCTCCCAGGAAGATGCTCCCAAGCACCTTCCATAAATCACACCCAACACTGTCTCCATCTGGTACCGGGCTCTCAAAGGTTGTAGTTCTTTAAATGACTAAATATTTTCATTAATTATTAATAATGATGTTATGGCAATAATTCTATTGCTCACACTCTGAAGATGATGTATCAACCCAAATAAGAAAGCTTTTTTTCCCCAGCTTCATTAACGTATAATTGACAAATAAAAATTGTATGTATTCAAGGTATACAATGTGATTTGCTATATGTATATACTGTGTAACAATTTCCACAATCAAAATTATGAACACATCCATTATCACACACAGTTACCCTCAAAGGTTGGAATTCTTTATGGATGTCAATGCTTGTTTATTTATACCTGTTGCCCCCGTAGGACTTGGGGCTTCCAAGGTCATCTGGCCTTGTCTGCTGTCTCATACTTGCCTTCAATGCAGGGCTTGGCACAGAGTAGGTGCTTGGTATAGCACAGGTCATATCAGAGAACGAATTTGAGGTGTGTCCGTCTGTTCTGCCTCCTGAGCTCCCCTTAGCAAAGATATTCTGCAAGATATAAGGATACTGCTTGCCCTTTGGTAGGTCTTGCCAGGCTCAGCTGCTCAGAGATGTAAATGTCAATCATTCCACAGAGCTGTTTTTTTAAAGCACCTGTTAAGAGCATAGCACTGTGACTCTAAGGATTTACACTGTTACGGGTCACAGAGGACTAGAGAGACCAGTATGGGTGAATACAGGAGGGTATTTATTTTAAGGTGTGCACTGGCTCAGTGGATTCACATCCAAAAAGCTGAGCCTTAAACGAAGACTGAGCAGGATTTTTATAGGCAATCTACAGAAGCAAAACAAAGGCAGTTAATCATATAATGACAGGTCACGTAATCTATAGCATAACTGATGACTTGGCATAACTTGTGGCCTTGCATAGCTGGTGGCTTTCTAGCTGCATCAAAAGAAAAAACAAGAACTGGCTAAATACAGATATTTGTCCTTTTTTTTTCTTTTCCTTCACCCTTGCTCCGGAGGTGGGGTGTCTGGAGCCTATTCCTTTGGTTTCAACTTCTCGAACAGCGTTATCTTATAACAGTCCTTGAAGTGAGCTTGCTAGGCAGAGGAAAACTTGTCTTTTCTTTTTAACCCTTTCCTTGCCACATTCTGGGCCTTGGCTTTTACTTTTCTTGGAGTGAATGAATGCAGTACTTATTATTATTTTTAAATTTCTGCCTCCATACAATTGCTCACTCTGCACTTTAGTTGCTTCAACCCTAGAAGTAACCATGGCATGCCAATGAGGAAGACACCTCATGTCAGAGGTCCCAGAGAAACGTAATATCCAATGAGGGGCAGACACATAGGAGGTATGAATGGGGCTCAGGAGGTGGGAGCTTGGTCTGAAAAGTATAGGAGGTACTTTGGAGTTGGCAGTGGATGGAGGAATAGGGGATGAGAGGAGAGTCTGAGGAAAAGAATGAGCTCAGCAGGGGTTGGCTGGGATGAAAGGCATGAGGTGGAAACTTTAGAATAACTTTATGCCTGTGGCAAATTCCCTAGAGTAAGTATGACTCAGGCACAGTGTAAGAGGCAATGTGACAGACACATGGTCCCTGGCCTATGAGGTCTTCTTCCTTCCTACCGTAATGCCTCCATGAGGAACGTTTGGAGAAAGAAGGAACAAGGACTGTGTTCTGAGTTTGGTTCATGTTGGCTCAGACGCAGAACAATGTGGGTAGATGAATAATTCAATGGGAAGAAGAAATCAACCCAAGGGAACAGGAGAGTTTACAACCTCAGCAGCAGGGTCCCTATAATATGGGAGGTTTGTCAGACCCTTTCATGTGACTCTCATGGGACAGGATGAAAATCAGAAGCCAAATAATTTGCTGTCTTAGTCTTTTCAGGCTGCTATAACAAAATAACAAACGGGGTGGCCTATAAATAACAGAAATTTGTTTCTCATAGTTCTCGTAGCTGGAAGTTTGAGAGCTGGGTGCCAGCATGGTTGGTTCTGGAGAGGTCCCACTTCTGGATACAAATGACCAGCTTCTCATTGCATCCTCACACAGCAGAAAGAGGGTGAGAGAGCTGGGGTGTGTGTGATAAGGGCACCAATCCCATTTATGAGGGCCCTGCCTCTGAAAGGCCCCACCTCCTGATATCACATTGGAGGTTAGGTTTTCAACATCTGAATTTGGGGGGACACAAACATTGACTCCATAACACTTGCCAAATCTGATTTCTTAAGAATGAAATTCTTGTGCATTAGGAAAAAGCTGCAAGTAAGGGTAAAAGATAAGTGACAGAGCAGAAAATATTTGCAATCTGAATGGAATGAACCGCAGGTCAATAAGAAAGCAATACAAGCCCCAGTAGGAAATGGAAAAAACTAGACGGATAGGAATAAGTAAATATAATCAAAGAAATGGAGAAAGTCAAGAGAAACAAAGGTTGCTCAATTGTGCTTGTTTCAAAAAATAAACACTTTTAAAAATGCAACATTGTATTTCGGCAAACAGATGGCGAGAAAAAAAAAAAAAGAAAGGAAAGAAAAGAAATAAAGAAAAAGGTTTGAAGACAGTGTGGCGATTCCTCAAGGATCTAGAACTAGAAATACCATTTGACCCAACCATCCCATTACTGGGAATATACCCAAAGGATTATAAATTATGCTGCTATAAAGACACATGCACACATATGTTTACTGTGGCACTATTCACAATAGCAAAGACTTGGAACCAACCCAAATGTCCAACAATGATAGACTGGATTAAGGAAATGTGGCACATATACACCATGGAATACTATGCAGCCATAAAAAATGATGAGTTCATGTCTTTTGTAGGGACAGGGATGAAGCTGGAAACCATCATTCTCAGCAAACTATCACAAGGACAAAAAACCAAACACCTCATGTTCTCACTCATAGGTGGGAATTGAACAATGAGAACACATGGACACAGGAAGGGGAACATCACACACCAGGGCATGTTGTGGGGTGGGGGGAGGGGGGAGGGATAGCATTAGGAGATATATCTAATGTAAATGACGAGTTAATGGGTGCAACACACCAACATGGCACATGTATACATATGTAACAAACCTGCACATTGTGCACATGTACCCTAGAACTTAAAGTATAATAAATTTTTTTTAAAAAAAGAAAAAGGTTTTTAAAATCCAGGGCTGGCAAAGATATAAGGAAATAGACATCCCCAAACACAGTTGACCGGTATAACTTGGTACAAACTTTCTGGATGAAAATGTGGTTCTTCTTGAAATGTAAATGTCATGTCTGCCTAGTTTGACCTTGCGGTCAGGGGTGGCATCAAGATAGAGACAACCACTTTGCTCCCAGGCCTAGGGGACAGGACCCCAGGAGGGCAAGGTCAGCGTGTGCTGAATGGACTGGGGGATGGGGTGGGTGGATCTTAGGGAAGCATCCGTTCTGGGCCACCAAAGCAGGGCTTCTCTCCTGCCCCAGGGTTGAGGTGGCTGCCTCTAGGGTGTTTGCAGGAGTGCCCACAGAAAGGCCCTGGGACACAGGGCCTGGCTGGGAGGAGCCCCCTCCTTCACAGGCCAAGACTGCAACTGCGGAGCCAGTCACAGCAGCCTAAGAGGACAAGAATTCCTTTCCTCGGAGGCTGTCAGAATCCCAAGTGACCAGGAGGAAACAGGCTCTGGCAGGGGAAGACACTTTGGAGGACCACCCACTCAGAGAGCAGATTGTGTCCGTGGGCAGGGTGGGGGCTAAGAGTGGGAGCCGGATCTCCCTCCACTTCCTCGAGATCTGCCCAGGACACTGCCTGGTTCCCGCTGCTCTGGAGGGACTGTTCCTGGGCTGTGAAGTCCTGGGATCCCACTGTTCCTTTAGTTCTGAACTGTGTGTATTCTCCAGCAGGAGGGGCAGCCCTGGACTCCCAGGCTGTGTGCAGGCTTCCCAGAAGCCTCTCTGGGAAGAGTGGGGGCCACTGCCTTTCCACTTCTCATGGCAGCCCCTGGCCCTGGCCTCCTCCAGGGCTCTGCAACCCTCTCCAGGCCCCCTGGCATGCTACCCATGCCCTCCTCGGGAGAGTAGGTGGGGTGGGGTGAGGTGGAGGCTCTCGACGTTTATAGAGGACCCAGGGCTGTTCCATCTTCACCCTTGGGCTAAAAGTAGCCCAGCAGCAGCTTCAGGGCTCCATCTCCCAAACCCCACCAGGCCGACCCCACTCCCACTTCCTGGGCTGCCCGGCCCCTCCCAGCAGGCATGGCCAGCTCTCTCCACCTCCAGCACTGAGCTCTACAAAGCAGCTCTGAACTTAGTTCTCTTCTATGTCTTTGGTTTTCTGTTTGCTGTCATCTTTAATTGTATATTTCTGCTCCTCTCTTAAAAGAAAGGAAAGAAGCCAATTTTTTGTTTTCGGATTTTTGCATCAAAGCCTTCACAGTTTCTAAGACATTTTAATTCGTTTTGATCTCATTTCTGTTTCTCTGCTTTCCTTGTGTTTCTTTTCCATTTTTAACTTTCTGAGCTGCATGTTGGTTTTGGTGGCTTTTTGATCCAAAATGGCTTATGGGGGAGTCATAAAATTCCTATGTGGTTGTTTTTCCTCAATTTTTCACTCATTTCTAGTTTCATTGACACGTTATTAATAGAAAATAATCTCTATTATTTGTACTTTCCAAAAACATTTTTGAGATTTTCATTGTAGTCCAAAATGGTGAATTTTAGTAAGTGTTATATGATCACCTGATGTTATCAGTGTATAGATTTGCATTTATTTCAATTTGTTAAATATTTAAAATTATATAAAATATACATGTATATTTTTAATTACATATTTCAGGTATTTCGTGGACAGGGATTTTAAGCTTTCCTTAGACAAGCAATTGACAAGAGAGAACAAGAAAGTGAATT
This sequence comes from Pongo pygmaeus, assembly GCF_028885625.2. Taxonomy (NCBI): domain Eukaryota; kingdom Metazoa; phylum Chordata; class Mammalia; order Primates; family Hominidae; genus Pongo; species Pongo pygmaeus. The sequence continues at coordinate 62,360,540 of NC_072381.2, forward strand.
CTGAGGAAGGGCAAAGGATGGTTTTGGGCCTCATCACTCACTTATTCACTCACTCACCTGTTCCTTCCTTCTGCAGCATTCCTTCCTTCCTTCCTTTCCTCCTTCCTTCCTTCCTTCCACCAAGCACGAAGCCCGCCCCAAGCCCACCCCAGGCCCCTGGGGCCTGCGGTAAGGAGTGCGGTTATTTTGTGTGGACATATGTGCTCCACGCCAGCAGCCGGAGGAAGCCTTCCAGGCAGAGAGAACAGGGAGCGCTCAGGATGGGGAGGGTGCTCTGGGGCCACAGGAGTGGGTTCAGCAGAGGGCAGGGTGGAGGGTGTGACTCTGTTGTCTCTGTGCCCCCACGCCTCTCCAGTGATAGCCTCCCCTGTTGCCAGGCACAGGTGTGGTTCTGGGTGGACCCTGGTCAGTGGTCTCAGTGTTTCGGCCCAGCTGGCCATGGTGTCTGCAAGAGGCTCTGCAGCAGCCTGGGAAACGGGGGAGGAGCTTCAGCCTTGCATGAGCTGCTTTATTGGTGAACCCGGCAGACTCCATGGAGCTTGTGGCAGAAGCAGGTGAGCACAAGTTTCGCTCGGCCTGGATCACCCTGGGAGGTGGTGAGGATGTCATGATAGGTGTGTGGTGAAAATTCTCTTGTTTTTGACAGACTTGTTTAACCAGGGGATGAAAGACATTCTGTGCAGAGATCAGGGACGTGCCACTGCAGTCCAGCACTAGTTCAGTGGAATGTAAAACCCTCACCGAGCTTCACCTCGAGACAGAGGAGGTCAAAGCCCAGGAGTGCCTGCTGCCCTGGACGGGTCCAGCTTGTGATCTGGTGCTACAGAAGGTGACTTGAGGCTCTTGAAGAAAAGCTGGAGGGAACTGTTTCTTCTTCTCAAAGCCAGATTCTGTGCCTTGAATGGAAACTCATGATCATTGGTGGAGAGCGTGGGAGGCTGAAAGAAACCTCATCATCTCCAGACAAGAGGCACAGTCCTGAGGCAAGGAAAATGGACACAGTGATTCCCCGAGTTTCTGGACATGGATCCTCAAGCAGCTGATAACCCAGATGGAGCGTGATTGGGGGCATTTGCCCTCTGACCTCCAGGCATGGACGCAGCCTCCTCTGTCACTCCCCTCCCTTCATACCCCACCTCAGCTACCAGCCTTTCCTCTGCCCTCTTCCCCTCCATTCCCAGAGCCTGTGTTTCCAGTGAACTCAAATGTGGAGTTCATGGGAAGGAGACGTCCTCTTCTGTCCCCTTCTCCAGGAAGCCTGGGTTAACTCCTGAGCCAGCTTCCATGAGGGGCTGCTTTCCTCCTTATCCCCACTCAGGGGCTGGAGCCCCCACCCAGAAAATGGAAAAGAGTTGCTTTCTGGCTTCTCATTGAGCCACCATATGACCCTGCTAGTCCAAACGCCCAATTACCACCAGGCCCTACATAATTTCTCATGTTTTCCCAAATGGGTTTTTGAATTATTTATGAGGGGGCTTCAAAAACTTCATGGAAAATGTGTATTATGAAAAAACTGTGCATGGACTTCAAATTTTTTTACACCAAAATAAACTCACACTAACTTGTTATAATATTTCTGAATAGGGTCTAGTTTGAGGCACTGAGAAGGATCAGACATTGGCTTGATAAGAGCGCCTATCAGAGCAACATGAATTCTGTGAAAATTGAAGTAAAACATTAAATTCATGGTGAAGCTTGGGTGGAAGAATGGTGAAGTCATGGATGCTTTACCAAAAGTTTATGGGGACAACATCCCCCCCCAAAAAAATCAGCAGTTCACAAATGGAAAACACATTTTAAGAAAGGAAGAGATTTGAGACCAGCCTGGCCAACATGGTGAAACCCCATCTCTTCTAAAAATACAAAAATTAGCTGGGTGTGGTGGCATGCACCTGTAATCCCAGCTACCTGGGAGGCTGAGGTAGGAGAATCACTTGAAACCGGGAGGCAGAGGTTGCAGTGAGCTGAGATCATGCCACTGCACTCCGGTCTGGGAGACAGAGCAAGACTCCATCTCAAAAAACAAAAACAAAAACAAAAACAAAAACAAAAACTAAAACAAGATTATGTGGAAGATGAAGTCCACAGCGGCAGACCATCTATATCAATTTGTAAGGAAAAATATTCATCTTGTTCATGCCATAATTGAAGAGGACCAATGATGAACAGCAGAAAAAGACCCAACACCATGGACAAATCAACTGCAGACAGGAGGGGAGACTTAGATGAAAATTTTAAACAAGTGGGATTAAGATCCTGAAGAATTTCTTCAAAGAATTGTAACAGGAGATGGAACTTGGCTTTCCCAGTGCAATGCTAAAGACAAAGCACAATCAGAGCAATGGCTACCAAGAAGCAGAGGTGGCCTAGTCACAGCAAAAGCAGACAGGTGAAGAGCAAATGTCAGGGCAACAATTTTCAGTGATGCTCAAGGCATTTTCCTTGTTGACTTTCTGGAAGGCCAAAGAACAGTGACATATGCTTATTATGAGTGTTTCGAGAAAACCACAGCTTTAGGAGAAAAATGCCCAAGAAAGCTTCACCAGCGAGTTCTCTATCATGACAATGCTCCTGCTCATTCCTCTCATCGAACAAGGTCAATTTTGCGAGTTTCAATGGGAAATCACTAGGTATCCACCTTACAGTCCTGATTTGGCTCCTTATGACTTCTTTTTGTTTCCTAATCTTAAGAAATTATTTAAAGGGGACCAGTTTTTCTCCATTTAATAATGTAAAACAGACTGCCTTGACATGGTTAAATTCCCAGGATTCTCAGTTCTTTGGAGATGGACAAAATGGATGATATCATCACTTACAAAAGTGTCTTGACCTTGATAGAACTTGAGAGAAATAAAATTTATATTTTTATTCTTGTCTTTTAATTTCATTTTTCCCACAAACTTTTAAAAGTCCGTTGTATTTGTTTTTAATTTAAAAGCCTCTTTTACATGTGCTTTACTTTTCCTCAAATGATACATCAATAGTATTATACATATATGAATACAACTTGGTAAATAATGGTTATTTAAATTATTCTCATTATAAGTTCTAGCAAACAGAAGGAGTTAATATTAATTTTATGATGTAGTCCATTATTTCCAAAACTATGCTATTATCTGGGAGCATTTCAACCACCAGAAACATTTGAAATATCAGAACACTTCCTTTCTGCCAATGCTCCCGTGTTGCTCAGTGATAAGAGAACAGCGGAGGCTAGTTGTCAGTCTCCATAAATGTAAAAGAATGGCTGACTGTGCTGACATTCTAAAGGGTAGGTGGCTCCTGGTCTGGGCCCAGCAGGGCTGCTGCGCCCTGGCTGTAAGGATCCTGGCCAGAGATGGACTGAGTTTAGCTGTTCAAGGCAATGAGAGGTTGGTACAAGCTGGGATTCCTCCTCACCAGGGCATCTGGCTTACTGGGCCCTCAGATTCTTCATCTGGGGTAAAAAGCCTGCCCCAGTGTCATCACCATCTGTACAATGCATGTGCTAAAGGCCTCAGGGCAGCCTGGGCGAAGCGTTGGGGTGTCTGCAGCTTGAGGACTAGCGGTTGGGATGCCGTGCTGAGCCAGGATCAAGCATGCCCAGGGATAGATATGCACACCTTATAGGTAAAGAGCAAGGCTGGAGCCTCAGGGTGATATAGTGAGCAGTCCTAGGACCTGAGGTTCAGACCAAGTCCACCTTGCAGTGTGAAAGGCCAGGTGAGCCTGACCAGGCACGGCCTGATCCATAACTGTGGTCATTGTGGACTGCACACACTCTGGAATCTTTAGGGAAACTTGAACAGAGGCTCTGGGGTCAGGGGGAACAAGGTTTGAAGCAGGTTCTAGAATCTTCAGGCCATGCGACCTCTGAAAAGCTGTGGAGCCTCACTGAGCCCCAGTTTCCCTAGCTGTTACAAGGGAATGAAGATGGACTCTGCCTTGCAGTGAGCTTGGGAGGGATATGGTAGACAGAAAGGGTCTAGCTAGTGCCTAGGACCTAGCAAATGCTCAGCAATGGATAGTGCTTCACATCAGCCTTCTCCAGGGGCACAGAACTGAGCTGGCCTCTGTGGACAAATAAGGATGAGACAGCCAGAAGAGCCCTGAAAAAAGATGAGAACTGTTCCTGTCAGACCAGGCCATTGGGAAGCAGGGGAAGTACGGGAGAATTCATGCAGATACAGCCTTGGAGACACAGAGAATTAAAATTATGCCTCCAGTCCTATCTTGGCACCTGATACAAAGCAACTTTCCGTGAATGAGGAATGAATGAACAGGGAGAGTGATGTGTGACATTTATTTGCACATCCTTCAATTGGCTGCAGTTTTTAATTCAGCCAGTAGAGGGCAGAGGTGGTTCACGCATTCCCTGTGGACGGAGGAGGGGGTTCCAGGGAGTTCTGTGTGTTCCCATGGGAGATAATAAGCCTCAGGGCTCAGGGACCCCCCATTCCTCACCATGGCTCAGGGCTCAGGGACCCCCATCCCTCACCATCCCTCACCAGGAGGCCATTCAGAGCCCCCAAGAGATCAAGTCTCTCCCCAGCTTTCCATCTCTCTGAACAGGGCAGGCCAGTTGAGACAGACACTCCTCTATCAGTCTGACCAGGTTTCCGGGGGCCTTGGTGTGCCTGCATCCCATCTTGTCCCAGGGACTGCTCTGCCTTTCTCCTTTGTTTGGGGCGGGGGCACCTTTTTTGTTTTTTTTTGAAACAGAGTTTTGCTCTGTTGCCCAGGCTGGAGTTCAGTGACACAATCTTGGTTCACTGCAACCTCCACCTCCCGGGTTCAAGCAATTCTCCTGTCTCAGCCTCCGAGTAGCTGGGATTACAGGCACCCCCCGCCACCTTGCCTGGCTAATTTTTGTATTTTTAGTGGAGATGGGGTTTTGCCATGTTGTCCAGGCTGATTTCGAACTCCTGACCGCGGGTGATCCGCCCGCCTCGGCCTCCCAAAGTGCTGGGATTACAGGCATGAGCCACTGCGCCCAGCCGTTTGGGCAGTACTTTTCTTAGGGGGAAGGATAATGCACATGAGTGCTTATCCCATGCTGTTCCTGTAACCAGTGTCTGTCAGCTGGGA